>NW_012140747.1:3790336-3792333 GCF_000956105.1 Propithecus coquereli | reverse complement strand
AGGGAGGAGGGGACGGGTATTTGCATACACAAAGAGTGCAATGTGCACCACCCGAAGGATGGACATATTTGAAACTCGGACTTAGGGGGGGAGGGGGGGAGCAAGGGCAACATACGTAACCTAAACATCTGTACCCCCATAATATGTTGAAATTAAAAAAAAAAGAAATAAAGGGGAAAAAAATGAAGTCAATATCACCACAAATACAAGCATGAGAAGATTTCTCTTATCCTTCTCAGACCTTGGGCTCTTCACCTGTGAAAGAAGGAGTTGAATGAGGTAACCTCAAAGCCATTTCCCATTGACAAGAATTTGTGAGGAATGATGCCAGACTTTTTAATGTGTTAACCAGTTAGGAAATCCTGTAGACTCCTTCTCTTTCTAGGAGATCCACAATGCAGAGTCCATTCAAAAACTCATTCAGTTTTACTTAGTCTCATTTTTTCCAAGTATATTTATGTTCCCCTGCTCTAGAAGAGCATCTATGAGTATCTACATGAAGAAATTATTTTAGAACACAGTTTAGGGAAGGCTAGTTTAGAAAATAATAATAGACATAGATAACACCAATAAAAATATAAATGCATTTTAGATATTTGTAGATAAGAGTGATCGGACTGTAAGCTGGATAGCGTAAATGACAATTTCATGATTGATGGTGGTACCGAGTAGCAAGGTGTGGGTCAAAGTTTGAATGTCAAATGTCTAGAGCCTGTGGGAGTAATAGTAAACAAATGTGAAAAAGCAAAACATAAAAGGATAAATAGGAACTGACTGTCCAAATGAGACACAGAGAGAGAAGAAGGAATAGTGCAGAGCGTAGCGAAGTGGATGAGGTAAAGCTTCATGTAGGAGGACAGCTACCACTAGTCTGAAACACCTGTTACCACATGGGAATGTGGCTGCTCTTTCACCAGTCTCCCAATTTCAAAGAGAAGCTGTAAATTCTTATTTTTAAATGAAAGCTCCCAAACTTTTTGATGTTAGAAAGTAATTCAAATTAAAACACTATGCTTTCTATCACTTTGGAAACCAACGATCCACAGATCAGAAAACACATCTTTTAAGTCATCCGTGGCATGTGGGCGACCTGTTTGTGGCCACTGCCTGAGCAATCACATGAGCACGTATTGAGCACTGACCATGTGAATCATAGTGAACAAGCCAAGTGGGAGAAGAAGCAATCTTTAATGGACAGTTTATGGTGACATGATATTACTTGGACATGCAGAGAGAGAGAGAGAGAGAGAGAGAGAGAGAGAGAGAGATTTCAACCAAGGTTAACAGAAATGTTATGGGAAAGGCTGAGAACTAAAGTTTTCTCACAGGGGTTGCACAAAGCTCAAAGGAGGAGTTCATAGCGAGGCTGAGAGGTGGTCCCCGGGGTCATGACGTTAACTGTGCAGATGGAAGAGAACCACAATAAAGGAAACATCATAAATACGCTTTGAAGCATCCTATCTGAATGAACACAGGGAGTACCCTGGAGGAGAGTGGTCTACTAAGGGCTGTGCAGCTAGTACTGATGGCATCGGGGAGGGGCTTCCACTCCTCAATCTAGTCCTTTATTGTCAAATGTTTCTATTATATTAAAACTATGCTTTTTATCATAAACTTATTATAGATATACTTGAAGAAATTTACCTTTTTATTGTCACCTTCTCCCAGGACCATAAAAATGATATAAGAGTGTCCTTTAAAGCTAACCACTGGCAGGCATCACTATACATGATAGAATATTAAAATGAGATTCATCAGGTAATTAAATTTTTCTCTCGATGCAGTCCATGTAATTCTAAGTTCCACATCAAGATATACTGAAGACTATAATAGAGCATGACATGAGAAGTCCGGTTAACTCTACTATTTGGATTTTTGTATTTTTTTACTTCTTCTGATGTGTGCCTACATTGAAGAAAGGATGCACAGCAGAACAGAGATTGAGGAATTCTCATCAGCAACATTCCATAGTAGATATTTTGGAAGGTGACTGCACA
>NW_012140747.1:3787021-3790286 GCF_000956105.1 Propithecus coquereli | reverse complement strand
CTTGAAGAAATTTACCTTTTTATTGTCACCTTCTCCCAGGACCATAAAAATGATATAAGAGTGTCCTTTAAAGCTAACCGCTGGCAGGCATCACTATACATGATAGAATATTAAAATGAGATTCATCAGGTAATTAAATTTTTCTCTCAATGCAGTTCATGTAATTCTAAGTTCCACATCAAGATATACTGAAGACTATAATAGAGCATGACATGAGAAGTCCGGTTAACTCTACTCTTTGGATTTTTATATTTTTTTACTTCTTCTGCCTACATTGAAGAAAGGATGCACAGCAGAACAGAGATTGAGGAATTCTCATCAGCAACATTCCATAGTAGATATTTTGGAAGGTGACTGCACAAGAATCACCTGAGGATCTTTTGTTAGAAGTCAATTATGAAGATTAACCCAAGATATTCTGATTCAATAAGGATTGGAAGGGTTCTAGAAATGTATATATTTATAAAACTGCATGTTTTAAATGAGGTAAAAACATATAAAATTTATCATTTTAACCATTTTTAAGTTGCATTACATAGCTTCACATTGTGGTGTAACCATCACTACTATTCATCTCCAAAATTTTTCCATCTTCCTCAACTGAAACTCCATAACTATTGAACAATACCTCTCCATTCTTCTCTCCTCCCACAGACAGCCAACATTCCACTTTCTGTCTCTGTAACTTTGACTATTCTAAGTACCTCCCACAAGTGAAATCATGCAATATTTGTCCCTTTGTGATTGGCTTATTTCACGTAGTATAGTGTCTTCAGGTTTATCTGTGTTCTAGCATGTGTCAGAATTTATTTTCTTTTTTTTTTTATTTCAGCAAATTATGGGTGTACATTTTGAGGGCTGAATAATATTCCTTTGCAAGTATGTACATTTTGTTGATCGATTTATCTATTGATGGATATTTGGGTTGCTGCTACCTTTTGGCTACTGTGAATAATGCTGTTAGGAACATTGGTGTACAAATATCTGTTCAGATCCCTGATTTCAATTCTTTTGGGTGTATACCCAGAAATGATGTTGCTTGATCAAATGATAATTATATGTTTAATATAGGAACAACCATATTGCACCACTTTATATTCCTATCAGCAATTCACAAGTGTTCTAATCTCTCCACATTCTTTCTAATACTTGTTCTTTTCTTTTGCTTTTCTCTTCTTTTTAAATAATGGACATCCTAATGGGTATGAAGTGGTATTTCAATGAGTTTTTTTTTAATTTTTTTATTTCAGCACATTACATGGGTACAAATGTTTAGGTTACATATATTTCCTTTGCCCCACCTGAGTCAGAGCTTCAAGCATGTCCATCCCCCAGACAGTGTGCACCACACCCATCAGGTGGGTATATACCCATCCCTTCCACCTCCCTCCCATCTGCCCGACACCTGATGAATGTGATTACTATACATGCACTTAAGTGTTGATCAGTTAATACCAGTTTGATTATGGTGAGTCATAAAGTCCATTCTCTTAAGGAGTTCACAGTAAAGTTGAAGAAATATATATGAAACAAAAAAGAAAATGCGATGCAGAATATTATACATTGACAAAGAAGTGGTGGAATATGAGAGAAAATTAATTGATAAGACCTGACAATACAGTTAGAGACATATACAAACCATTAAATTTCCTTGTTAGTATAAATTCCAGAAGTGATTTACACAGACCAAACATCTGATACCTGAGTCCTCACTACAATCTCTTTGATCAGAAATGGTCCAGTTTATCTTTATGACTTATGTTGAGAAGAAAAGCATGACTTTTAGAAATTGTAATTTCTTGTTTGGGAAGTTCTGATGTTAAAACAAAAATTGAAAGGAGACGTATATTCTCTGTGCCATTTAAGCTTTATGGAAGTGACAAGTATGAAATGTGGGAGAGAAGCATAGAGAAATTGTATTAAATGATGGTGTTTAGATAGACATTGAATTTCTGCATTTGTTAAAATTCACCATTATTTCTTTTTATTGATTTGACTGCAGCTAAGGAAAAATACTTCAAATCTAACATAATATCACTTATTAGATATTATGATAGGTCATCAAAAATGTGTCTAGGAAAGTCATGTAGATATGAATATATATGAAAACCAATATGTAGTTCTAACCCAAATGACAGGTTTGAGATTTAAAAATTTTAAATCAGTGTTTCTTAAATTCTAAAGTACATAGGAATCACCTGGGATCTCGTTAAATGCAGATTCGGATATAGTAGGTCTGAGAGAGGGCCTAAAAATTTGTCTTTCTAAGAAGCTCCCAGGTGAAATAACTTACTTATTAATGGTAGTAACTGATGATTATATGATTGACATCCTTTGCTTACCTCTAACAGTTTTAAAACTTATATGTTAGTGCAAGTTTTAATAGTAAAGTCTTTGTTACATTTATTTTTCATCAGTGATCTACAATCATGCATGAAATTGACATCCATTTCATAGAACGGTTTTTATTGAGCACGGATGGCTGCGTGTGAGTGGTGTGGGTATGTGCATGTTGAGAAAGTTATACGAAGCACATAAAACGCTAAGAAAACACATGTCTGATATCAAGAAGATTACTACCTACTGGGAGAAAAAAAAGACACTGATAATTACAATACAGTGTACCTTATTCAAAACATTTGAAAAAAAAAAAAAACAAAACAATAAACCGAATTAGCCTGAGAAAGTTAAAAAAAGTTTTCTGGTAGGAGTCAACATTCGATATGGGTATGTATATTAGAGAATAAATAATAGAACTATTTCAAGTATCTGGCACATCTAAAGCCCCTCTGAGGAAAAGGCTACAGGCAGTTCTTTCTGTATAGTCCAAGCTTTTATCTTGTCCATATTTGCTTAGACCAGGAGCTGGTACCTGAGATCACCATCAGTAAGCCAGATCTGAGGGAAAACAGCAAGCCTTCAGGAGCCTCAATATGATGCATTTGCCTGAAAGGATCACTCCATATGGAATTGTGATAAAAGCTTTGAATGCAACGCCTTGAGAGAAGGTGACAGAAGCAGAAGGAATGATTAATTCTATATTATTTGATTCATTCTTTAATGAAATCCCATGAAACTATATTGAGACTTAATCTCAAAACATTCTAAAAGTATGTTGATGGGTATGTTGTTCAGTCTGTTATATATAGTACTTTTTATAAGAATCCCTAAAAGAAATATATGCCTTATTTTAGGATTAATTATAATTATACCTTTCCTAAGGTATTGATTGAATTGCTCTTAAATTTATGCACAGAGTTAATTA
>NW_012140747.1:3784313-3785791 GCF_000956105.1 Propithecus coquereli | reverse complement strand
AACAGAGAAGGAAGGATAGGCATCTCAGCTATGGGCTGGAAATTTATTATTGGTATTGTGCTAAATCAGTTTATAGCCAAATAATAATAAAAGATCCCTCAGGCTACTATGTGTATAATGGTTTGGGAGTTGTCAGAAACAGCAGGCTGTCCACCAATTAGCCATTCTACCTTTTTCTCCATGAATATAACCCTAATTTGTTCCAATATTGATGTGTCTAATGGAAAACTAAACACCCGAGCCTGTCTTGCCAATCAAGGTGGTCATGTAAGTACTGGTCAGTGAGCTATAGGGATTGAGTCTGTGTATGGCTTCCAGAAAAAGTCCTGTAAAGGGGAGAGGCTAGGATGTTTTCCTTGTTCTTTTCCTTTCATTTGCCTAGAATTCAGATGTGATGGCTAGACATGAAGCAGCTGTTTTGTGCCCAAATATATCTTTTCATTGCTACATCCCAGCCTCTAGAACAGTGCCTAATATTGGGCTTAAAGATTTGTCAAGTGAATGAATGACTCAATTAATCAATCAATTGATGAATGAAGCAGAAAGATATCTCTTTCTCAGTAGCTGCCTTGTCTTTATCTCTGTTTAAGATTTCTTTTGTTAAGTTTGAAAATTGGGATTTTTAAGGTCAAGCACTGAAATGGTCAACTAAACTTCTTTTTTTTTCTTTTTTTTTCTTTATTTCAGCATAATACGGGGTTATAAATGTTTAGGTTACATATATTGCTCGTGCCCCACCTGAGTCAGAGCTTCAAGCATGTCCATTCCTCAGACGGTGAGTACCACACCCATTAGATGTGTATATACCCATCCCCTCCTCCCCCCTCCCATCTGCCCAACACCCGATGAATGTTATTCCTATACATGCACTTAGGTGTTGATCAGTTAAAACCAAAGGCAGAAAAAGGAGAATCCAAAGATGTGGAACTCCTAAAATCATGGTGTGTGAGAAGCAGGACAAAATAGAAGCTAAAATGTTTGGCAAGACGATAGCATGATGAAATCCCATCTCCCCCTCCACTGACCACATTCCCCTAAAAAAGACGTTTGTTTTATGAATTAGGTGTATTGACATTGAGAGAGGAAATGTGAAAAGCCATCAAAAGTGGACTATACAGGACAGCAATGGCAGCCTATTTTCCCTGTTACTTTCACCTGATTGCAACCAAATGCAAGTGACATACAGGAGTCCCTTAATCGGCTAGGGAAACCCATGGCTGCAGTATACTGGAGGGGGTGTTGGTCAGCTCTCCTGCCATTTTCACTAGCCTAATATTAAAGCCACTGATTCGGCCCTTTGGGGTCCTACTGTTTTCCCTTTTTCAACCTGTCACTTCGATTTTTTTCCAGTGTATGTCCTTGATTTCTACAGTCCTGAGATAATCCTGTTGTACTGTCTTCATTACTGACACTGCCTCCTTTCCATGTTCAAAAGTGCCTCACAGTGGTTATATGGGGTTAAAATTGAAATTTTATAT
>NW_012140747.1:3779838-3781933 GCF_000956105.1 Propithecus coquereli | reverse complement strand
CTTCATCACTTAATAAAACGATTTTTATATTATAGCTGATCACTTCTTAATTTCACAATCTGGGGGACATTTTTAATTCATTATCTTGCTTCTTCTCTCAAAAGTGTTTGCCACTGTTGTCTTTTTAATATTTTTTCACCTTATGACCTCAGTACATAATTCTTTTTCTAACTCTATTACCAATTCACTCATTTTCCTTCATTTTCTATCTACTTCTTTTTTAAGCCCTAAAATGCTTTGTTTCCTAATATTTATCTTTGATCTCCTCTTTATTCTACACATTTCTCTCTTAAGTTATTGTATTCATGCTCATGACTTCAATGGCTAAATATAAAACTTGAGAACACTCATATTTGCATTTTGCCCTGTACTGATTGCTGAGCTCCATAAAAATTTATAACTGGTACTAGACATCTGCAGCTGGATATTCCTTCTGTTAAAGGATCCCCATTAATCCAGTCATCCAAAACTTGCCATAACTCTTTTGGGGTAGTTAAGGTATATCTGCATTAGAGGTTGAGTCCAGGAAGCTAGGGAGAGATCAGTGATCCCATGCCTGGACAGTCAGAGGGAAAAGACTGATGAGGCTGGAGAAAACCAAAAAGAATGTCCTGAGTCAAAGCTAAGAAAGTCAAAATACATATGCAGCACTGAAATTAAAAGCAATGGTAAGGATGATAGCCAGAAAATTGTAAAAGTATTATAACAGACCAGGGAGAAAAATACCCAGAAAAATCCTGTGTGTGGAGTCTCGCTCTGTCACCCTGGCCAGAGTGCAGTCATCATCATAGCTCACTGCAACCTCAAATTCCTGGGCTCAAGCCATCCTCCTTCCTCAGCCTTTCGAGTAGCTGGGACTACAGGCATGCACCACACCTGGCTAATTTTTCTATTTTTCATAGAGATGGGGTCTCACTTTTGCTCAGATTGGTCCTGAATTCCTGAGCTCAAGCCATCCTCCTGCCTCGGCCTCTCAGAGTGCTAGGATTACAGGCATGAGCCACCATGCCCAGCCTGGGTGATTGTTTATAATGGTATGAGAGTGTCTGTAGTTTGTGGTTGATGCCCACCACCAAAATATTCCTGAGTAGACCACGTTAATCTAATATCACACTCAATGAACACTAGTCCTTGATTCCTCCATTTCCAACATCTTTATATACAATCAAACCAGTTCCCAAGTCCATATACCCCTATTACCTAAACATATCTCAGAATGATTCCTTTCAATCTATCCCATTGTCACTGCTTCAGTTGAGGCAGTCATCACTTGTCACATGAACTACCACAATCGTCTGCTAATCAGTCTCTCTTGATCTCACTGCAACTAATCTTTCTCAAGTCTGATAAATCTTCCCCAGCACTTTTGGAGTGCTCCTTCGACAACACGAACCTAGCCAAGTCACTCCACTGCCTAAACAGTCCTCTGCTGAAAAGTCAAAGTCTATCTCCTTTAGCATGCCAAAAGGGGATATTCACAAACTAACCGCTGCCTATGATTTTAGGCTTAGCTCCCAGTGCTCATGTCAACTGAGTTCCTGTTCTCTGATTATGACAACCTTTCACACATCAGTATTCCCTCTTGGCTCTGACTGCTACATCCTAAAATCCATGTTTCCTCTGGTAAAACAACAATAATTCTTCAACTTTTAAGTGAAATACCATGTCTTTGTGAAGGCAATGTATACTATCTGGGAGTGCATTTATATTATCACAATTAATTAAGTATCATGTCTTTAAGACTCTATGATCTACTTGAGGCCAGGGACCACATTTTTACATTTTCATGTCCTCTATTTAGATGTGTGCCTAATACCAACAAATTCTCAAAAGATTTGTGTAGTTTGACTGATAGGATGAATGGATGGATGGATGAATTAATTAATGAGAGGCCATTGTAAGAATTACCATGCTTCATATAAAGTCTAAGCTGGTTTGAGCATATTTTACTATGGAAAAAATAATCTTAGTACTTTTAAAAGAGGACTCACAATTAACTGCGGAGAGTGAAAAGGATTTCTAGCCCCAAAGGGGAAACCTTTCTTTCGATACAGGGTGACAAGATCAATGATAGCAATTCTTCTTACTGTTGCTA
>NW_012140747.1:3778912-3779788 GCF_000956105.1 Propithecus coquereli | reverse complement strand
AGTAAAACCATTTATCTATGGCCTGGTGAGACATGATTATGACTGACTTAAAAAACAGTTCTGGTTAGTAACGCAGCACTGTAAATTTAGCAGGATTAATCTGTTCTATTGTTCCGTACATCAAAATAAATGCGGGGGCTGGGGCAAGACCACAGAACGAGAAGGCTTTCCAAATTTCCACTGCTTTCATCATTGTTACCAGAAGTGAAATATGGAGATTTATAAATTATTTATTAATGCTAAAAGGTTTTTCCAGGTTTAGACAAAATGTATTAAAGGTTTACCAAGAAAAAGTTTAATTTTGTAAAGGTTTAATGAAAGATTGCGAATAGAAATTTGATTAAAAGTAATGAGTGGTTAAAAACAAACCATAAAATAAATTCTCTATTGATCTGGACATGGACACTTTCATCTCTCAATACTTAGAGAGGAGGGTGGGCTTTCTGAAAATCTAAGTGACAGAGTGGAGATCTGTTCCCTTGTTTCTCTGATACTTCATTCATAAGAGTCATCTTCTTTTTTGCTGAAGTCCTTCATCATTAGGACCATTGCAGCTTTGACATGATTAACTCATTAACACAATAGATGTGCCAATATCACTGTTCCTTGTCCTCTGGAATCCGACATAAGTCACCTTACTTTAAGAAAGGACTAGTAGGACCTCATGTCAGGACTTTCTATCACTTGGATGTTCTTCATCTTTGAAACTGCAACATCCCAATCCCATTTTCTGGCTACAGGCATCTATTTTGTTACATCCCCTAAGGCTATACTCCAAATGTACCAGTTATATTATTTAATGAAGTTCAATTACCATTTTCCTTGACTCTTCTATATTCTATTCCTTCAAAAGCCTTGTCTATGTTTCCCCACTCC
>NW_012140747.1:3756854-3774777 GCF_000956105.1 Propithecus coquereli | reverse complement strand
AGGCTCAGAAGTTATCAACTGGCACAGTCTGGAAGTGACAGGAAAAGTTCTCGTTCTATGTCACAAGTCGGGATTCACTTTCCTGCCTAACACTCACCCTGCGCTTACTCCAGCCCACTCAGCAAGTCCCTCAGCCCTCACCTGCCTTTTGCCAGCTTCCTCCCACTTTAGCTAAAGCGGTGGATCACTCAAACTAAATCACTGTTGCCTGTTTTGATGGCTTTTGTATGTCACCTATAGCCTTCTTACATCCCAATCCTTTTCACTGTTTAATCTTTGTTTAAATCAAGCTTGTGTTTACATCTTACCTCTGGACATTCTCTATGTGAAGCTGAATACTCCTGTGCAGCCAATGCCAAAAGCAAAATTTGTTTTTTGGCCTCCTTTTCCTCTCATATAAAGAAAGCACAATGGTTCTCAGTGGAGGGATGGTGGGCTTATTGTCCCCCACAGGGTATTTGACAATGTCTAGAGGTATGTATTTGGTGGTCACAATGGGGAATTGCTGCTGCTATCCAGTGAGTACAAGCGAGGGATGCAGTTAAACATCCTATGATGCACAGGAAAGCCCCCAGTCACTACCCTATAACAAAGAATTATCTGACCCCAAATGTCAACAGTGCTGACATTGAGAAATTGTACATACATTATTTTACTCTTCTTGCATACTTATTGGTACTCAAAGTATCAGATGCCTCATGACTGAGTTGACCCCAATTATAAAACCAGGGCAAAAAGCATACAAAGTTTGCCAATTTTTGGTACTATAATCTAGTCACTGGGACTCGTTTTTTGCCCAGTTTTCCCATTTGATGAAATAGCAGCTGACCATCCCTCTTCCACAGAGGGCCCTGGAGGTTTAATAAATCCATTTTAATGAAGCACTCTGCCATCCTCAGGTGAAAAATGCTCCACAAGTGTTATTCCCATCTCAAGAGAGAGCAAGGATTGCTTTGCAGATTGGCACATGAAGTTCATCCCTGCAATGCACCTGCATCCCATAGCTCCAAAAACTACAAAATTTGCTCATAAAAAATAGAAGCAGACTGACAACTTCAGCATTTTCTTTTACCTCTGTCAGTAGAAGTGGAATCACTGAAGAATCAGCTGTCAGGGGCTGCATCTTTAAATTATCCAGCACATCAGCCACCACTGTTATTGAATTTCACTTGGTTTGTAGAATCCCCTAATGTATACAGCAGGCAGTGGAGGGAGATTACATTGATCTCACAAAAAGGGGGATTAAAATGTCCTTAACGTACCCACCAAAAGTTTCAATCTAGCGAACGTGGCGTATGTAAAGCAGTAAGGATTTGGAGGGAAAAGATTAAGGACTTTGTATGCTTAAGTTAAAAAAAAGAATAAAGTTTTACTCATCCAATAGGATTTAAATGTTGATCTGTCCCTGGGAGACTGCCTATACATGATTTAATGACATTTTGAGAAGCTAAATTTATTTTTTTAGTCATTTTTAAGATTGCAACTAGAAGAATATTAATACAAAATTAACATAACTATTTTCCCTTTTGTATTTTACCTGCCTTATTTTATATACATATTTTAACATGAATGCAATCGTGGTGAATTTTAGTTTTAGAGTTTTTGTGACTACCTTAATTATCATTTTAGTAAATTAAAACATTCAATTCATTCATTTACTTATTCATTCATTCATTGTTTCTTTCAAGTAAATATTTACGGACCGCGTTCTCAAGCCAATATTATATTGATTGATCACCTCTGTAGATACCCCTCTGTCCAAACCACCATCTTCTTTTGCTTGGGGGACTTTGATAACTCTCTGACTTGCCTCTATTTTCAATTTAGAGAATGAGTTTAGCTGCATATTGGAAAATAATTCAAATAAATGTGGCTGAAATAAAATTGGAGTTGATTTTTCTCTCATGAAAGTAGAAATTGGAATGTAGTGATCTAGGTCTTCTACAATAGTTCCCAGTCCTTGGCCCATTCTGTCTCTCAGACATCCTTAGATAATAGCTTCCGCCTCCCAGACAGCCTAACAGTTTTGATTTGGTCCTTGTGACTTCATCTTCTATCCTCATGTCTGAAAAGGAAAAAGCGGGACAAAGGAAAAAGGCTGCCGGCTGGGTCAGCTCCGTATTTAGAGCTCTCCCCCAAAGTCTCACCCCGCGGCTTCAGCTTACACCGCACTGACAGTCACGTAACAGTTCCAAACTGCAAGGGAAGCTAAGAAATATCATTGCTACCTGTGTGCAGTGCAACCTGAAAAAATAGGGATTATGGTGGTAGAGACGGAGAGAGAAAGAGAAAGAATAGATATTGTACTCAATTGGCAGTTTGTTCTATATCTTGCTTCTGTTCTTTTCCTCCTATAGTCCATTTCCCAGATGCAATCGGAGAGCTGCTTCTACAATATAAATCACGTCAATTCATTCCCTGGTTTAAAGTCATCACACTTAGAATAAACTCTAAGTACATTTCCATATTCTATATGCTGCGATGTAGTTTGACTTCATTTTCTACTATTTTCCCCCTTATTTACTGCTATAGACACACTATCTTTCTAGTTGTCAAACAGCCCAAGTACATTTCAGCTCCTAAACCTGTGTGCTTGCTATTCCCTCTGTCCAGAACTCTCCCCCACAAGGAGTTTCTGTGACTTGATCTACCCTATCATTCAGTAAACAGGCTCAGTGAAGTCTTCCTGATCACTCAGCAGAGTGGCAAGTAGCTTGAACTCTCAATTTGGACTTCCTAGATTCATATCCCGGCTCCTATCACAAATGAGGTAGGTTGCTTTAGGCAGTTACTGACTTCTTTGTCCGGGTTTCTTTATCTGTAAAACAGGTTTAATTTTATCTACCTCACAGGGTTGTTGATAGTGTCCAGTGAGTTAGTAGTTATAAACTGTGTAGAACATTATCTGCTACATTGTAGTCATTTGATAAATGTTGGCAAAAATTTTTAATAGGACTTTGCCTGACCTTCACAAGCCACTATCTATGCTTTTAGTTTGCTTTGTTTTCTTCAAAACATAGATTACTATCAATACTACCTAATTTGTTTACGTGACTATACATCGATTACTCAAGGAGATTGAATGCAAGTTGTATAAGAGTACCACTGTATACACACACCCTAGAACAGTTTCTAGCATAGATTAGGTGCTCAAAAATTGCCAAATGGATATCAAACGATTAATATTTTTATTTTCCTAATATTACAAAATTACTTCACATCTAATAGATTACTAACAGATTATTTGTCACTTGATTGTTGACATCCTTCTTTTTCAATTCTACCTAGTTTTAAAGATCAAGAACACATTAGGGGCTTGAAAATGAAACTTAATTTAAATAAACTATTTGGAGACTTAAAAAAAAAATCACAAGATCCCACAGGTGTATATTTCTCAAAATTTAGCGCAGGGTCAGCAAACTTTTTCTGCAGAGCGTCAGAATGTAAATATTTCAGGCTCTGAGAGCTATCAGGTCTCTTTTGTTACTACCCAACCCTGCCATTCTAGTGTGAAAGTGGCCACATGCGTTATACAAATGTATGGATATGGCTGTGTTCCAGTAAAACTTTATTTAAAAAGCAGGAGAAGGGCTGGATTTGACCTGTGGCCTATAGCTATCAACCTCTGTTCTAGAAGAGTATCGAAAACTGGAATTTTTGAACTCTTTCAGAATGATCCTATGTTCTTTACATTGCAAAATCAGCCTATTTTGCCTTCCCAATTTTAAAATAGGAATTATTGTAGCATTCAACTATTTTAATAACCTATATTTGAATCACAATATATAGCTTATAATTTGCTTCTATGTATATTATTTCATTTTTTCCTTATCCAACAACTCCATGAGTTGGGTAAGAAAATGCTGTGCACATCAATTTACAAGTAAATTAAACAAAAGAGAAAGGAAGCTATCGGCCACGGAGCCTATGTATTTCCTGTGGATTTTATCACTTAATCCACAAAAAGAATCCATGAAGTGTATATTTTTATTCCCATTTTCATGAATAAGAAAATTGAGGTTTGACGCCATTAAGTGATGATCCCAAGATCACATAGCCACCACACAACTAGATACAAGTATAAATCCCATCCAGGCAGTCTCCATCAATGACATATTAGCATCAGCATCTACCTTATTCTGCAAATAATGCACAAACCCAGCTGATTTCCTCAATGTTATACAAACTCCGATGAATGTATCAGAAGAGAATAAGATTCTGTCTTATTTTTTGAGCTCGGATCAAAACAATATTCCAACCTCCCTGAAAAGGATTTTAAAAGCAGCTTTTACTCATCAACCTTTCAATAATCATGTTTACCTTATTTACTATGACTATCTAGAATCATGAAAGTAAAAAAGAAAAAAAATAACCATATATTCAATTCAAGTTTTAATCTGCCACCTTTGGAGTGATGTGGAAAATCTCCAGAGCTGCACAGTCCCAGAGTGTGTGCCTGCTTACCCCAGGCTGGCCTTCCCGGTGAGGTAACTTAGCCATTCAGTCTGGCAGGTGGACTAAACAACACTAGGTGGGCTATATTGCCTTGGCTGAAAATCAAGTGCCCACCACCAAATGAAGTGTTCCCCAAGATCCTCCTCACCCTTAGACGTGAGTGAGTAATACACCCTACTAATAATAAATATTTGGAAATTGAAAGATATGTACAATTATGTAAAAA
Organism: Propithecus coquereli; assembly: GCF_000956105.1. Taxonomy (NCBI): domain Eukaryota; kingdom Metazoa; phylum Chordata; class Mammalia; order Primates; family Indriidae; genus Propithecus; species Propithecus coquereli. Next base: position 3,770,096 of record NW_012140747.1, on the reverse strand, counting down.
AAAAAAACTAAAATAAGCAAATTGCCATAGACTTATGTGTACAAAATACTTGCATTACTGAGGTTAAGCTGCGTCAGTTGCCCAGCAGACAAACCCTGAAATCTCAGAGGCTTCAAATAACACAAAGTTTTTTTTGTTCTGGTTTTTTTTTTTTCCCCCACTCAAAGTCTGATAGAAGATAGAAGAGGCATTTCTCCTCCTGGTGATAAATCAGGAAGCTAGGCAAATATCCTGTGTCAATACATTTTCAACACATGGACTCCACAGTCAGACTGCAATAAAAATGTATGGAGGAAGTCCTGCAGCTTTTAACCACTTCAGCTTAGAAGTAATATGCATTACCTCTTCTCCCAATCCTTGGTCCCGTGTTAGTCACACATCTTCACGTGACTGCAAGGGAGGCTGGGAAATAGAGGAGAATGCATTGGCTATTGGATGAGTATCCTACCTCAATGTTATAAAAGACAGAGGGTCTATTTCACAATATTAAATACATTTTATAATTCACATTGCCTGTGAATATAGAGGTATGTTTATTATAAAGCATTATCTTAGTGGGACTACCAAAGAAAATTTTTAGACCCTATCACTTCAGCTGCTGTATTATGAAGGTAATATAAAATCACCAGTGGAAATTAGCAGAAAGCTACCTCATCCATAAATAAACTGAATATTTGAAAAAATATTTTTAGGTTCTTTAAATAAGGGTCGAATTACTATGATGATGAAAATAGGTTTAACGAAAAATTATATATTAAAACAAAATATATTTTTGTGTTTGAATTCTTTCAATGATTAGTCAATAGTGTTATGCAAGTCATTTCGCCTTTCGGTCCTCATTTTCTTGTTTCTTAAATGAAGGAGATGAAATAGACGGTCTTAACATCTTTTCAACATTAATTATCTGTGATTCTACAAACTTTATTTTTCAACTCATCTTATTTTATCCTCTGAATGGAATGCCCTAAAATCTAATTTATGGATTGACGAGAAAAAATATTTATTATCCATGTTCCAAATATTATGACAATTTCTGACATGGATGCAGAGTCAAATTGGGGAACAGAGCACATAATCACAGGGAATATCTCATAACACGTGCTGAAAACTTAGTTTTGCAGAAAATGTTTATACCGTACTATACCATCAACAAACCACAAGGAATAAAATCTGGGTAAAAATAATTAGTTTTGTATTTTAACAAAAAGCATAATTAATGGCAGAGTTGAGCAAATAATTCCTAATATTCTTGAAATGTTATACTAGTGTAAGGGGTTAATTTTTGAAACTTTGTTGTAAAAGATACATGTCCACAGATTTATGTTTTAGCTTTTTCTTACATTTTATGTTCAGTTTAAGAAATAAAAGTATCATTTCTTCTCAAAACAAAAACTTAGAACATACAATGCACCCCAGCATTGTCTTATTTGTCCTGATGTTTTCAAAGGACAAAAAGTGACATTTTAACCACACAAAAGCTTTAAAAAGTCATTTTGACTTCGTGAACACTTAACATGTGCATCTGCTGTTGTACTGAACTGGCAGGTGGCTAACAATTTTTTACATTGTGAACCTTTTCCCTTAATGCCTGCGTGTGGTTTCATGTCATTTTCTGCCCTGAGGAGAAGAGATACCTGCTGTTTAATCTGCCTAACTATCCTGCGTGATGAGTTTGCCATTTTGTGCACGCCAGTGTTAGAGCCGTAGTTTCATGACACGTTCTAGAGTTGCCTTCTTTCCAAAACTGTCTCTTCTTAAAGTCAGAATGTGGTTCCACAGAACAATTCAAAACGGAAGCAGAAGAAATGTGACCACACGTGAAGGCTAGCTGGTCCTCCGTGAGTGGGAAGTTAGCCCTCCTTGCAGTCATTGTTTTCCACGGGCTAGCCCTCAGCTTCGCTAAGTCAGAAACCTAATTGTAGCATCTGACCAAGAACTCACCAGGCTTTCAGGAGACAAGTCAGGGTGTGAGTAACCGAACATGAGGGAATAATGATTCTTTAACATACAATGGAGCTCTGGATTTTATAAACCTAGAACACTGGTGTCTCCATCCAAATCACCCACCATCAGCATCAAAGCATCTGGGAGATAGAGTTTATAATTCAAAAGTAGGTCGATGAGGGTTGAACTAGTGTTAAAAGTGTTGGACATTTTTGAAGGAGGTTTCATCTATTAGTAAAACATGAGGAATTAATATTTTCTCCAGCAGTGGCATACACTTCTCTTGGAAAGAAAGAAATTCACATTCATTAGGGTTTGTGCTGTGTTAGTTCTCACACTCTACATGCATGTAATTTCACTTAATCTGCACTCTAATCCAAAACGGGTGACACTGTTATTCTCACTTACTAGGAGCAAATGTTCAGAGCTAGTGTCATTGCTTTAATGAGTGGAGGCCTGGCTGACATCAAACCCCAAGCTGAGACCTCCTATTTGATGTGCGACATTTGTCCTCTCTGCTCAGTTCTTTGCCTTTCCTGAATGTGGAAGACCAAGTAAAAACCGACCAAAATAAATTGTTTGTATTCTTCCTTTTCTAAACTTAATATAAACCTCACTGTACTCTGGTTGACATTTTTATTCCCTTAGACACTCGTACAAACTACAAGTTTCTTTATCTCCATTCTTATCCTGAGGCTTCCTTGTTTGTCTTGATTAGACTTGGGTATTTCCAAACCTCTAGAAACACTTTCAGAAAGTGAAATGATATTATTGTGATATGACTGGCCATTGGTGAATCCATGTTGCCTTCTAGTGTTCACCATTTTCATTCAAATCAATGGATTTTTTTTAAAGGAAACCCAATTTGATGGTAGAAGAATATTAAATGACCTACTTTTCCTTAATCACTGCTTTCCAATGTGTTTTGCTGAATTTCCATTCCCTGCTGGGAGGAAGATCCTTTAATGACCATCTTAGGACATATCTATAGCTCTCTAGACATTGTCCACTGTATCGTTAGTCCAACTTGGTATAAAATTTCATATGATAATCTGTTTAAAGCTTTCCTCTTCCCCATTGTTTGTTATAATTGTAGCTTTAAGAGCATTAATTAGAAAGGAGACACATTTTCTTTTTCAGTTCTTCCCTTCCTTCTCTCCTCTAGGAAGTAGCTACTCCAATAGTGAGGATAAAAAGGAAGGAAGGGGAAATGATGAACATCAATGTATTTGGCCGGGTATGAACACAATTTTCTTTGTGGAGGCTGTTACTGCTTTTCTGGCTAACATCGATTGATGGCCTCTGCTTTCAGGTGTGCCTCTGATGAGGGACTTCTGTCTCAGAGCACCCACCTTGCAGGCCTTTTCCACTGCACAGGCCCTGGACATGGGAGTTCAAGTTTATCCTCTTCCACTATAACCCTCTCAGCTTCTATCTCCAGGAGTCTACCTCGTGTAAAGCCATCTTTCTTGGCCATCTGCCTTCCTGCACTGGTCCCCAAAGGATGGCTAAAGACCAAGGACCTTCCACAGTGTGCATTCGGCACTGAGGAAATTCATACATCATTGCCATGCCTGCGAGCACATAGACTGCTTTACACCCACCTCACCCTGCCCTGCTTTCTCTCCGTTTCTCTTTTCCTCTGCTCAGAAAGGCAGAGAGTCAGTCAGATGTTCTATCTACTATACAAGTGTACATTCAAAATAAGACAACGCACTCCAATCTATTATTGTAGTACAGGTATGTAAAGTTATTCTCTTAAAGCATCGCTGTCACTCGATTTAGCAGCAGAGAGCCCAGCCTTTCACCATCAAGATGGGATAAGCTCTCACTAACCACAATTCACTTCCCATGAGGCCATGACACTGGCGACACTCCCTTTTACTCTTGCCCCCCACATTTCTTAGATATATTAGGCAGAAAGTAAGGTTGAGAGGGTAGGTGGTAAAAGGAGGCTGATTCCAACAGCACTTGGTAAGTCCTGGAAGGGGATGTATGGCACCAATTTCTGGTCGTTATCTTTAAAATAGAATGTATTTAGTGACATTTTCTTTGGCTTTGGCCTGACTTGAGTTGTCAAGTCCTAGGGAAGAGAAAAAGTCCTATCATATTTCCTATTACTCATTTTTTTTAATATATCGTTTCAAAAAATTACTGAATACCTTCTATATGACAGCCATTGTAGTGAATGCCAATATAGAAACTGAGAAAATACAATTACCACCCTCACAGTAAGAGTCAGGCACATTAGTTCATGCCCTGCCTTTGGCCACAATACTCACAGCTGGCCACTAGTTGTAACCTGAACCCTTTCTCACTGTGACGATGGTATTTATTAAATGTGATAGGAATATTTAGAGAGGTGAGAATGGTTCTCTGTGGGAGGTGGGAGGTGAGAAAAGACTTCACAGATGAAGAATTGTTCCTCCTGACTCTTATAGAACAAGTAGGAATTAGCCAGTTAAAAAAAGATAAGAATGGGCAGATGAGATAAGGAAATAGCTGTGAAAAAGCAAGAAGGCATGAAAGCAATAGAAAAATACAAGTAATCAAGCATGGCTTGAGCAGGGAGTCCATAATAATAGTAGGATAAGCAAGGCAATCATATTTAATGACATTTTTTTACTATCTTCAATGATTCTGAAACTTTGTCAGGCATAAGAATTTCCCAGGGTTCTTGCTCAAATGCAAATGCTAATTTCCAAAGCCCGACAGAGATTTTCCAGTCTCACCAGAAATTTTCAATCAGTATTTGTGAAGTGGGGTTCAATATTCTTCACTTTTAAAGGTATTCCAGAAGAATCTAAGAAGGTAGCTTATTGTAGTTCACTGTCATAGATTCAGGGAAGTCGCTGAAGAGTTTTAAGCCAAGAGGATACCATGCTTAGATCTGCATTTCAGACATATACCTCTGGCTACCCTGTGGCTGAATGCCTGGCATAAGGTAAGACCAAAGGCAGGAGACTAATTAGATGGCTAGTACAGTGGTCCAAGCAAGATATGAGGGCAGACCAGCGTCAGATTACAGGATAGAGCAGTCAGGCAGATGTCTGAAATGCCAACATTATAGGGTGCTAAAATAGTCACTGAACAGAACTGTGATATAATACCAGTTAAACTGAATTTGTTACACAGATTTCTAACATAATTAACAAAGTGGCAAAATATACATTGATCATGCTCCCGCTGAATTAGAGATGAGCAATTTTCAAAGACACCTATCTCTGTCCACTGCGGATTTTCTTGGTTTTGTTTTGGCTTTTTGTTTGTTTGCTTAGTTTAGTTTAGATGTTCAAAATGGGGGATGCAACTATAGGCCAAAATAATAGCCCTGAAACCTTGACTCAGAAATCGCAGTCAATTTAAATTACAAAACCAGAGAGTGCACAGCACAGATTGAGAGATTTATTTTGTTATCTAAAACAAGATTGTTGGTACCCCTCCAAAAGAAATTCTGAGATTTAGGAAAATTACCAAAAAATGTTAAAGAGAAACCAAAAGCTATTTTAAAAAATGAAGGAAAACTTACTAAAATTGGAAACAAACAAACAAACAAAAACAAAAAAAGTCAATAGCCCTTATATTTCAATTACCTGTGTATTTGACAAATGAAAGTTACTGACAAAAAATGAAATAAGAGACAAAATCATGTTCAGTTGGTTGCATGTTTATCTGGAATAATATTTGGAGATTTTATTCATGGTATTTTCTTTTGTTCTTTATTGTTGTTATTTTAGTGTTTTTTTTTTCTTTTTCTTGTCCTGCTAGGGAATACGATTTCTTGGCATAGAAAGTGTTAATGCCAGAAATTGGAAGAAGGAAGATGAGACACACACATACAGAGAGAAAGGAGAGAGAGACAGACAGAATGAGAATGAGATATTTGTGGATTCCAGTCAGAAATGATTGAGCAGTACTTGTAGGCATACTAAACTATACACAGTTTTGTAAAAGATTTTGAGGCCTCCAGAAAGAGAATATATTAGACAGTCATTGCCACTCTTCTATTACCTGTATGGTTCCCTCTTAATTCCTTGGAGTTTCTAAAACTCCTGACAATTTGGGTGGTTAAATCCTCAAGAAGGACCAATATTTAGTTTTCTGCCAGCCCAGAGCCAAAAATTTAGCTTGAGTTATAGAGAATAAAAAACTATATTTGTTGAAAACTTGAGTTTGTTGAATAAGATTTATACATGGTAGATGAGGACACTTCTCTGAGAGAAGCTAGATTCTCCAGCTGCATTCCAATGAAATTGGCCTTGTAATATGACAGAGATGTGCCCATAGCACTGGCAAAGAGGCCGGGCTGAACAACAAAGTTTCCACAGGAAGAATTTAAAGGGAGCTGATTGCCAGTTATAAGGGCTCGTGCCTGTAATGTCAGCACTTTGGGAGGCTGAGGCGGGAAGATCGCTTGAAGCTAGGAGTTCCAGACCAGCCTGGGCAACAAAGTAAGACCCTATGTCTACAAAAAATTTAAAAAATTTGTCGGGTGTGGTGGTGCATGCCTGCATTCCCAGCTACCTGGGAGGCTGATGCAGGAGGATCACTTGAATGAGCCCAGGAGTTCGAGGTTACATTGAACTGTGATTGCACCACTGCACTTCAGCCTAGGCAACAGAGGGAGACTCTTGTTTCCAAAAAAAAAAAGAAAAGAAAAGAAAAGAAAAGAAAGAGGGAATTGCCTGATCTCAGAAGGTGGTAGACAGTCCAGGGCAGCAATCAGCAGTTAGGAAAATGCAAGAACTTAATTTGCCTTTGGAGTAGAACATAGCATAGTGGACGGTATACGAGGTGGAGATAGGGGTCTCCCACTAATAATGTGGAAACTAGGGCCTTTAGGGGCTGTCTCAGGAATTCAGAGGGTCTAGTCTGAGTCCATTCTAGTTTCTCCATTCATGCCAGATAATAGTGATTCGGGGTACTTCTGTTTGCCTGTGACCGGGCTCCAGGAGAAGAGTAACAGGAAGGCTCCATGCTGGGAGGACAGAGGATCTCACAAGAGACCAAGGCGGCATCTCCTAATGAGGGACCTATTCAATCCACCCAACTGCCAAAGCCTGGCAGTTACTGTCTTAAAAAATAGCTGTGGCTTATCTTTTCCATAGCTCTGAGAAAAACCCTGGATAAAAAAAATTGTTGACTATACAACAAGAGAATGTGGTTGATGTAATATTCTGCGATATTAATCCGCAGACATTTTGCTCTTGTTTTTTCCCATTACTTTTATTAATACTTGATTTGTACTAGTACCTGAGAACCTAATATACTCTATCCCTCTCCTGTCACCAGGGAACAACCCTGGGACGAGCAGGAACACCTAGAAGGACCAAAGTTTTTCACCAGTCCAGCAAAAACCAAGTACTCAAAGGCAGTTGAACATTGTTTAGAATATTAAACTGAACTTTTGAAATTTAAAACATTAAATCTCACATCTGAGACTGTAAACCAAGATTCATTCATCTTGGCGTGTCATAAATTGCTTATTTGGAATCTAAAAAAATTATATATTTAGTAAATAGAAAGATCATCTTTCCTATCCAGCCAAATAAATGCTAAACCAATATTTAAAGGTTACCAATTTAAGAGTATACCAAATCATTTGGCTGTTTAGGTAGTTACACACGTTGGCCACAGGCCTAGGTCTAAACTTAGGAAGCCAGAAAAAGATGTAATGAATACTTGGAAGGGAAATCAGCTTCTTCCCTTTGATCTTGTGTCTAATGTTTCCTTTTAGTAGTTATGATATGTCCTTCCCTCCTCTGTGTCTTATGATAAAGTGAATTGTGATTATGAATCTCCTTGAGGAGAGAAAAGGTAACATTGTCATGTGCACAGTCCTTCATAGTGCAGTTCACATAGTAGGCACTAAAGAAATATTTGCTGAATGATTGGGTGAGATGAATTTTAAAGGTGTTATATAAAGTACTGTTTTGTTCCAAGCTGAAAATTGGCAAACATATCACATCTAGGAAGTAATCTGCCTCCTTTGCTTGAACAATGAAAGGACACACAGGGGTTTAGATATGCAATTTCAGATTTTTATTCTATCCGTGACCTTGGTTATAACTTTGGGTAACATTCTTAACCACAGTTTCCATCTATTTCCGTATCCTTCAGTTCCCCTAAGCATAGAATCATAGAAACAAAGATAATTTTTACTGACCTCATATGATGGTGGTGAGAAATAAATAATCAAAGCTATGGTTAAGTACTTTATGACTAAACCATAATGTGCCTCCCTAAATGTTTGTGGAAGTAGTCAAGCTGACCTTTCAGCAGCTAATGAATTATTCAGACTTCACTGCCATTCTGTAGCAGTCCAAATACTAATAAGATTCCTTTGACATTGATACAAGCACAGCAGATATGATTTGCATACATGAAATAATTTCATGTAATATTTATCACACTCCAATTATAAAAAAGCTCTACCAAGAAAAAACAATGGGTAGCATTAGTAATAATGAAACCGTAATATACAGCTGACCCTTGAACAACGTGAATTTGAACTGCGCGGGTCCACTTATATGCAGATTTTCTTCTGCCTCTGGCAACCCTCCTCTTTCTCTTCCTCCTCAACCTACTCAATGTGAAGATGAGGATGAAGACCTTTATATTGATCCACTTCCAGTTAGTGAATAGTAGATACATTTGCTTTTCCTTGTGATTTTCTTAATAACATGTTTGATGTTCTATTTATTTTAAGAATACAGTATGTAAGACATACACACAACATGTGTTAATCGATTGTTTATTGGTGAGGCTTCCAGTCAACAGTAGGCTATTACTATTTAAGTTTTGGAGAGTCAAAAGTTACGCACAGATTTTTGACTGCATGGTGATTCACTGCCCACAACCCCTGTGTTGTTCAAGGGTCGACTGTATTCTCAATAGTTTAATTGGAATGGGAATTGTGGCAGAAAATATTAAGGACAACAGGCCGAATGCTAAAACCCATAAGCTTCCGGTTTCAGGCTAGGTTTCTGACTAGCATTTGACTATTCGTGATGAGGCATAAACATCTAGATGAAATATGACAATTTAGATAAACATCTAACCTAGTTCCTAAATTCAAAGCCTCATTTCTGGACAATGGCCCATCCTAAAAACATACAGGACAATACAAAAAAAACATGTAATTTAAAAGTACAGTTAGGATTTTTTTGTCAGGATACTTATTTTACCTTTCCCTTTTGCCTCCATCCCAAACACTCAATGTAAGAAATAAGAGAGAAGTACAAATTCCCTTTATGTTTTTCATAAAATGAAAAATATTGTGATTATCTATAAAACTAGCAGGAAATTCTTCCAGAGCTTGATGATGATGATGATATTAGCCTACTCTGCTGAAAGGATGATCAAAGGTTGTAATGAGAGACAACATAACCTTACATTAGTCAGGTTATAAAAGAAATCCCATCAAAAGATGAAACCTCCAAAGTGTAAAATTGAAATGTTACAACTTGCAGATGACTCTGTGTCATCTTTTTCAGCAAAGGTATTAAAATGTCACAACATCATAGAGAAGCAGAGTTTATTATTACTGAGATGTGATGATATATACATAAATATATTCATGTAAGTACATTAAACCATTCTTTTCCTCTATCAAACTAAAAAGAGTGAGTATTCCTGAAACACACAGTTAGCTATGATTTGTGAGTTTGAATCCACATGAGACCAATTCATCACATTTGTGAGTCCCTTGGCACTGTTTTATGATTCTTTGGAGGGCTGAGATGAACTTTCTCCTTGAATTTCATGCAAATTCATTCAGATCATCCTAGCATTTTTATTTACTTGGGTAAGAAGTTAACATGCTTAGCCTAGTGTCTGTTCTTATGTTTCACAAGGGCAGTAGTAAGGGTTTCGTGCAGAATGTTTCAACTGATTATAAAATATTAAAGGAAAAGATAGATAGAATACCCACTGTACAACAAAAACAGTTGAACAGAAAAGCCCTGACATTGCTTGAGACTATTTCGTGTCTCTGTGAGACCTGTGCTGGTTAGGCACAATCAAAATAAATTTAGGTTAAATATCATGCATCAAACACAGAGTAGATCACTATGATTCATGCAAAACTGGAAACAAATGACAACGCATGTTTCCTTAAGGAGTCCACAATCCTAAAACTAAAACTTTAAAACCTCCAATTTTAGAGATTTGCTTCTTATTTAAAAATTAAAAATCTCCTTAGTAAAATGTCACATTAGACATGAACTTGCTCTGCTGTCCAAGGGTACAATTAAAAAGAAGAAGAAATGAACGTTCATCTCTCAATTAGCCCAGCATGATCATGGAAGGAATGGCCCATAAAGAAGTGTTTCTTTATTATTGGCTTAGCATGTAGGGACATTGCTAAAATATGCAAAAATTGCTACATATTCCCAAATTAGAACCACATCAGGCCATAACTCAGCAACATGCTCCTATCAAAAGCCTGTGGGAATGGAAATCTATATGGGGAATTTAAGAATCCATGACTCTCATCTCATGTTTTCTATGAAAATAATGGTGGCCAGAGATGGACTCAGCAGTACTGTTGAAGTGTGAGCATACATATAAATGATTTGAGTAAATTAAATGTATCTGTGATAAAATTGCATTATATTCATAACGAAACCAAAGCGAAGTAGAGATCCAAATCAATTTCCTTAGGATTTCATAGGAATGAGCCTCTTGAGTACAGGAAATAAGGAGGCTTTTGAGGTAAGCCTAGAAAGTTTAGGAGAACGATGACATGAAGAAAAGGATTCGAAATAAAAATATTTTAAAATATAGAGACGTATGAAATGGCAAATCCTAGATATGAGGAATATACTGAATTTACTGAGGTTCAGATTTATATTAAACCACATATCTTGAAAGGCCTTGAGCTCCATGCTAAATAATTGGAATTTATTCTGCAAGTAGTAGAAAACTAGAGGAGTTTTGAGAAAAGGTAAGGTCATTATGAACCCACCGTGGTTTAGGAAGAAAATCCCCTGGCACAATGGAGAATGAAATTGAATGGCAAGAAATTAAAAGCAGGAAGTAAAGTGCAGACCAAAAGGAATAGAAATGTGAAGAGAAAAGATGAGAAAATATACAAAAAACATTTCTGAGGTAGAATCAGGGAGACTTGGTTACTAATCATGTTTGTGGGAGAAAGAGAGAAGGATGAGTTTTTGTATCCAAGGCAAATGGAAAATTGATGTCACTATGAATAAAAGTAATGACCAAAAGAGAAGAGTAGATTATTTTATCAGGGATGAGAATGAGAGTGGGTAGAGAAAATCCATTTCATTTCAAATGTATTGTGTTTAAGGAAACCAGGTATAGGCAACTAAAAATATTCATTAGGCACTTGAAAATTCAGATTGTCAACAAGGAGAGTACTTGGGGCTGAAGAAGGTGATTTGGGAGCTATCTGAATAGTGATGGTAATTGAAGTGGTAGATATGAATGGGTTTGCACAGAAAGAGAAAAATGTACGAAGCAGATGTGAGTGGAGAATGATTCAGACAGGCCACTTATCTCATAAAATGATCAATTTGTCACAGTCAATGGATATGACTCAACATTTAAAATCAAGGAATAATGTGAGCAAAAGGAAGAGAGATGTTACTAATATTAGATGGTGTATTTTTTGATGCCTTCCTAAATAATGCAAAGTATTTCCTGTATAATAAAAGCTTTAAAGAAGCAAAGTATGTAGGTCCCAAGGAAATATCTTTAGAAAACTAAACAGAGGGCAAAAAGCCAGTCTGAAGCCATTTTCAAAATGAGATGCAGTGGCCTTGCAAATACGTATCTCCCAAAAAAGTTCATGTCCTAAGCATTTTATATTCAGAAACACTTCCATCTAGGAATTGAACAACTCAGTAAGGCATTAAAGGAATTGTTTTAAAATAAAATAGATAGAATGTTTGGATTAAAAGTATAACAATAACCAGAGTGCTCATAAAATTTTATAAAATTGGAGGCAATCAAATGAGCTTAGATAATAACAGATATGTGAAAAGTAAACTAACTTACATAGAAATTTCATTCTGGTTAACACTCGATTTGTGTGATCTTATTCAAAATCTTTATAAATAAAGAAACAATAAAATAAAAAGTATCTAACGAAGTCATTCAATACAGGTTTTACTCTTATCTTTCTGCATTATCTGTCTTAACGTCTTTCCCCTTGAATGGGTATCTGCTATTATCTCTTCAAAATTAAACTTTCAAATTTGTAACAAGTTAATTTTATATATATTAATAAATATATTTCATGTCTTCAGTCCTTTTCTTCCAAAATAAATTTACATTTTGCAGTGGGCATAGAAGAAAAAAAATGTTAAATTATAAGTACTTTCCAACCCTTACCTCTGACGCTGTTTCTCTTACTTGCTACCCTCACCAGACTTAGTAGGCTAAGAAAGAGGACTTTGTCTTTGACTTCTTGGTCTCTCCTGCTATCTCCACCATGTAAAGTCATCCCTTCCCTTGTTCCTGGTAAAAAATTCATTTCATTTTTATTTACCAAGATACTTTATTGCCAACAATTAGACCTTTTGATTGTCAGGGGGTAACCAGTGTTATTAAAATGAGTTATCACAAAGACACATAATAGTTACTTTCATTTATTTTTCTCTGCCTAAAGATGCACAGTGACTTTTTGGAACAATGGGATATTTTGGATTCATACTGACATGTTCCTGAGGAACCCTAAAATTTATTAGTTTATTCAACTATGAATCTGAATCACAAAAAAATTCTGATGTTAAGGAAATGATGTTTGATTTTAAGAGGTTTTGAGCCCCTACCCTTTTCTATTCCCCTTATACCCTTATCAAGACAAACTGCTAGGAAAGCCTGGGCACTGCTGTTGGTGCCAGAAAGAAGCTCAAACCATGCAAGCTTCTGCCTGCATGGGCCGCTCACTCTAGCACCACCCCCTACCCATCGTAAAAGCCCCAAGACAGTCTCCTTTCCTTGCTCTGCCAAGCCGCATTTGACCAGCTTGGGAGGCCTGCCCTGTTCTCCCCCAGAAAGTCTCATTATGTGTGTCATAACCCTTTCTGTACCTTCTTTGGGGGGTGTGTGTGTGTGTGTGTGTGTGTGCACGCACACACGTACAGAATCATCAGTCTTGACTTCCAAACCAAATTTCAGGTAGGGGTCCCTCCTTTTTCTGCAGCATGGCTTAAATAAGTACTTAACTTATATAAAGTGTTTTCAAATGTATTATCTCCTTTACAATAATCCTTTCAGGTGGTTTTGATTATCTAAATGGTTTCAGGTTATTAAACTGGGATTCTGGAA
>NW_012140747.1:3751728-3756469 GCF_000956105.1 Propithecus coquereli | reverse complement strand
GAATAGTGTACAGAACTAGTCATTTTCTCTTTTGACATAATGTGCCTTTTTTAAAATAAAGTCTAGGCTCAAAGTAGATTTACCAACAGCCACATAACAATAACAATTCATATTTAATCCTCACAGCAGCACTGGGAGGTAGATATTTTTCCTATTTCACAGATGAGAAACCAGAGGCTTAGGGAGTTCGTATAATTTGTTCAAGGTTATAGACCTGGTATGTGGTAGATCTGGGATTTGGAAACAGATTACCTGAGTCCAAGTAAAGTTGGCAATTTTAACAACCATTTGATTCTATCTACCTAATGATTATTCTTCTATATATTATCATATTTTTGGATGCTAATAATCAATATATTTAAATTTTTTAATCTAATACTTAAACATCTTGCCAACTCACACAAATTATTTTAAGGTAATGATTACCAAATATTATTTTATATGTCCTAGTAAACAGCTTGAATCTCCATATCTTATTACATTTTAGATATTATTGTTAAGAAAATGAAAATAGCTTCATAATCGACTTTATGTGTTCATTCATCATTTTAATAATTCCCTGCATTTCTACAGTTATTTTTATAATTCTGAAGTGTTTTCACATTCTCATTTGCTATTCATAAACAACTCATCAAGGTAGGAAGAGAAAACATTATTATTCCTATTTTATAGCCACAGCTACCACAGAGAAAGTTTATGCATAATGTTTCAGTGTCTGGTATAATGTTTTTGATTTGAGAATAAACAAAAACGTTGACAATATTAATACGATAGCTTCTGAAAGAATCATTTTTATTTTTTAAAGACATTTAACATACCATTGTGTGCTGTACCGCAGTAAATAGTATATAAATTATGCTTCCAGTTGAAAAGTTATAGGGAGTCCTTTTAATGTTTCAAAAAGTTTATGTGTATTTTACTTGTAATATGTTTGGGGGGTGGCATTTTCTGCACAAAGAAATATCAAATGAAAATGGAGATAAAAGAAGACTTCAAATATTATTTTAAATTTGCTTTATTTTTTTAATAAACTGGTACATTTAAATTACTTTTTCAATTAACTAACACAATTAACTAACACATTTAAAATTATAGTCCTAAAGAATAAACTTTATTTATTTATTTGTTCATTCAACCAAAGAACTTTGACAAAGCACTAACTAGAAGGGCCATAACCTTCCCTTCAGCTTGACTAAACTTTAAGATAAGCTTGCTCCAGATTCTAGGCCCCTGACCTCCCTTTTCTGTAGGGTATTTACTTTAGAAAACTTGTCCTTGTAAATTCTTTCTCTGCCCCTTTGAGATGCAAATCTTTTACAAAGCCTCTTGACACTTTTAAAGCCCAGAAATGTCTTTCTCAAGGACCTAGAAGCCATCCCTTTGAAATGTAATCAAGGAAGACAGTGCCCTATCTCCCAATTACTGTGGGAGAGTAGGAGCCTAACTAACTTAGGCAGTCACCTTTCTCCAAGCTATAAAACTACCTTCTGGTATGAAGATAGAAGTTTACCTTTTCCTTTGGGTAAAGTCAATTAGCAAGAACCCATGGTCTATAATCACTCCAGCCCAGCTCTTAAGAACTCTCCAGCCGTTTGTTTCAACAAAATAGAGCTCAGACTGAGTTATGGCCTCTCTCCTCTCTTGGGATAGCTTTGAATAAAGCTTGCCTGACCTATTTAACTTTGTCTGGGGCAGTTTTTGCTTTGATTACCACACTTCAAGGAGTTCAGAGTCTAGTGTATGTGTCGGGGGTAGAGGGGAGCTTGCAGATAATTAAACAGATCACTACTATGTGTGTCACAGAGGTGTCATAACAGAAACACAGGGTGACAAATAATTTTAAAAACAACAGTAAATAATCAAAGGTAGTTATGCAAGTAAAGTCATGAAATACTTTCTAGAACAAAAATTGAGGTAAAACTTATAGATAAGCTACTAGTAAACTTCAGTGTTATTATAATAACCAAGGACTTGTACGAGTTGTCCATTCACATCAGCACTGTTCCAGCTGCCCCAAAGATAATGGCATTCACCACACCTTTACCTCGCCCTGGCCGTATCTTTTGTATGTGGCTGCATGTCACCGTGCAAGGCCTGGAAGATGTGAATATCACTAAGGTATGAAAACTGGACTCAAAGAGCTCACACTCTGCATTGCTAATCAAAATGTAATCAGCAGTTTAAACCAGGCAAGATTGAAAGTTGCACAACCTGTTTTTGGCTGTACTTTCTGCTACACTTCTTCTAGGCACCCAACTCAGAGTAAAGCCACAGCCCCACGCTGGTCTCTAGCTACTCAGACTCAGACTCTACTAGTCTGCCTTTTTGCATCTTTTTCTACTAATTAATTAAAATGTCCACAATGTATAGGTAATTGCCTCAGAGAACAAATCTCTACACCTTCATTTTAATGTTAACAAATACAGTAAGCAACTTGTTATAATGTAGTAAAAGTTACTAAAGTCAGGATCATCCTACTGGCATATATAATGGAACATTTGGTGGAAGGGACCTTACAAATTATCTGGGTCAACCACCTTGTGAAATTTGAAACAGATTCAAGAGACAGATATACCACAGTTAGAATCCTGCCTGCAGCCGCTCACTTCCTGGGTGACATGGGCAAGTGGCTTTCCCATCTCTAGCTTCATTTCTCTGAGCTACAAAATGAAAATAACTGTTCCTTTTATAGAGTTTTGGAAAATTAGCTATACCTGACCAATAATGAGTGTTCCATAAATATTTGTTACACGTAACTCCTTTACATATAATCATTTATTCCTTAAATATTTGTTGATGGCTAATGCGTGTCATGTATTGTTCTGGGAAGAGTCAACAAAGCAAGGAACAGTACAAAATATGTTCCCAAAATTGGTCCTCCAACGTCTATTTGAATACCTTTGGTGATAGAGAATCTACTATTGAGGTAGTTGTGATTGTGAAAAATAGTGTCTTTAATTAAGCAAAAAATCAGTTTCTCCCCAATTTCTATCTGTTAACACCATTTCCACAGAACTGGAGCTTCTACTGAGTAAACATATTGGATTTTCATCCCACAGGCTTTTAAATATAAAAATTCAGTCTGAATGAGATTTGGCTTCTTGAAAGGTGTGAAATTCTCTCTCACCCTGGATTGGTCACTTTCTCCAAATCTACCCTATTTGTTTCTTTTTCTCTCTCTTCATGAAGGAATAGTGTACAGAACTAGTCATTTTCTCTTTTGACATAATGTGCCTTTTTTAAAATAAAGTCTAGGCTCAAAGTAGATTTACCAACAGCCACATAACAATAACAATTCATATCGAGCTTCAGGTCATCTGAAAGTCCACTGGTAGAAGCCTCATATTTCTTATTTTATATTTGTGAAGTTTTTTAAATAAAGTGCAGGATGGTTTATATTTTATAATTTTACATTTAATTTATCACAGCAAATATTGACATCAGTTTGCATTTAGTTTTTACCATGCAACATTTTACTATCTCTTTCAGTTTTGTGTAATTTGCAAATTCAAATATGTCCCCTATCTCTCCACATAAGTCATTGCTATATAAAATGTAGACCATTTGCTATAAAATGTTCAGAGGCAAACTCATTGTTTCTGTGCTAAAATTCTCCCTCCAGTTTGAAAGCAAGCCATCCATCATCACTGTTTGGACACTATCATCCAGCTTTAAATCCATGTGATAATGCTATTTTCTCTAGACCCATATTACCATGGTGAAAATTGGAATTACAATTTCCTATCTTCTTTTCTGGCATTTATCTTAGTCTTTATAATTCTTAAATGCTACTCTAATATTCCTTCTACAGGTTGTCTCATAGAATAGAAGGGGAAAAAAAACCCTCACTTTTAGAATCCAATCATTCATCCTTTTGGGCTGTTTTCTCCTTCCTCCTCCTTTCCAAACATTATCTGCTTTTTGTGGTCGGTCACAAAAAAAAAAAAAAAAAAAAAAAATTGGGTCCTTCTGATTCCATCAGGTCTTTTTCATTAATATTTATACCTCCAATCGCAAGTAGTGAGCCTATTTTCTTCCTTCCTTCCTTCTTTCCTTCCTTCCTTCTTTTTTTCTTTCCCTCCTTCCTTCCTTCTTTCCCTCCATCCCTATCTCTGACAGGGCTTCCCTCTCTTCTTCTCCCTCTCTCCCATCTATTTTTTCTTCCTCCAGAAACAACTGTTAAATAAATTTTTGTTATTAAGGGTAGTATAAAGTGCAAAGAGTCAGGCAAATAATTTTCTATTATTCGAGCATTTGCTTAATCTCTCTAAACCTATCTCATGATTTTTTTTGAACATTAATTGAATAGATATGAAAAGCTAAGAGCATCTTAAAATCTTAATACTTGTTAAGTGAATGTATCATGAGCTTAAATTTACACTCTACAATTCAGATGGGTAAATGTGCAATTTTGGGTTTGTTTTTTTTTACCAGAAATTGATCTAATCTCTACTCTAGAGATTAGATTCCCATTCCCATTCAACACTAGGAAGATGGGAAGTAGTGTTATGAGACCTTCAATGCAGCATTAAATGTATCTTTGTCTATCCCAGTTTTAAAACAGTGCTTTAGGATAACAAAGCTTTGAGTTTTCTTATTATTTTATTGTCATTTGGGAAATACACATTATATTTTAAAAATCAAATATCCACAGGGGTTGTACTAATTTTTTGCAGGGGGAGGGTAAACCCACAACTAATGGAAGTGGAGTGCACTGTATGGGGGAAGGACATGCTTGTAG
>NW_012140747.1:3747608-3750603 GCF_000956105.1 Propithecus coquereli | reverse complement strand
GTATCTATAAGGGGGAAGAGGGGGATTGGTAAATTCACACCTAAGGGATGTGATGCACACTAGGGGGTGGGCATGCTTATAGCTTTGACTCAGGCAGTGCAAAGGCAATTTATGTTACCAAAGCATTTTTACCCCCATAATACTCTGAAATAAAAAAAAGAAAACTGAAAAAAATAATATAACAAATTTGAAACTTTACTTACAACTTGAAAGTCACTAGGATATAATAATTTATTGTAAACAAATTATGTATACTTGTTTTCATGGAAATGAAAGTATTTATACAATTTCCATATGTATGTAGGGAGCAAGGCCCTTGGCTTCATAAAGTTTTTCTAAAAAATCACTAACACGAGGCAGATTGATTAATTGGAGAAAAAGACATACAAATTTGCTTTAACAGGTATATGTGGGAGGCTTCAGAGTGAAAACCCAACTTCTCAATGAGGTACAGAGGATTTAAAGAATGAAGGTTTGTGTTGTAGCCAAACAGGTTTTGGGTGGCAAGGCAGGTTATGGGAGGGAGAAAGGAAACTTGCGTAGCAAAGGTGGGCATGTCATGCAGATGAAACCTTACAGGTAGCAGCCTTCAGAAAGAATGTTAGCGAAAGTTTGACAATTGTCCCAGAAGCCTCGTCAGAAGAATGAGGACAAGTGGTTTGAGGAGAAGGAAAGGAAGGTTTATTAATTTGCTGGAAAGTGAGGAAAAAGGCAGACTCCCATCTTAAAGTACCAATGTTCCTAACTATAAGCAGAAGTACAGAACTTTTAAAGGGAGAGTTTTCAGCTTCAGGATGTTGCTGTTTAACTATAGTTGATGATTCTCATCCATCCATCCCATCTCCTGCAAAGAAAATCTGGTGACCTCATACCTCCATGGGGACAGTTCCATTGAGCCATCTCCTGTGATACATAGAACAAAGGACACTTCCCTGCCACTCCTGACCATTGGCCTGAGGCAGAGATGCAGGTTTTAATTCTCAAAAAGAGTGGCAGAGGTTTTAAAGAGACAGCTCATGAAACATTTCTATCCTTTTTCAGGCCATTCCCTGTATTACAAGAATAGAGGGAAAATGTTTCTCTTCAGACCTTTAAAGATGTCAGACTCTCAGCTAGTCTTTCCTAGATCAGGTAAGGAAAGATCCAGCTGCATTAATGTAAATTTCCCCCTACAAAAGTCAGCTTTGCATTCTTAATTCTATCTGTGAGACCCACGGCAACCATTTCAAAATATGTCAAAGAAATATATTTTGGGATAAAATATTTCTAATTTCCTCATATACTTGCTCTAATGCTTGCTTTTTATTCAAAAATGTTGGGTGCATTTGAATCATGTGACATAATGGACCTAATTTTAATGTAATTAAAAATATATTTGTAATATATTTTATGAGTAATTGCTTTCTTCACTAGAAATGTTAATATAGTTGGAGGTATTTTAAAGAGTTTGCAGAAAATTTGTGTCTAAATACACTGCAAAACTACAATGAAAGCTGTACTAAGTTTTATAAAATTTAAATATTAATATCAGTATCTTGGTTCCTCATGAATAGAGGTCTTATCAATAGCACATTTATTACTATGTTTAATTTCATTGGTAAATACATATAACATTCAAAACATGAAACAAAATTATTTTAATATAGGAAACTTTTTTAAGGAAGAGATTGTCTTTAACACACACAAAAAAATTTGATATTGAGATTATATTTGTGTGGGAGTGAAGGCAAAACTTCCCTTTCACCCTTGGAAGGTTTGCTGTAAAAACAACTAACAACAAAGCAGATTGATAAGGGAAAAACTATCAAATTTGTTTAACATGAATACGCAAGAATCCCAGAAAATGAGGATTCAACTCCCCAACAGGATTCAGAAGCTTATATACCTTTCTGGTAAAATGGGTTATAGGGGAGAAACAAAGAGGAATTCTGTTGAGGAGCAAGAAGGGATTACTAGGGAAGACAAATAGATATTTGGGAGAAAGAATGGATGAGGGGAAACAGATCGACTTATGAATGATTCTTTTTGGAAATTAAATTAACCTGAGAGACAGATATTATTTTTAAAATGAGTTGGACCAGGTCTGGTTGCATTGTAAGCATCCATCTGATTTTCCCATTGCTATTTTGACAATGGTTTCAAATTTATGCTAGTCAATGTGTTTTTAGGGTAAGCCAACATTTGCTCAAGCCGAAAAGTTTTTTAAATGTATAAGAATCAATAAAGCTTTTTACCTTTATGTTTACTGCCTAATTCAGAGAATGCACAAAACAAAAACTGTAAAATCCTTTAAACTATTTTCAAGATCTTTTATTTATTCTTTCCCAATTACACAGCAGCGTTATTGTATCTCTGACATCTCAAATTATTCTTTTATGCCTAGATTTAGGTTTGTTTTATTTTTCTTTAAGTATGCTACTAAAAAAGTGTATGATCCTTGTAAGATTGTGTCCTTTACTTAGTAACGTAAGCCAAAACGTTCATTTTTATACGCTTTCTGAAATGGAAGGAAATCCCATAATATATCATAGAATTTCTTGGATAATCCTCTCAACACTAGGCATTGCCTTAGCAAATACTAAATTGTGTACATAATTTATTCAATAAGACCTTGCCAATATTATTCTTATTCTCACTTACTCTCTGTTTAGAAAGCTTCATTAGTTTATCAGATTTCAGTTTTGAGTACTTACTATTATGTTCACTCTCTTCATGTTTGCCAAGAATATTTGCTAACTGCTACCTACATTTTTGATACAATATTCACCTTCTCGTACTTCAGGTGAATATTTTTCATCTTCATCTAGTTTGTAATATAAATCATATATTAGCAATGTTACTGTATTAGTTTGATTTGTAATAAGATAACCAAGATTTATTATATTTTTAACAATTTGAAAGAACTTATCAATGCTTCTAAAGTCTGTTCCGTCATTTGATAACTGAAAATTTTTCGATAGTTTAATATTCAAATTACATTGCCAAGTATCCAGAA
>NW_012140747.1:3741981-3746931 GCF_000956105.1 Propithecus coquereli | reverse complement strand
ATGTTTTTCCTTTTAATTTCAAGAAAATAAAAAAATGAGATACATATGTACAAACACAGCCTATTTTATTAATACATTTTGTTGATCAGTTATCAAATTCATTCCTCCTCCATAAATCAAAACAGAACGGTATATTAATATATGAATTCTGTAAGAATAAGATATTTTACTTTCATCTTTGATAAAATTATCATTATGTAATAATTTTTGTTAGAACAATACCTTTTAATGTCATGTGCAGGAAACTTTAGTAGTAAACCTATAAATTTCCCAAACATGGAATCAGTAAGGTAAAAATATAACACTAGTTTCAATTATATGAACTTTCCACTTTTACATCTTAAAACAGTTAAATATTGACAATTTTGTTAGTTTAATATAGAATATATTCAAACACATAAAAGTATCAATGGGCTGATATCCCTTGACACCTGTGTGCCAGCCTCAACTTGAATGGATGTATAGGACATGTTTGGTCTGGAGAGAAGAAAACCTATATCAGTTTTAACAGTCCCTGAATGGCCACACTATGACAGAGCATCAACTTCAGATTCTTAATTTAGAAATCAAAATCGAGATAATGCCTTTTCCCTGCTCTTTTAATTCTTTCCTTAAAAATCATGCACTCCCTCAGGCAATGGGTCCCTGTGTCTGAATAAAAGAAAGGTTGCACATAAGCAAGTACAAAACACAAAACACATTTATATATTTCAAAACATCCTTTGTTATTTCTCTTCTCCTTTAGATTTTGTTTCAGAGTTTTGCCTCCCTGGCTTAATGCTTACAGTTCTATGTCACTCTTATATTTATTTTTTTTTTCAAATTTTAGCCCATGTCTTTGCATTGATATGAAATTTGTATTCTTGAAATCTTGAGGGTAACGTCATTTTTTTTCCTCTGACTTTCTTGACGTGATAACTTTAATCCGAGTTATTTGTTAAATTTATTTTAACTACTAAACCTCTGTGCTGGTGATAATAAATCCACATTAATTGTTACTCTTGTTATTTTTTCCACTAACTTAGAAATAAAGTTAAAAGCATATATAGTTTTTCTACTACATTCCCAATGGGCAGCCTCTCTGTCATCTCAGTTGGCTGCCTGTGGGTTATGGAAGATCTCATCACTGGGACGGGGGTCAGTCCTCAAAAGTCCCCTAGCCCTGTTTGACTTCAAGTGTCATTTTTTCATTCTCAAACTAATAGAAGCCACTCTGTTAAACTTTGTGTAGTTTTGCCCTTTGCATTCATAGCTCAATAATCACCAAAAAAGTTGCAAATAACCTCATACAAATTTTTCCACCCCCTTTTGCCCCATTGAATTCCCTCTTCCCCGTGTGCTTCCTTCCTTGCAAATTCTAGTCACTACAACCTCCCTAAACTCTGGCTGGTTTGTGATGCTCATTAGGCCATACTTGGGAAATTGTCCCAGGTAGAGTAAGGCATCATGGGATTTGCCCCACAAGTTTCTCTTGTCTCAGAGATCATGCAGCCTGCTATTCAATGCCTGAAAACAATTGATCCATTTAATGTGTCCAGGTTTTTGGTTGTTTATGGCGTGAACCGTCTAATCTTAGTTACTTCTTCATAGCCAGAAGCAGAATTCTAGCCTGTTTGATTTTAGTTTCTTAATTCAACAGCCATCACTGTTTTAATATTTTATATAGTAAAATTAAGGCTAGGAATCTACATTTGATTTATGATCTTTTTTGTGTTTCTACATTGATCATATTTTAGGAGTTGGAAAAATGAAACCACAAATTATATAACAGAATTACAAATAATGTCATATTTTAAATGTGAAACTCAATTTCAGGTTCTACCATATGTACTAATACCAAAGGGCAGCGTCCTATAAGTCTTGATTACTATTAACTAGTCAGAAAAACCATGTTTCCACCAATGTAAATTTCAATTTAGCTTTATCATTTTCATAGAAACAATCACTGCTGCATTCTCCTAATAGCATGTCTCCCTCCATCAACAGAGCCACTCTCTCCATGATATCACCAGGATCCCCCCTCCCTAATGTTCTGGGGTCCCCACATGGTCCACACTAGTCCCACCGTCTCCATTCTTGAAGCCTTTAATAAGACTTGCATCAACTATAATTGGAGCAGACACCATGCAACTCAACAACTTCTGCTCAATCTGCCATTGTCGCTCAGCCGGCACCACTTCCCAAAGCACCAGTGTAACCACCACTCTTTCTGCTGTTGCCACTAATGCCATCTGAAAGGTGCCACTCCATCCCACTGCAGGCCCAAAGTTGCTTCCTGTCCTCTCTTAGTCCCAGTTGACTGCCATAGTTGCCACGATCACCATTGTTACTGGAAGTGCCTGTTTAAACCGGCACAACTGGAATTTGCATCTTTGTTTACCTCTGGCTGCTTGAGTCCCTGCTTCCATTGCCACCTCCCTCCACCCAATCCTGTCCAGATGCTGCCCAGATGTTCCCAATCCTTTACACACCATAGGGGCCACAGGAAGGCTTCTCTTACTGCTGAAGCTTTCCCCTATTAAGGATATACAGAAGATACCCTCACCAAAAGACATTATTACAAGCGTTGCTCATAGTGTTTTCCTTCCTGACATCATCTCTGATGACCACTAAGTTTAGGATAAACAATCTCTTCGTGCTACTCAGTTTAAGCCAAAAAAAAAATCTTATTTATACTTCATCCTCCCTTTAACTAAAGTGCACTTTCTATATCTTTATGATGAGTGTCTATTTCCTAAGGTAAGGAAAAAACTATTAGATTCATTATAAGTGCTTTATTTTTTCACTATTAGAATCATTGCAGGCATGAGATTTTCGGAAGTTATATTAATTCCCAGTTGGTCATTCATTTTGGATCCCACTATCACACCAGTACTTTCCCCACAGAGTTCCCAGTTTATGAAACTCTAATGGGTCCATGAGTTAAATTCTGAAAAACACAGACCTAATTCAATTTGTCCATTTTACTGTGTAGAAACAGATCACAATGGAATTCAGTAATTTACCTAATTTACAAGGGGATTTAGTAGCTTAGCTGGACTGTCCTGAGGTTGAGTGTTCAATGTGGCCTCAGGTGTCTTGTTATGGTAATTTTATGAATTTATAACTCATATTAACTAGCATTACTGATATACTGATATTTTTAAAGGAGGCCACTTTGTTTGAACCAGATTATTATACATCTGATGCTGAGTTAATTTACGAGTCACCAATTCTCTCCAGAGTTTCAAAATATATTCTTTAGAATTTTAGAGCTTCACCTCAGTATTATTCCTAATGGTCTGTTACATTTTGGAAGGCAACATCAGAGCTCCTCACACATTATTAATGGGACATCCAAGCCCTTCTCCCCAGAGATCAGATTGACTATATAAAATCTTCTGGAGGAAAAAAAAATCATTCTTATGCAAAAATGTGCTAGCAACATAAAAAAAGTTATGTCATAAGTGAAAGAAAAAGTATTCTATGCTAGATAATGAATTAAGACGATCCTACCATGTGGCATAAATTCTATTGCCATATTCTTATTTCCTATTCTGCTTTCACATTATGTTCTGAGTAAGAAGCATCAGATTTCATTTTTCAAAATCCTCAGTTGTAATAAAACTGTATTAAAAAGCCCCAATACTTTCAAGCTTGTTAGCACATTTTCAAAGATAACATTAGATGTGCAGCCCCAGTGGGAATTTTAAAACAACACACATATCAAACTATTGGACTTGAGCGGAAATAATTTTGTGGAATGTTTTGTTTGCCTTGATTTACAGTTAGAACATAACTTTTAGTCATGCATTATTAACTGGATGTAGGACAGGAAAGGGGTTTTATTGTCCCCAGATTAATTAATGGCTGTTCTTCAGTAAACATTTGCCTCAGAGTCAGAGTCAGCTGGAAAAATTTCCTCTTCTTTTCCGGGGAACTAGCCACTCTGTACCTGAAAACTCAATTTTTTAAAAGCCTAAAACCTTGAAGAAAAAAATGCCTATGACAAAGCCAAAGCTACTCACCTATAACGAAGGCAAGCATTTAACTTAAAGCAGTAGTCTGTACGCCTGCCTTTGCCCTGATGAGAAAGCCTCTCACGTTTCATGTTCTTCTTGCATTTTAAAGTGCAAATGCTTCCTGATTATACCCCAAATAACTAGTCAGGCAGACAATCCTGCTTATGATTTTGTCTTCTTCAAAAGCATTTGCCTGGTACCTCTAGGAACTGGAGTTTCTTCCACATCAGCAGCAGCAGTAAACCTTTTAACCTAATATTGCTGAAGGTTCCAGCATTAAAAAAAAATAATAAAGCTTCAAATGATTGATTTACAAATGGACTATGCACTGCGTCACATTCTTTTTTCTTTTTCCTTTCTTTCTTTCATTTTCTTTTTGTTGAGAAACAGAGAGCTTAGGGTATTAGGATCAAATTTTGGTTTTCAAAGACATGTATCAGGTCGCTTCTGCCTCATTCTCATCTAGCATCTGTCTTATTAATACTTCATATTTTCCTGCAAGTACACTGGGATGTATCTTTGGCTTTCAATCACTGACGATCTTTTGTGATTACCATAACATGACATTTGTCATTCATTTGGCCGACCTGGCCCATTCAATTCCCCTCATCTCCTAGCATTGAATTCTGACTCCAAATAATCCATTTGTCTACTCTTCATATGCCCCAGCCTACCAGTGCTCCCAGCCATATTTTTCGTCCCTCTGCCCTGGCTCCTGTTGCCCTATCTTGCTTCACCATTCATTCTCTGACTGGTCCTCCCTTCTCCCTTCTGCAATCAAAGGTGATAATGTCTAAGTAAAATAAAAGATTGTCCCTCAGTCACACAAAATCCAACACAGGTGTTCCTGTTCAGCAGGGAACTTTTCACACTATCAGTCAGCATCCAGCTTTCTTCCATGTTCTCCAAGGGCTTAGAGTGTTCTGTTGGGTCTTCTAGATGGCAGATC
>NW_012140747.1:3733506-3737981 GCF_000956105.1 Propithecus coquereli | reverse complement strand
TATTAATATAATAGTTTTATATTTCTTTCTAATAAAACTAGTGATTTTAAGGCCAAGGGACCTTCAGACTAGGGAAAAAAGTTATTTTTCTTGTGAGAATTTAAGTAATAAAATGTTTCATAACTGTAAGCGTATAGCTATAGAAACTCAACATCAAATTCAGAAGCTAAACATCTCTAAGATTCCAGTCTTTAAGAGTTTCTTTCAATTGCTGAAGAGCAATGGCTTGTCTTTTTTCACCACCACATTGTATTTCTTACACATTCCTATCACTCAGCCATATTTCCAACAAAACATAAACCTATTAAAATAAAGTAACCTCATTGCTAAACATGACCATGTTTTTTGTCACTACCCACCTATTGTCAAAAGTGGCCTAAGCGGCATGGTGCAGACATTTCTACACCTGCACACGTAGGAGAATTGCTCGGTGAGATTCTCAAGAACTCAGATTTCAGTCTCCACCCCAGACTTGTAGATACAGCAGTCTGGGATGGCGCCACAGAATCTGCATTTTAATAAGTACCACCCATGGTTTCTCTGATGTAAGATGTCTACAGAAAACACCTTGAGACTCAGAGAGTATAAATCATGTTTCCTAAGTAATCTATCTATATCCCTAATTGGGTCATATCTGATTTGCCTTACAAACCCCTTCGGCTTTAAGAGAAATGATTATATTTGAAAATACAAGGAGGTGCAGGATGTGAAATACAAGCCACAGGACATTAATTAATTATACTGTCTGGAATATTTTTTGATTCTTTTCTTTCTCCATTGGATGACATATGACATAGTCTTACGAGACTAGGCAATAGTCTTCAGCTATCGCTGAAGTCCGTACTGGTGATGAGTCATCGTTAAGTCGCTTCCGGATAGTGGGTGCCTGAGGATTGTGCTAAGGTTGAGAATAGTTCTTAATAAGCACTTTTGAGCTCTCTCTTGTAGATGTAGATTCCTAAAACAATGGAAGAGGCTTCCAAGGATTTGCATCAGTGGGTAGAAAGAATCATTAGAAAAATATTTATTATTGTGTTTGCGGAACCATAATTTTCTACATAGGCTAGTCGGGACTGATGAAGCATAGATGAGAAGAAAACACAGTGTAGATGCCAATACAATCTCTCATATAGCTCTTTAAAATTAATTTTAATATTATTAATAAAAAAATACTAATTGTATTTCATAAGGGGATTTATTTTTTAATTTTCTGGATTAAAGCATTTTAAGAGAAAAGGAAAAATGTTGTCATTAGAGGAATGACTTGCAGATTCTTTTGGCAAAGTAAATGATTTCTTAGTTTATCTTTTATGAAGGTCCAGATTTCTAGATACACAAACGTCTTAAAATGGAGACTTACCTATGTTTATTTTTCTAAAGAAAGTAATTTGAAAAATATTATCTTTACTGGTCTGAGAACAAACACAAATCAATAATTTTACATTTTCATGATTTAGATATATTAAAAGCTCAACACCAGTACAATAATCAAACTGCCTCATTTATTCTAACTCAATTTCTATCCAGACTGTTTCTTTGCTCAATCTGAAACATTAGCACCTGACATATGTACTACATAAGAAGCAAACCCAAATCATGTTCATAATGTCTATGAATTATGCTCAATAAGTTTTACTTAGCTTTATCCTGAGAATTAATGATGGCATAAGAGTTAGGTAAGATTTTTAGGATAGTTATTTAAAACCAGTAAGAGTAAATATCAGTTACTCATACACAACTTATGATACATGCTTAATAACGGTATGGCAAAAATATACAATGAAACGGTCAGAGGTCTCAAGAGTTCTGCATGCTATTACCTGCAGACACAGAACTTGCTTCAATGTCTAGGCTCTTTTTTTCAAGGTTTTCACACTCATCTCACAAAACATTTTCTTTTTAGATGTTGTATCCTTCACTCGATTTGATAGACTAACAGATGCTTTATGCCTCATGTTTCCTCGCCTTCCTTGTTAAGTGTATAGTGCTTTTTCCTCTATTTTTTTATCATGTGGAATATTAAGACATTTCTCTTTGTGGAAAACTAATTCATAAGCCTCCTCTGGTAATGTTTGCTTTTTGTCACAGATATGTTTTCCGGGCAAGATGCCTCTCTATTTTTCTTAAATAGAACATACACTTGTTCTCAGAATGGAACATTTGCACCCCCATAATATGCTAAAATAAAAAAATAATGATTTTCAGGATTTGAAAGTAGAGCCGCACTGACACATAATTGGCCTATTACCAACAGGCCTTTTCATGAGTGACAGCACTGCTGAGTGTACATACAGTGTGTCTGGCTCTGTCCTGGTCACAAAAGAAGAGAATCCATATGTCCTGAGAAACCTATAAACATAGAAACTTATTATAATCAACCTCCCTTGGTATTTCCGTAACTTCCTTATAAAGAACTTCTACAGTCAATGAACTAATATATTAAAACCAGTTGCCCAAAGTACTAAAGTGGATGAAATGGTGTGGTAGTAACACAGAAAAAAGCCGACTTTAAAGTGAGAGTGCCTGATTCCAGCTACATCCGTGTACTTAGGAGGTAGAGACCGTATATAGCAACATGCTCTCTCGGAGCCTCTGTATTCTTATCTTAAACCGAAATTCATACTCAAACTAGCCACATTGGGTGGGAGAATTGCCCAAAATAAAATAATGTGAGAAGGAATCAATAAATAGCTCTGTTTTCCTTCAGGTCATCCTTTATATCTGTTTATTATATGACTATAGTAATAGAGAACTTATTATAGTAATAAAATAATAGAAAATGCACTCTTGTCTTATTTATATTTAGGTAGAAAAATAATCCGGATCATTAAGTCAAAGCATGGAAAAGAAAAACCCAGAGGGAAGCTAATAATTTCAACACATGTGCTGCAACCAACTGGAGAAAACGGAGCTACAGCATCAAGTCTATCTGGTTTCTGATTCTTAATGTGTTTCCTAACACTGACTTCTTTAAAGATAACTAAAAACTATGAAGGTTTAAAATGCTGTTTTCAAATTTGTCTGATTTTTCAGTTCCTTTTAATGTTCTGTGTGTTGATTCCCGTCTCTCAGATTCTTTATGGCTCTGGAAATGGTGAATAACTTAAGTGCTTAAGAATGGAAAAGGTGACATTAGATAAAATGTCACTTTTTTGTGCTTGGTCTTCCTGGAACCCCCTTTACTGACTTTTTGGTACAGGAAAGAGGGGGGAAAAAAGTTGTTTCCAAAACTGGTCATTTTATGTTGCAGCAGTGTGTAGAGTGGGTCCCAGTCATTCTTATATTAGTGTAATTAGGCAAAACATAGCAACATGGTGCTGGTGACAAAGTAAGAGATTCAACCGGGAACCTGGACGTCTGATCTGGGCAGCATGTTTACCATAGCTGCTTTCGCAACTACCAGGGGGATTATGCTGCAGCTTCAAGTGATGTGGCTGGGGGTACCATAGGCTCAGAAAGCCCTCACGCAGGACTTCCTACCCAGGTAGATCATTCCTTGGAGTGGCTGGGAACCATTGCCACAAGCCGAGTGTCTTTTCCATAAGCAAACTGGAGAAAATCCCAGAAGCAACACTAACTGAACCACCCTAGCCAGATGTGTTCCTGTGTCCTTTGCTAAAACCTGTATCCTTTGAGCTTTTTTACAATGAAGTATAAGATTTTATGTTGAGACTCTTATTTTTACCGATTCACAACCCCAGTGGGACTAATTCTGGGGACATTGCTGCTGCACCCTAGGAGGTACTTCACCAAATGGATCGCCAAAAATAAGGATTTGTGTAACAGATTTGATTGTTAGTTAATGATAAATTTTAGTGAAATACTGTGGCCTGACTTTCCTTCTGCCTTCTGTTCCCATGTCTCACTCCATCTTTCTTTTCTGCCAACAGAAGAGGAAGAAAAAAGATGTGCCTTATGTATTAGAACAAATCAGTAAGAATATACTTATTTTTCTAGACTTAATTACATTAAGTACTTTGTGGCTATTAGGGCAATGATTCTATTAATATAAATCAATGTGGCTCTGAATTTTATCTAAGCCAGCAAAAGATGAGGATGTATGCCATGGGTAAAGAACAATATTCTCACAAGTCTGATCACTCAGAATCCACGTTTAAAAGTAGACTAACAGACCAGACCAGGACAAAAATGGGAACTATCTTCTGAAGATGGTAATATAACAAAAAACTTGGAATTGAAATTGTGCAAGGTTTCACAATAATGCTGACAAATACGAATTTGCTTATATGTTCAATAACAATGAGGAAATGCTCTTTAAAATACAATTTTTAAGAAACGCAAAGAGGTCCATCTCTCAGGATACCAGAAAAGAAATATGCAACATGTATTTGGAAATAGAGTTGGGGAAGAATGAGCAGAACAAGAACAGTGGTATTCGGTGTTTAAGATGGTGTCAAAATGTGAAAATAAATATGTTTATGTATTGTGTCTATCTATGTATCTCTAACTATTTA
>NW_012140747.1:3728274-3731902 GCF_000956105.1 Propithecus coquereli | reverse complement strand
CAAGCGGAAAGAGGCCAGAAGTTGCAGAACTTTGTGGGATATGTTTAGGAAATTTGTTTATATCCTAAGGTTATATACAGGGAAATGGCAGAATTACTCCACCAGCATTGTGAGACCATATTCCAGGAGAATAGAAAGAAAAGTAGATATAGGTAAAGTGCTCAAAAATAGCTTACACAGTATTCCAGACAAGAGATTGTTATAGTTTGAACCAAGTTTGGGGGAACGATTAAGAATCTGTTTCTTTTATCTCATCAATCTCAGAATATATAAACTGTTCTAATTTGATCACATGTACTGCCTCTATTTATTTGCTGTCTATTCATAGCCAGACTTCTCAAATGAATTAATTATATACACGGTATCTACATCCTCACCTCCTCTTACATATGGAAAATGCAGGATTTCAAATTTACCACTGAAACAGAACTGGTTAGAGTCACCAGATAACCTCCATACTTCAAAATCCATGAAATTATTTTCTATCATATTATTCCACATCTAAACCGCATTTGACTACACTGACCAATGATTCATTCAACAAATGCACTTTTAATCCAACAAATGCATTTTTCATTCAACAAACACATATTGAATTTCTACTGTGTGGCATTCACTGTATGTTTTACTAGATATACAAGAAAGTCATGTGTATACCAGTTGAGACAGTCATCAAAGAATCATACAAATAAATGTGAAATTTCAACTAAGATTAATTCTATAAAAGTTACTAAGAACTCATTTAGTCAGAGAGTCAACACATTATCTCTTGACTATCATTATATCATATTTTCCTACATCTCTGGCTGCTCTCCGTAAATAGATGATGATGGGTGGGTACATAGGTTTATTGATAAAAATATTTAAAATCTGCTACAAAAAAAGAGAATGTATTAACAACGGATGGAACTAAAATACCAATATGTTTGAGATAGACAGTCTCTGATAAACACACACACACACACACACACACATACAAATAGGTAGGTATCTATCTAATTGTCTATCTATCTTTCTAATCTGTCTATCTATAGTTCCAAATCACAAAGGATTCCAAGGCTGGGGTCAGGGGAGAGTATAAGAAATAGGAGGCAGTGACTATGTACTTCTCTTGAAAGGAAACAAATCGGGTGATAGAGTTAAAAAATTTAAAAGAATGGAGGAAATTTGATGTATTGTGGAGAAAAAGGTAAGGGAAAGGTAAAGATTGAAGACGCAAGAAAAATAAGTTTATTGTTGATAGAATAAAGACATGAGAGATGAAAAGCTACTAGTAAGGGCAGAGGTGAATTGAGGATTCATTTTAGAAAGAAAACCATTTCATATTATGCAACAAGGGGAAAGACATCAAAAAGGCTAGATTTTTTTGTTATAGCTCTAGTAATATGGCATGAATATTAATAAATAACATTAGGCAAATGTTTACCACAGTAGAATTGTTGCTTAAATTAATGACATTAGAATAAATTATTATTTTGAACTAGGCAAAGTCCCAAACATATAACAACTAGGTTTTAATATATTTCCTTGTTTAAAAGATGAAGCTGGTCTGTAAAGGGGTCTCAGATTGAACTCTCTCTGAAACAATGTTATGAATAGCTGAATTCAAGTTATTCTACCCCAAAGCCACCAACTCCCATTTTAAGAAAGATTATGCAGACATTAATTCATTTTTTAATAGTTTTCTCAATAATTATTTGAAGTTCTCTGATTTCACTATCAATTTTTTTTTTTATTTTGTTGATTGGTTGTTTGGATTGGCTAGGTAACATTAAATTCTGCTTTTATATTGGTCCTTCTTTTGTTTTATGTACACCTGTGTGCACGCATGTATACACACACACAGTCCTTTCCTAATTTCTAAGATTAAATGTTTATTCCATTTATTTTCCTTATCTTTTAATGTATAAAACATTTAAATCTATGTGTTTATCTCCAGACATAGCTTTTGCTATAACAAATTTATTCTGATATATGATATAATTTCTCTTTAAAAGTATTGTCTGTATATATAATTTTGTTTCTTTTATGCAAAAGTATTAATAATAGTTCAGAGGAGTTTTTCTTCCATCTCCAGATTATTTTTTATTTCATCATAATCTAAGAATTTCCCTGAATGACGTTTGCTTTTTTTCAAACTTACGTGCAGCCTCTGCAAATATTCTAAGGAATCTTAAAATAATTATTATCTATGGTAATATATAATATATACGTATATAACATTTATAAATATGTAGTCAGATATACTTTATCAGAAACAGATGGTAACCTCTTACTAAAGTTATATTCCTTTATGCAACTTTGTTATTTATATATTTTATACTTATCTTATTTCTGTTGTATTTTTGCTTCTTATGGCTTTATACTGACTTCTGTCTCATACAGATTCATGACTATCATATTATCATTATATAATGATATACTTTAAAGCCTAACAGAATCAGATGTGCCTTTTCTTTGGCCAGGAACAACACCTGAAAGACGCTTACATAGAAGGAAACATCTGGATCATGACCATCTCCATTTTATACACAAATCATGACATCCCTTATGTGGCATTTCCAGAGAGCCATGCTGCATTGATCAATATTTTTCAGGCTTATTTAACCTAGGCAATTCTAGACAACTGGGTACATACTGTTAAAAGCATTCCACAGATAAGCGACATTCCTGCTAGCAAAAACTATTCTGTTTGTTTGTCAAGTCTATTATTAGCTGTTAATTAGAAGATCAGACCCAGTCACTTGCTTCCCACCCCAGAACTGTCCTGCCTCCCTCCATCCCTACCTGCCAAAGTGAGTGAATGGATTACAGACCTGTCATTTAACCATTCACTTCCAAGTTACAAGGGACACTTGAGGATAGGAAATATTTCTCATACATTACAAATAGAATGACTTTTTAAAATCATGTTACTGATTAGGTTATGTACTTTCTTATTTAGCCATCATCTAATGGTAAAATCAAAACTCCAGGATGTAACATTCATGGCAGTCTACAACCACCCTAAGTAGTCTCAACTTCTGCATCTCTCAAGCACATTATGATTTTGGCACTATGAACTTCCTGTTCCAAATCCAACATATTCTTTCATGTATTTCTACTTGCTTTGTCTTTCTTTTCCTGACACACAGGAGGCACTTAGTAAAGGTTGGCTGACTTGAGTGCTATTGCTTTTCTACAGTAAGGTGGGCACTATATTCACATTTAATAACCAGGAGAAGTAAAACTACATCCTGAAGAGTCACAAGTGTGCGCTCTTAATAAGCCTAAAATATTATCAAATTTACCTTGTTAGTAACTGGAAGAAAAGTGAATTAAGCTGATCACTTTAATTGAAAATGAAATCACACCAAACCTAATTATATCATGGCCCAACACAGACCCTCTACACAATGAAAACATTCATCCTAGTGTTGCAGACTTTGTAAATACTGCTGATATTCTGGTAATGCCTCATTTCCCTCAGGTTCTTTCCAAATACAGCAGAATTTATTGATGCATACGGTGAGGTCAAGTAATGAATTTTCAAGGTCATTTTGTAAATAGGAGCAAATAGTTCCTTTTGACTCCTTCTAGATGTCTCTGCATAATGGGTTGCTTCTGCTGAATTCATTAAGTTTCTCAC
>NW_012140747.1:3723971-3726124 GCF_000956105.1 Propithecus coquereli | reverse complement strand
GAGATCAAGAATGAATAAGATTCAATCTCTTTCTTTAAAGTCTTGACATATGCATAAAGACTAAGTGAACTGAAATAAGTACATAGGTTATGTCTATGGTAGGTTAGTACTGGGAGGCATGGTTCATTTTGACTTGAAGGACTTGGGAAGGTTTTTCATACAAACAGATACGTGATTTGTGCCTTGAAGCATTAAATTCTGGTTGGTGAGGAGTCTGAACTAGGATGGGCTTTACAGGCATGTAACTTATGCAGTTGCACAGCGCCCTGCTTCAGAAGGGCTCTATATTTGTTTAATGTTCTGCTGTTGCCATCTTGAAATACTTGCTAATTTATAAAGAATGGGCTTTGCATTTTGATTTTGCATGAAGCCCCATAAATTATTTGTCTGGTCTTGAGTGTAGAAGAGCAACCCATCTTGGAACATTTGGAAAAATCACCGGGTAACAAAACTAATCAGTTCTACTGCAAAATAGGTGTTATGGTTAGGGAGAAAATAGCTTGGAAAGGGAGAGGGTTATGCCAGATTGTGACATCCAAAATTTATGCTAGAACCACTCACGAGTCTTTCTAGAATTTTGAAAATAAATTCTGTAATTAACATTTTATGATAATATGAAGGGTAGATTGAAAGAATGAAGAAATTGAAAGGTAGGTGTTCAGGCAGAATGTTAGTAAAATGGCCTTGGTGAGAAATAACGAGGGCTTAAAGGTATGTATTGATATTAATACTGAAGGCAGAGTCTGAGGCACATTTCACAGATTGAACTAGCTGTCCTCTTTCTCATCCTGGCACTGTACACCTCCATTGCCTTTCTCCAAACCAATGGAACATATTACTATGTCAAAGTTATTATATGATCTCATGCTGTTTTCCAAATTCATACTGAACATATTTCATAAAAATGAAGATCATCCAGAATAAAATTTAGAGTAAGTTATCCCTCTTAATACTTAAAAAAACTCCATAAAGTATAGCACAATTTAAAAACTTTTTTAAGGGAAAAATGTTAAGACAACAATATACATAAGCCTTTTAAAATTGATTCCACTGTATGCCCATCTTTCTCAGGCTTTATAGCCTAAATATCCTCACAGCTTCTGTTTTCCTCAGTGGTACTTCAATTCTCAAAATACTGTAACTACGAATAACTCAAATACTTGTTTTAAATGCTAACCTTGATTTTGAAACAATTACATGAATTAGGAATAACATTTTGATAATGAAATGCCTGAATATGTATTCAAAGCCCAGAATCAGTACTGAAAATATATTTTTAACTCATAGTAACTGTAAAGCATTGATTTTATTTAGAGATTGACTATGCTGTGTAAAGATGTTCTTGCTTCATTTTATATCAACCACATTCAGAAAATTGCACAGATTGAGAATGCCATCTCAGCCTCAAAGAGAATAGATTTGGCCCCAGATATAAACTCTGACTTACCTTGCCTCATCAAAAAGATTGGAGCTTAAAGGTTTTGCTCAAATAGCACCTTCTTGTCTATTTAAAATACAGCACCTGCATTCTGAGCTTCAGGTTACCAAATAACCATCTGCAAAAAAATGGACAACATGAAAATGTTAAAATCCCCATTTTATTTGAAAAGTTTTCTAGAAATTAACAGTCTTCTGGTGATCCTGACTATATGTAATTATAATTTGAGTTTGCTTCATTAGCATTACTTTGAAAATTCAACATAAAAACATTGACACAGCCCATTTTCTAACCTCTTCCTTTCTCCCCTCACATGCATACCTAAAATCTTTCTATTATCCTCTACTCCTCATTTGGCTCCAGCTACAGAAGGCTCACTGCCTGTTTTCAATTATATAGGCATATTGCCATCCCTGAGCCTTTGTCCTTGCTGTTACCTGTGTCTAGAATTCTCTTCTCCCAGATCCGCATGGCTTGTCCCCAATATCCTTTAGCTCTCTGCTCAAATGGCTCCTTTTCAATGATAAATTCTCTGGCCACCCTATTTAAAATTGAACCCCACCCTCAGCTGTCCCAATTCTTGTTTTATCTTTCTCCGTAGCACTTGTTAAGATCTTAAACATATACTATGTAGATCTGTTTGCTTAGTTTATTGTTCACATCCCCGTTTTATAATGTAAACTCTATAAGGGCAGGGATTTGTGTTTATTTATTT
>NW_012140747.1:3723085-3723921 GCF_000956105.1 Propithecus coquereli | reverse complement strand
ATGTGTGTATAATACTTATTTTACTTAAGAAACTCTATTGTTAGCCATGAAGTTCCAGATTCATGAAACACTCATGTTGCAATCACTATTATATCTACGCTTTTAATGAAATATCAAGGGATGGACATTTTGAGTGTACTATGGCAATATAACATCTTAGAGATTTTCTTAGAGGACTCATTATTTATATAAAGTAAATTAGATTAAGTAATATGATTTTAGGGCTACAAGAATGTGAAGAGACCCTCTCAACTTTCTCACTCCCCCATACCTAATCTCTCCAACCAGTTGCTTAGTCTCTAAAATTTTATAGTTATAACTTCGTTCCTTTAGGAATCTGGTTTCTATTAAAATTAAAATATAATTGGCCTTTGGATTCATCTATACTAGGGTGACTAAATGGTTTATCATCTAAGCTGGGGCACTTTGGAGTGTGAAAGAGGACACTATTAATATGTTAGGGCAATAGGGGAAAAGGCATGAGTCCAGGCTCTCCAGGAACCCAGGATGTACGGTCACCCTTGTTAACACCTTAACATTTTCTCAATATCTTATACTCAGTGTAAGAGAAATGACCAAATGGAATGTAACAGTGAACAGAGGCAAACAAGCTCTACACATAGGCCTATGTAAAAGGGATGAAGAATAACTGATCTGGGTTGTACAAAGCAAATATAACGAACTTCAAAATTTTGGCCATTTACGAACTTCAAAATTTTGTCCACAATTTTTATCCTCTGGATAAATGGTAGTCT
This sequence comes from Propithecus coquereli, assembly GCF_000956105.1. NCBI lineage: Eukaryota > Metazoa > Chordata > Mammalia > Primates > Indriidae > Propithecus > Propithecus coquereli. The sequence continues at coordinate 3,723,166 of NW_012140747.1, read as the reverse complement.
AGTAACTGGAATTATTAAGTACAATGATTCTAATAATTTTCAACTGAATTTGAATTTTAGATGCTCAAGTCAAAGATCCCC
>NW_012140747.1:3708330-3710755 GCF_000956105.1 Propithecus coquereli | reverse complement strand
AGAAATCCCAAGAAAAATATGAAATAAATGTAAGAAAGCTTTCAATATGGTTTCAAATGATTCTCACCTCCTGCTATTCATGTACTTTTATAACCACCTCCCGTTAAATATAGGCTAGATTTAGTGACCCTCTTCTAATAAATAGAATACAGAAAGTGTGATGAAATGTTACTTCCAAGAAAGAATTGCAAAATGGTGGTGGCTTCCATTGTGCATGCCCTTTCTTGTTTTTATGCTTGTTTGCTCCAACGGAAGCCAGCTGCCATATTATAAGCTCTCTTTTGGGAAGGCACCTGTAGCAAGGAACTTTGGAAGCCCCTCAGTCAACAGCCAGCAAGGAACTGAGGCCTCAGTCCAACATTCCCATGAAAAACTGAATCCTGACAATAGCCACATAAGTAAGCTCAAAAACAAGTCCTCCTTCAGCCAAGCTTTCAGAGGACACTTCAACTCTGGCCAACACCTGGATTCCAGCCTTCTGAAAGACCATTAGCCAGAATCATCCAGCTAAGCTGTACCCAGATTTCTAATGCAAAGAGAGTAATAAATATACGCTCTGAGTTTGGAGTAATATGCTACATAGCAACAGATAACTAATAAAACAAAAAATTCTATTTTGCAAAAGATTGTCATTTTCTCAAGATTCGAGTTTGATTTCAGTTGCATATTAAACCAAATCAAACTAGCTAAAATATACATGAGATATATTTTCTAATTTTCTTATAATAAATTTTGGTTGAATTACAAAATAATTACTCATAGAAATACTCATATTTAATTGAACTAGTTAACATCTACTATAGACTACTTCATAAAAATTTGTAACAGTATATGAAATTATATCCTCATAGGATTAAATGATATCTCTTGCATTGCATTTTTAATCAGATTTTATAGGACTTCTTGAAGCTTAGTGATGTCTCTGAAAAGCAAGCAAATATACCTTCAAATTTTAAAAACATTGCTTTGATTTGAATTTATAAATCTGTTGAAATTGCTATTTTATTATTGTGATATAGTTTTCTGTAAGACTTGGCAAACACACTGTTAGCATTATGTAGCTATCTATTTCACATACATGAAAATAATGTTAAATAAATATTTAAGCAGTTTGTAATAGTTTATATTTTTGGAGATTAAAAGATAATGATTGGTAGACTAATGCCTTACTTTTAGGTTTACATCTATTATTCAGTGCTGGAACTTTTACATTTCCAAATAAAGAGATTGATTCAGTCAGTAGTTTATAATTATGGTATCATAATACATGCTTTTAAAATCACATACTACTATCTTTCTATGCCCAAAAAACCTATATCAACTTTTCTGGAAATAGACACACACACGCACACACACACACACACACACACACACACACACACACAAATAAACCAAACCCCCATGTAAGCACCAGGTAGTAAAATAAGAATCACAAAGACATATTATGTGCAATGCACCATTTGTATTCAAGGGGAAGGAAAGTAGGGCAGAGAAAAGGTTTTAAGAATGATATTGATAAATAAGCTCAATAGTTTCTCATTAGCCTGCAGTACATAAAGGACATATTTTATTCCTCTTGGTGCAGGTTTGACATAAAGGGTGAAAATTTAGAACAAGTAAAAGATCAACAGTCTTGGAATCAAAACATTTTTGGTCTAATAAATAAACTCTAATTACCCTGCAGTCTTACAATATGCATCAGGCAGGCACCGAAGACGTGTCCTCTAGAGCCAGGTTACAGTGTGATTCTCAGCAAGGGAAGCATGAGGCACCAGAGGAAGATCCATATTTTCTCATAGTATGTTTCCTAAGAAAATACCTAAGCCATCACATGAATTCATATTGAATTTAAGGAACAAAGTAATAATAATAATTAACATTTACGCATCTGGCACTATTGCAGACATTCACACGTATCACCTTATTTATTACTCACCATCACCTCATCAGGAAGGTACTATTTTTATTCCTATTACAGAAAGCACAGACTCAGAGGTCTTACAAATTGGCCAGTGCTATAGTATTAGCAATTAGAGAAGCCAGGCTTTGACCTGTAGATACAAAATTTCTTTTTTAATTTTTTTTTTATTTCAGAATATTACAGGGGCACAAAAGTTTAGGTTACATATATTGCCTTTGCCCCGCCCACGTCAGAGCTACAAGGGTGCCCATGCCCCAGATAGTGGGCACCACACACATTAAGTGTGAATATACCCATCCCCTTCTCCCCACTCCCATCTGCCCGACACCCAATGAATGTTAGTACCATGTGTGCACATAAGTGTTGATCAATTAGTACTGATTTGATGGTGAGTACATGTGGTGCTTGTTTTCCATTCTTGTGATACTTCATTTAGTAGAATGGGCTCCAGCTCTATCCAGGATAATACAAGAGGTGCTAGATCACCATTGTTTTTTGTGGCTC
>NW_012140747.1:3704839-3706360 GCF_000956105.1 Propithecus coquereli | reverse complement strand
CTGCATTGTAAAATGCAATCTAAAAAACACAGTAATAGGTTATTTATTTTTAACCAGAAAGAAAGAGAAAATCCAAATCAAGTTTCAAATGTACCATGATCTTTGATAATTTAAACCCAAAGCTGATTGAATATAGCCATGTCCATTTTTGGAGGTGTATGCTTATTTTCCAGTGGGGGGAAAATAATTTTCTGTATTTCTGCTAACTTAAGTGATTAAAGGGGAATAAGGGAAAAAGACTATCCCACATTTGGGTCTGCAAAAAAGCAAGACAGAGAGTGGTGTCCTTTTGTTTTATCAGACCTGTTAATGGGTCTCTGGATATGAAAATATCTTCCCAGAGCAAAGTTAAAGGAAGTGAGCTAAGGAAGATGATGGAAACTAAACTGAACGGGTTTTGAGAAATCTTGCAAAAGGTCAACACAATAATCTGTAAGGAGAGGTAAAAGGGGGATCAGTGAGTCAAGTAGCCTGGTAAGAGTCCAGAGCCAGAAAACCATGACCAGGAAAAATTTTCAGAGACAGAGTGGCCAAAGGATTTTTTAGGATAAGACAATTTGTGGAGACGCAGAATAGAATTCCTTCCTTTGCCCTAAAATGTCAGTAAAGCCTATTATATATGTGAATGGTTTGTCTGGGTGGTTTGCTGGAAATTGAGGAAAAAAGGTTAAATATTAGTCTGGCAGAGTGTGACAGGAGGGAATAGAAATGATAATAAGAATTCAGTAAAAGGAGGACTTTAGAACCAGAAGCAACCAGGAGGCTGGTTATAAACTTAGGGAGAGTTTGCATAATATTATACGTAGGATGGGAGCTCCTGATTTTTACTTAAATCTCAACTAACTGTATATATTTAGCTGACATTTGGTTTACCAAAAATAAACCTAAAGAATTGTGTTTCAACAAAGGGGACGTAAAGTTTAAAAGAAACATGGAGAGTTTGAGACTTCTAAAAAACAACCACTTGCTATATTTTCCTACTCCAAGTTTCTAAGAGAAAGTTCAGCTGTTTTTAACTTGAATCAGAAATATTTTATTAAGAATATCATTTGAAATATTTTCACAAGTTCCCCAAGCATTTGGACTTTTCATAAAAGTGAGAAAGGTGAGCTCTGAATAGTGGAGTCTGAATGTCTGATTTCCATGGCAATGTCATGCTTCGGGTCAGGGAGAACGTTTCTTGTCAGGAACTTGGTGCTAACGTATCACGGGTAATAAAGCAGATATTACACGCTGCCACAGAAAACTGATACGAGTCCCCATAAAACATGAAGGTGTCCAAAGCATGCTTTTGCTATAGTTGCCACTGCTACTTTACTTTATTAGGATTCTTAAGAATCAGGTCAATATTAGAAAATTGGACATCAGCCCAATCATTGCATTTTGTTGACAGCTTAGCTGTGCCAGAACTTGAATCTCAGTTCCTCACATTTAGCAGACAGAATAGACTTCTGTTTCCAATAAGCTCTTGACAAAAAGAATCTATGAAGTCTGCCTGTTAACAGAAGTCTGTGCACCATG
>NW_012140747.1:3701840-3703194 GCF_000956105.1 Propithecus coquereli | reverse complement strand
AAAAAGTTTGTACTGCCTCACTGATAGAGCAGAGGGTTTTATTGTTTGTTTTGTTTTTAATGATCCAGATGTGACCATATAAGAAGAAGCTGCTGTTAGAGTCAGCTTATCAACAGAAAGACACTGGAGGTATAAAGTTGGGTGCGGAAGCTGAGGGTTGTCATACAGCTCCCAACACAGAAGAGGCATTGCCTGATACAAAGTAGGCTACAATTACTAAAATACCAAAGAAAACCATAAAAGTGTCACAAGAAGAAAAGATCTGGTGTTGAACTTGAGCACACAAATGCCAAATCAAAATATTATTTCTTAAATGAGATTGTCTTTCCCCTTATCTCTTCTTCTTCTCCTGTTCCAATCCTACAATGGTCACAAGACAAGTAAGAGAGAGGAACAAAGAAAACTTACAGAAATGACTATGGTCACCCCTTTAATTCACTGCAGGCTTACCCAGCTAAAGCCAGCCTATTCAAATTATGTTTTGAGCATTTTTATTTGTACATTGGATTTGATATGTTCATCACTTAAGGTGAAACTGCTATGCTGGCAGTAACTAGGAACTTTCTGCTGTCTGTAAGTGACTGGAAAATCTATGAGGGCTGTAGAGCCTAGAGAAAGAAGCTAGTAGGCTTGCAGGGTTAGTTATGGAGAAAAGAAATCTTGACTTATGATTTCACTCAATTAATTGCTCACTTATTCAAAGTACATGTTAATAGAAATTTATCAAACTGGTATTTGGACAAGAAAATATGTAAATAAATCACATTGTATGGGAAGTATCCTTGTTATTTCTCCAATACTTCAGTTTAACAAATACTTAAAGTGTGTCTACAATATGCCAAACATCATGGTAGATTTTGAGTATACAAAAATGACTAAGGCAAGTTCCCTTAAAGAGTTAATAGTTTAGTGTGGAAGAGAACCATATGAAATATGAGTCCATCAAATGCACGAGTTTCTCTGGTAGAGGTAAACAGAGGACCTTACAGGATGATGTGGAAGGAGCCACCATTATTATTAAACATCATTGTGAGGTGACTTGTACAGAGCATCCGACACGTGAGGTACTTTCGTCATTGGTCTAGGCCCTGGAAGCTAATCAAGCACATTAGAAAATATGTATTCCTAATAATTTGTAAAAAAAAATTTCCAGCTTCATGCTAAAATTATACATTCATATAACTCTCTCTACATTGCCCCCAAAGTATCAAGATTTGTGAGGTTTGATATCCAAATGTACAAAAAACAATTTAATTATCAATCTAAAGTCTACCAGTAAATAATAGTAAATCATAAAAATCAACCCAAGTGCCCATCAATTCATGAATGGATTAATAAAATGTGGTATATGTAT
>NW_012140747.1:3687578-3700065 GCF_000956105.1 Propithecus coquereli | reverse complement strand
AATTAGTTGTCAACTCATTAGTTCACAAATGTAACCACTCTTCCACATTTCCCATAGCTTCATCTATAAATATTACTTTAACACTTTCCAAATGGCCTCACATGCCGATTGGCAAATTTTCTCTTTCTTTTCTGAGTGTACCATATTGTTCATTCATTCGCATTGAGCTCTCAGCCTGAAGTAAGCTTATCAAAACCACACGTTTCTCTCCATAAGGCACATCACAGCCGCCTTAAACCTGGGAACATCATACAGCACTTGAGCACTAGGCTTGAGAGACCAATTTTAAACAGCAAAATCACCAACTAAAAGCACAAAATTGTGCACAATTTGGCACTGCATGGATGGCCAAAAGGACACTTGTTTACAGTATGAAAGCTGATACAAGAAAGAGTAAATTTTTCAAAGTTTTCTCCACTCTGCACATGTCTTTGAATGACCACAAAAGTGCCATGATTGTAGCAAGCAGGCGAATTCACAAGTACAGGATTCACAAATCAAAAGGATCAACAGCGTGTGGTTTGCTGTACTTCAATTATACTTCAGTAAAATTGTGAAGGAAACTGTTGGTCTCATGTTCAAATGAATGAATGAATGAACTTAAGTAACAGCAAAACAAAGCCTTCCATCATGAAGGTGTTCACCAGCTCCTTGGAGACCCTTGGGAAACGGGTCGTAATCTCCAGCCATTCCTTCTGTGCCATCAGCTGAACAAGAGCCACATCTGACAAGCACAGGCTGCCAACCTGGTGGCCTTCATATTTTACTGTAAAGTCCACATTTTGGGAGGAAAGTATGTGGAAAAATGGAGATAATACTCCAACATATGGAGTCTGTCCTTCAACAGAGTTTATAAATGCAAATAGGAAAGCAGAACAATTTCTCAGTAAATACTTTGCTCTTAGGCTTCCTACAGGTCTAATAGCCACTATGAGCTGAAAGAAGGCTGTACATTTTTCTGGTATAAAATTAGCATGCTGAGGATGTCACCACAATGACTGATGTGTAGGCAATTTAGAGAATACAACTCACCCAGTTCAAAAGCATATCTCTTTCCAAGTCTTGTTAGTTTACATGACACCAAATAGCTTTAAAAATACATGTATCTTTAACATTCTAAATTCTAGGGTCTCCCTACAAACAGCCAATATCACCAATTATTTTCTAAATGTGTCACTGGCCTTCCGCTGTTGATAAGCTACTCATTTTAACATGCTTTCTCTACGTTTTCTTTTAAATTATTCCTCAGCATTCTTATTTTTAAATCGTCTTTGTCTAAATGCAAACTCCTTTATCTATGCTTAAAACATTTCAATTTTAACTCCTAATAACTTGGAGTTCAGAAAAAAAATTGACTGTATGCCTCACAAATAGCAAGATATTTAATAAACTATTTTTTAAAAAACTTGAATGTTTTGGCCTCTGTGCTACTGACATTTTTGACTATTTCTTCTCTGCTTCTGTCTCTTTGAATGTACATATTTCTGTCTATCATTCTCCATGCCTGTCTTCTTTTTCTTTTCTGATTACTGTCATTCTGTGTCATTGCTCATCTTTGCAAGCCTATTTCTTAATCTGTCTTTCAGTTTTTGTCATTTCCTACAGCTGATTTTTTTCCTCTTATTCTCTCCATTTCATTCCGCAATCATGGAGAAAAGCATAGTGTAGAGGTTAAGAGTTTGGTCTCTGGAGCCAAACTTCTCAGAGTTGAGTACTGGCTTTGCCACTTTTTAACTATGATTTGGGTAACTTACCCAAACTCTCTGAGCTTCAGTTTTCTCAACTGTAAAATAGGGATAAGAATATACCTTCCTCATATTTTTCTTTATAGATTTTGTATAATTCATCCTTGGACATCACTTGGAAAAATGCCTATGGTATAGTGACCACTACTGGTGTTTGTTAAATAATTTAAATATAAATATAATTCATTATGCAGAAATATTATACTGTCATGGAGACTGAGTGACACTGGATTAAGTGTTAACAGTTACAGGAATGGGCTAAGTGGAGAGTCAAAAGGGAGGATTTGGGGCAGAGCGATGGTAGGGACCTGGGATGAAAACATCTTTTACCTCCAACTGGAGCCTTCCTGGATGTTCTAGGTACTGTCTGCTGATACATTTAAGAATGAAAGACAGCCCATTCTCTTACAAGTAGTAAAGAACCAGGAAGCTCTCAGATGATTTAAGGGATTTAAGGGTGATTGGGAAGAACTTTGAGGAGGAGGGTGACAGAGATGAAAACATGAAAGAGACACGTTAAGATAACAACTCAGAATCAGGATAAGGTTTTTTAGGATTAGGTGTGAAAAAGGATGACGGCAGTCAAGGTTATATCAAGCCCAGGATGGGAGCCTGCTGGACAGCATTTTGAACGAAGCAGAGGCAATGTCAGACTCAGAATAAGTATCATAAAAGAAAACGATTCTAATCTGGCATATACACGTTACAGAATTTTTTTGTGGTGCCCCAGAACAGAGGTGCGTATGTGTACTAAACACTTTTCTTCATGTAGAGTATTTTTTAACAAATAGAAATAAAAGATAACAAAAGAACAAATGTTGAAAAGAATTTTTCCCTGAAAAGAAATCCTTTACTTTAGTAACATGCCTTAAAAAATTCTGATAATCTATAATCCTTCGTTACAAAATAATTGTATAATACTAGTAGACTAATAATCTGGGACCTTCTCACTAACGTCTTCAAAGTGCCAATTATAAGCTTGTTTTGTGGTCTAAATCCTGAGTCACACAAAAGATAATCTTCATTTTTTTATACAATTTGTTTTTTTCCTTTGTATGATATTTTGTTAGACTCTTGAATTCAATGTTCATCTTACAAAAGAACTCACTACCTCACGATTTTTTCAGCAAATTTATAATGAGCTCCTTCTATGGGTCAGGCACCATCTTATATGCTAGGGACCAAAGGAAGTGTAAACATTTTCTTACCTTGATAATCCAAACCTAGTTTGGAAGGCCCACACACCAATAAGTCATTAAAATAGGATACCATAAGCATTAATGCCATGAGGTATAAGTACTACAGGAACATCAAAGAGCTTGCACTAACCAGGCCAGAGATATTTCTGAAATAAATGACATTTTTTTTTTATCTACACTCCTCAATGTAACTATTTCTATCCATATATAGTTGGGACCTCCTTGCTGTATATATTTATTCTCATGGCTCAAGTTGTTCAGAATCACATTGCTTCATTTATTTCTTCTTCATTTCATTCACTGAGTTGATTTTGTGCTGTATCAACTTAGCCAAACTGAAATTGTATTTCTCAAAATTTCCTTCACTATATGGGTCTGAGTTATGGTTGGCCACAAGAGAAATTTGCAGGAGGTAGAAAGAAAGCAACAGCTAATATCCTCTGAAATTCAGTTCAGGGCAGTAGGGCCCACACCTTGTTGCTGATCTGCTAGCTCACCTTGTGAGCATGGGGCAACAGCTAGGCCTATGGCTCCCGACAATGTTGAATTTTACCTGAGCCCTCTGCTCCCAGGAAAGAGACCCTTAGGAACTATTCTCTACCCCTGACACACACATACCCTTTTGTGTTCCGGAAAACAGCTTATACAAAGAACCAGCCTTCCCAATACGACCTAGATAAGACTTACCAGGATAACTCTCTTATCTACCTGTGTCTTCTTAAGGACTGACGCAGACCCTTCAAATTCCCATTCTGTGTTTCTTAAAAGATTAGCTGAACTGCTTGTCCCTACTACTCTTCAATAGGAATAATATGCTTGTTAACCAACTTGGGTTAGGCTTCTGTCCTTCCCCAGGTCCCTAAACTTTGGCCAGTATATAAATGCACCTTAATAGCCCTGCCTGAGAATAGGCTGACTGCAGGGTAAAACATTCTCTGACCTACTATCTTCCACACCTTCATCCCACTTCCCCTTGCTTTGCTTACTCCTCTCTATAAAAGAAAAACTCTTTTTACATAATCTTGAGATGCTTGGAGATCTTATGGTCACAGCATTCTTCCTATTGCAATAGTTCCTCCTCTTCTTCCTGGTAATAATTTTTGTCAAAGTAAAAATTGCACTACACAAAGCTAAACAGGCAGGGAAGACTTTATCTAAGGCTATTTCAATAGGGGAGAAAAACCGAACTCAATTCCACTGAAACAAAATGTAGGAGAGTTGTTAAGCCTTGGGATGAGTGAGAGGAAAAGTACTAGAAGATGCGAGGGGGAGGCTGATCAATGGAATGTGTCCAGCACATTGAGTTCATCCTGAGCTTGCAAATATTTTTCTGCCATTAGTCCATCTGTGTTTGCTAATTAGTGCCCTACCCTCCCACACAGACCGGGAGATGGGAGTGCTACCTCCTTCGATGTTTACGTTTCAGAGAGAAGGTTTTCAGATTTTTGAGAAAGACATTTCCTGAGTGGCAAAATTAGCAAGAGGCTAGAAAAAGGTTTACATAGACTACAAAGAAGCACATGGAGAATTTATAATTCTAAGTTTTCTAAAGTAAAGAGAGGTTAGGGGCCTATAGCCAGGAAGAAACCTGTCAAATGTTTAGTCAGGCGGAGGGGAAATTTAAGGCCCTCTTAGTCACCTTCAAATAAATTCTCTCCTTACTAAATCCACATTTGTTTTTTATTTGACCCTCTCTCCATTCATGCCAGACCTACTCTTTCCACTCCTCTGAGTTCTGGGCCAGCCATGTGATTAGCTCTGTAGTGAAGGGTTCTGGATTCCTCTGAGTGTCACCCAAGGTTGGAAGCAGTGAGCATCAGACATGGGCTCTAGTGTGTCCTCATTGATCCCAGACTGCCCTCTTTCTCCCCACTTCACACTCAGTCCTGCTGACCTACAAGTCATCTCAGGCCATCCCCAGGAACAGAGACAAGAGCCTTCTAGAGACTTTACTAGTTTCCGCCATGGTGGAAATATTAATGATACAATAAATTCTTTATTTCAGATCACTCATAGTGGTTCTGACTCTATGACTGAACCCTGATATACTACCTCGGCAAATAAAAATTCGACCAGGTTCAACTTCTAACATCTGCCTTAAATTGCAAGTTTTGAAAATTGATGTGTCATTAATATTTCTTACATGATGACAGCAGTAACTTTTTTGTACCATAAATATTGAAAGCAAAAAAATAAATAAATAAACTTCCTGAATTAGATAATCTAATATTTTTCTATTTTCAACTGTTTCTGCAATTGACTTTTATATATCCTTTTGCCAAATTATTAAATGCTCCATTAAGAAGAAAAAGAAAAATTTTTATAAATATTTTTCCTCTTTAGTAAATGTTTTTGTTCCCCTCCCCCTGAAAGGAAATCCTCTACTTCAGTCATCTGACACAAAAAGTTCTGGTAAGTTGGTTATATAATAATGGTGCTGGTTTACTATATACCTCTGAGACCTTCTCACTGATGTACTTACAGCATCAATAGAAGCTTGCCTTTTGTTTAAATGCTGATTTCTATCCACCTCATGCCCACTCAAAACTTCACTATAATATTAGTCTTTTCCCACTCCTTAGAATTTATATTCAATCAAATCTCAGGTAATGTTGGTTTTTTTCTTTCCCTCTCTAGTTTGCATCCAATCACCATATTACAGACTATTCATTGATAGCCATGACTTGCTCTGAGTCTTTCCTGTGAAGCCAATTCTGTATACCAAGAATGGAAAAGTCAATCTAAATAGCTACTATTCCCTATCATTCCCCTACTCAGAAAGCATCAAAGATTCTTTGCTACAGAGATAAAGTTCAAGCTCCTAAGCATGGAATTCAAAGCCTTTCATTCTTTATGCTAATCTCTCACAAGATTCTATGTGAATTCTTTATACATTCAGGTCTGGTGTTAAAAAGTCATGGAAAAGGGCAATTTTTTATTTGCATGGCCATTAATGAATGGCTCAGATGATTCATGATTAAAAAGGTTTGCATTACTCTACCAAGTAATGAACCCCAAACAACTGAAGGCAAAGGAACATGAAATGAGTATTGGAAAAATGGAAAGATATGGATATCAACAAAGACCTCCTGAGGATTGAGTACCTATGCTTATTTTTCTGTGCTTTGCTATGCATATATTACTGTATATTAATTTTTTATTTTTTATACCTTGCCTATTATTATACATAAGTTATACTTGTGGAACTTGAACATAATTTATCTGCTAATATATAGGATATTTATGGCAAACTGTGACAGAATATGACCAAATGAGGAAGAAATGAAGGTCATCCATTGATGAGTAAAATAATAGGTAAATTTTTTGTCCACTCTTTATACATTTTTGTATCAAGGATAGTTTCCACACATTAGGCTGAAGCATAATGTTATTACCATCGTTGTTTGCAAATTACATAGTGGTGGAATGTTATGTACAGATATTTGGTATCCAAAGATTTAATAGCTTCATTGTCTATTGGAAACTTATTTTTCCTTTTCTGTGTTTCTCCCTTAATAGAAAGGGGCTAGATAAGCCAGCACATTCTAGGTTAAATTCTGTCAACAAAAAACATCATGGCAGATTTCAAATGAGGAGGGGCAGCAGAAGCTCTAATATTGTTCTTCCGGCAGTGGCAGGCAGATGTTATGTGTTTCGGCAGCTGTGGGATTTTGTAATATGTTTTAGAGCAAAACTCATTTTTTTTGAGTTAACTCATTTACCTGAGCACTGGAATTATAGTTGTGATTATAAGCACTTATTTTAGATGAACAAAGGCATTCTCTGATCTTTTTTCCTCTTTCCTGCCAATGTTTGTACATAATTCACTAAATTAAATCCCTTCTGTCCTAAAATACATTAAATTATTTCCATTTTCCTGAACTAATCATGATCAACACATGCTATGAAGGAAATAGAATTCTGTGATATAGAATGATTGGAGGCTGGTGGCTTCCTTGAAAATAAGACAACTTCTTGTGGGGAAGAAGACGGGAGGGAGAGAAGGACATGTCGGTTAAGATATAAAGGATGAGAAGAAGCCAGCTGTACTAGTTTTTTTAGGGGTACCATAGTTTTTTTAGGGCTACCAAAAACTTGTTGGCTTAAAACAACAGAAATTTATTCTTACAGTTCTGGAGTCCAGAAGTCTGAAGTCAAGATATCAGTAGGGTCATGTTCTCTCTGACTGCTCTAGGGAGAATCCTTCCTTGTTTCTTCTAGATTCCAGTGTTTGCTGATAACTCTTGGCATTCCTTGGTTTATAAACGCATCATGCCCGTCACATGGTCATCTTCTCCCTGTGTGTCTTCACATAGTCACATAGTGTATGTCTGTTTCTATGTCCAAATTTCCCCTTTTTATAAGGATACCGGTTCATATTGGATTAAGGCCTCTCCTAACCACCTCATTTTAACTTGATTACCTTTTGGTAAACCCTGTATTTCTAAATGAGGTCATATTCTGAGGTACTGAGGGTTAGAACTTCAACATGTCTTTTTCAGGGGAACTATTCAACTGATAACATCAGCCAAGTAAAGATCAAGGGGAGAGAATTCCATGCAGAAGGAACAGCAAGTATAAAGTACCTGATTTGGTAAAGAAAGCATTATTCAAAGATCAGGAGGCATATTCTTTCTGTGACTAAAGAAGAGAAGTTGAGAAGAAGAGTGTAATGTGAGCTTGTTCAGGGGAGAGTCATAGTAAGATGTTGGCGATGGGAAGACACCTAAGTGTTTCAAGAAGGCAAGTGACATAATCTGATTTCTGTTTTTAAAAGATCACTCGAGGTGCTAGGTGTAGAATAGACTGCAAGGGATAAGGTACAACAAAATTTAATATAAAACACCTGTAAAAAACAAAATATATTATAAATAACCACAAGAAGACATGGAAACAAAGTTAAAATTCAAGCAGAAGATAGGAGAAAATATTTACAGCATATATGAAACACAGGGCTAGTATGCTGATATATAGAAAAGTCCTATAATCAATAAGAACAAAATGAACAATCTAATGAAAATAGGTAAGGAATGTGAATGGGCAATTCACAGATGAAATATACATGTGGTAAACTAAGTATGAAAACAGGCTCAACTCTACTAGAGTTTGGGAAAATACAAGCAACAAGTTACACATTTTCATCCATCAAATTTTAAAAAGTTTGATAAATATTAATTATTAATAAGAGAGAAATGAAATAGATAGTATTATATACTGGTGACTAAATGTAAGCACTTTAGAATTAAAAATTTCTTTGCTTTGAATCCACCTTACAGGGTAGATATAGTCCCAAAGACGTACAATGATATTTAGTAAAGTGCTATTGTTTTTACATATATATGCAGCACTTACTACAGTATACTATAATAGTATGTGCTTTTTATGGGGATGGATTCATACACATAGAAATACAGTCTAGAAAAATACACATCAAACTGCTAGTTATCTCTGGGTGGGTAAACGGATTTTGAAATCAGAAAATCAAAGAAGAATTTAATCTATTGTTTCCATTTTTTGAAATCAAGAAAATGCATTTCTTATAGAGATAGTATAACAGAGTGGTCAGAAGCACAGACTCTAGAGTCAGACTTCCTGATTTTCAACTCCAATTCTGCCATTTACATATGTGTGACCTTGGGCAAACTGCTTAATTTCTTTGTTCCTCAGGCTTTTTATCTGTAAAATGAGGATAAAAATTGGATTTACATATACATTATTTTACATATATTTGATAATTAGATGAGTTAAAAATATAGATAAAAATAGATGTAGAAAATGACAAGGGGTTAGCAGTTTAGCATCAACCCCAGCACATAGTACATATTAATTCTTTTTTTTTTTTTCTTGGAGACAAAGTCTGACTCTATCACTCTGGCTAGAATGCAGTGCAGTGGTATCATCATAGCTCACTGCAACCTCAAATTCTTGGGTTCAAGTGATCCTCCTGCCTCAGCCTCCCAAATAGCTGGGATTACAGGTGCACACCACCATGCTGCACTAATTTTTTCTATTTTTAGTAGAAACAGGGTCTCGCTCTCACTCAAGCTGGTCTGGAACTCCTGAGCTCAGGTGATCCACCTCAGCCTCCCACAGTGCTAGGATTACAGGCATGAGCCACCACCCCCACCCCTCATGTTAATTCTTATAACACATGTAATTTAAAATATTTCAGAAACTCAATGTGATTCCGAGGAAAGATTACTATTAATTTGGGGAAATGTATACAGAAAAATGATTGCAAATCTACATTATCTTATTATATTATTTCAGAGGGAGTTACCTTTTATGCTTCAAAGATAGAAAAACTTTAACATCAAATGGGAGACTTTAAGTCTCAGATTTAAATAGGTTCATGGGAGGAAACATGCATGATAAAGAAAACATCTCTGGTTGGATTAAGGAGGTCACTTAAGGATGTTGTGGGAGAAAAGGATGAAGCATGAAAGGCTTTGAATTTGGTGCTTAGGGGCTTGAACTTCACCTCCATAGTGAAGAAGAGTCCGTGATGATTTTTGAGCAGGGCAATGACATGGTATGTTAGCTGTTTTAGGTTGGCTTTTCTATTCTTGGTATACAGGATTGACCATAGAGGTCAAACAAAAGCAAGCAAATCTGTCATGGCTGTAGCAACAGTTTGTATAGTGATGAGGAAGCTACAATCCTTCCCCACTTCCTGTAATGATCTAGTTATTTCTTAATGTAACTCTGGAATAGAAAAACCCCAATTTCTCAGCAATTTAAAACGATAAAAAGATTTTTCACATCCCAGTCCAATAAAGATTTAATAGCCTTCCATGTGGTCATGCAATTGACTCAGACACCGCCTTTATTTATTCCTGTCCTCCATGGAATTTCCAAATAATTCTAATAATTCAACGAGCAGTACAGGAAAGAAAATGTAAGAGATTTATGTAAGAGGTTTCCATGGGTCATGTCAGAAAATAGCTCGAATCCTTTGGGCCCCGTTCCATGAACCAAAATTTAGCCATATGGCCACACTTAACTGCAAGGAAAACTAAAGAACTTAGTTTAACAGCGTGTCCAGGAGAAATGCATTTTGATAAATGCACAAACTTACTGCCATTTTCTTATTGTCATATAAATGAGAATCCTGCCTCTTATTCTCATATAAACATCAAATAAATATTTTTTGTAAATATTACACTTATTCTCACACATAGAACTCATTCACCCTCTCTCCAAAGTCCCATCCATTCACTGGCGTCAGCTCAAGGTCCAGAAACTTCAGATGCTGCACAGTCCTTTTTATCAGGCTTGGGTTTATTTTCCCATGACCAAGTAACCTAGAAACTGAAAAGACATATTGTCTTTTCCCCACCCCTAAACACCCAGTGGTGGAGCAGGAAAAGAAGACCCCAATAAAATCTCCTATTTAGAAAAGGGAGGAATGAACAACACAAAGCAGTCACTGGATCCTAAAAAGTATGCAATCCTGCTGGGGAGGCACTGCAAGGGCCCCATACCTTGGGGATGGGGAAACAGTCTTAACTGTATCCTAAATCTTCTTTCTGGAAGAATTGTCCTCTGGGAGCCCTCATTTTGTCCTCTGGGAGGTATTTCCTTCTTGAATATCCATTGTTATCTAACTATGTATGACAAATGTCGACCTTCCTTGGGAGCTGAGAAAACTTTGCAGTCACTTTTGGTCCCAGGACTTTTTTGTTTTGTTTTGTTTTTTATTTTTTTTAAAAGATCAATAAATATTAACACATTCTGTCCTTTTATGCTTTTGGCTCTTTTTTACTTGTTTTTAGTTAGTTCCTTCCCCTAGTAACTACATGCAAAGTTGTTTCCTGGACTGTCCCTTAAAGTTTGCCTATTTCATTGCTTCCTCATCCCATCTTTCACTTTCTGAAAGTCCTGGTGATGTTAATGAGGCTGTCTGAAACAATTATTTTAGGTAGGGAAAAAACATTCTTAAGCTGATAATTAGTACACAGTCGATTCACTTTCTTTAATGAAAAATCTTATTAAATCTTGCTTACTTATGGCCTTTTACAACTGACTCTGAGTATTTGGTTTCAAGAAATAGTCAGTTTTTCCAATATTGTAAGGCATTTGAGCTCTAGACTTTCTCTATTACCTTTGATCTCTGCTTAAAAACCAGTCAATTCTTGCTTCAGCTAATCTCTTTCTTGTAACATCCAGCTAAATGTCACCAATAGTAGCCAGCACACACTGTCACTCTCTTTTAAACTTTCTTCTAAAAGGATTCTGCCTTCCAAGTTATCACAAGTGACTAGTTTACCAAATGACTTGCCGTAGTATAACAGGGCTCTACTGTCCCATGGCTGGTATATCTTTTTCGTTGCTGCTTGCCTCCCATTTGCCAAACCAACTCCACCTAGTTTAGTTCTGTTGCTATGGTGGCATCCAAATTATGGTATGAATTAGTCAGGATTTAGTCAGGAAAACAAACCTCTCTAGATATTTCAAGCAGGAAGAAATTTAATAGAGATGGGGTAGATTTTAAAAAGTGACCATAACTTTTTTGACACTCCTTCCACTAAGAGGTAGGATCAATCTCCCCTCCCCTTTAACCTTCATAGGCCTGCATCTCCTTCAACAATAGAGTATAACTGATCCAAGTGACTCTATATGACTTCCAAATCTATATCATAAAAACCCATAAAGCTTATGTCCATTTCACTTGGGATATTCACTACGAGGAAAGTCAGGCACAATGTAAGAAGACTAACTATACCAATAACACTATGCTAGAAAGGCCAATTGGCAACCAACGTTAACTGCAGGACAAGTGAATGAGCCACATAAGACATCCCATCTATTTTAGCCTTCGTGACATCTAACTGCAACCATGTAAGAAACCCCAGACAAGAACTGTTCAGCCCATCCTTCTCTAAATTACTGACATATAAAACTGCAGGCAAAGTAAAATTGTTGTTTTAAGCTGCTATATTTGAGGATAATTTTTAACTCAGCAATAACAAACAGAGCAATAAGAATTAGGTGTTTATGAAACTGCTAGAAAGGATTTCTGCTTCTATAAGGGAAAATTTAACTGCAACAGAGATTTCTCTCTCACAATTAAAAAAAAAAAAAGACCAGACAAAATACTGAAACTACAGTTTGCAGCCATTGGAAAACAGGCAATAAAGGACACGATTCGCTGATAGAAGAATAACTAATGAGGTGCACCCTGCAATTGCCCACGCTTAGTACCTGGGGTGTATTCCAGGCTTCAGATTAGGAGGGGCACAATGGAGCCCAGAGGCCTCCCACGACTGGGGAGAGAAGGGATAGTGAGAGGAGCTGAAAGACATCAAGAGGCCGGTCGCGGTGGCTCACGCCTGTAATCCTAGCACTCTGGGAGGCCCAAGCGGGTGGATAGCTCAAGGTCAGGAGTTCGAGACCAGCCTGAGCAAGAGCAAGACCCCGTCTCTACCAAAAAAAAATATAAAGAAATGATCTGGACAACTAAAAATATATAGAGAGAGAAAAATTAGCCGGGCATGGTGGCGCATGTCTGTAGTCCCAGCTACTTGGGAGGCTGAGGCAGGA
>NW_012140747.1:3667251-3667558 GCF_000956105.1 Propithecus coquereli | reverse complement strand
GCCTCCCAGAGTGCTAGGATTACAGGCGTGAGCCACCGCGCCCGGCCTGTTGGTTGCTTTTGACGGACACACAAACACACAGGAATTAACTCAAAACTTGGAATCCCTTTTCAGAATGCAGAAAGCCTCTGTGCTGCTTTTCTCAAGTAGCTTTCATGCCGACATGATTGTGGATCAGGTACAAAGCGTGATTGTAAATGCTATAGAGATGCAATGCCAATTAAAGGCACAATTTCTTTAGTTCTCTTATACTAACCTTAAAACCGCTAATTAGAAAGAAGTAGAACCTTGAAAATCATGATGAGGA
>NW_012140747.1:3661445-3667201 GCF_000956105.1 Propithecus coquereli | reverse complement strand
CCAGTATTAATATATTATGTTTAATCATCCTAATATGAATAAATTCTTTGATATGCTTAAATTAAAGCCATTTTATTTCTTATTTGTAATTCATGCTTGCATTAAAACCTTATTAAGGTGAATTTTAAACAAGCCTGATCTAATAAGTAAACTACGGTCTCTAAAGGAGGAGATGTAAAGCATAGGTTTAATGTTTGTAAGAACATATGTTGTGAACAATAAGAATCCCAATTAAAATGGAAAATATTACCCAAGCTAGTGCCTTTTGGAGTACTAATTCTTATTTTAATCAAATGCATCTATTTTTTATAGCTTAGTAGAAAAGGGTATTATGTGTTATGTATGTGTATGTGCTTTTGTAGCATTTCGTGGAGTCTTAGTGGCCTCTAAAACAGGCATCGTGTTGTTATCTCTTGCATAAATTTTCAGAATATTTGAAGAGAAAGGGGGGGGCTCTCTTTGCAAACTCACTGTATGTCTGAATTGTACTTGAGACTTATTCAGCATAAGGCTTGCTGGGTTGGCTCACTGCCTTCTAGGCCCTGTGCAAAATAAACATAGTGATGTGTGTTCTTACTCATCGATGTATCAAGGAACACGTACAGAGCACAGTCAGGAACTGTACTTTGTGCTGGGAATAGGGAGGTAAAGAAGTCAGAGACACTCCTGCCCTTGTGAAGAAGACAGACATTAAACAAAACGTTATGAGTTCACCAAGGAGAAATGACAAGTGTCGTAAGGAAGGTACCTCTGCAAAATTGATGTCAAAGCAGAATCCCAAAGGATGAGTAGGGGTTATCTGGTTATCTGTACAGAGAGAGTTCAAGGCAGAGAAAGCTGCATGTGGTTTGAGGAGGGTCCAGCCTGCCTACTCTGTTGAATTGCTCTAAAATAGTAGGCGATGGTGTAAACTACGGTGGGCTCTGCAGGCAGACAGTTGTAGTTCTAACTCTCACTCTGCCACAACAGCCCAGCCATATCTTTGGGTAGATTAATCTGTCTAAAAATATTCTCATCTGTTAAATGAAGTTTATAACAGAGTTGCAGTGAAGACAAAAGGATCAAATAATGGCTAAGTAACTATAGAAAATAATACTAAATACTTGCTTATATATAGTGATATATAGGCTTATCTTATTTAAGACGCAAATTCCTAATTCATTTCGTGACTCAAAAAATTGGGTTCCAACTCCAGGGCTCTCTACACAGAACTGCATTGTAAGGTATTAGGAACTCCTGCAGAAAACCCTATAAACGTATTATTGCTATTCAAGATCTGGCAGGAGAAAATTAGATGGGGAAACTGAAAATCCTAGAATCATTGTTTCTCCTGTTCAAAAACATTGGACAGTATTTATTGGAAAAGACTTCCTGTTAATTTTAGATATTGGACAAGAAAAAAGCTGCTGGTGGATTTTAGAAAGTAAAGTTGGATTTAAATGTAGGAGGTAGCAGGACAGCCAGCAGGATGGCCAATAAAATTAATTTGGATAAATGACTCAAAGGATGTTGGCAAAAATTATCTTAATTGTTCTTATGCACAGGTTATCATGGGATAAATATCAAAATTAGATTTTAAAGTGATGGGATTGTTTTATGAGCTTTAAAAGTGCTTGCAGGTCATCAGCTCAGGCAATAATTTTTTAATCAAACTGTATGATGTAGGAAGTAAATTGTTCATTTGGAGGTTAGAATGACATTTATGGGCTTGAGAGATTTCTGTCTGTCTCTGAAACTGTCTGAGTGGGCACCATGAGGGGTAGAACTTGAGTAGAAGGATTTATCACTCAATATGGAACACAGTGCTTCTATCACCAATTAATCATTAGGGCAAATAGAAGATCCTGCCTGATAATATTTCAAGCTTCTTAAGTTGATAGTTTTTAGGAGAATCACATGTTGATTAATGAATAAGGTACAATCGAACATCCCAGAAAATGAAACAAAACAAAACGTGGATTCTTATCTACTCTTCTACTATTCAGACATTTATTCAGACATTTGTTGGGCACCTCCCCTGAGACATGCATTGTATTAGGCATCTGTTATGGGGTGAATTGTGTCCTTCCCACCCCCCAAAAAATTTGCCTGTTGATGTCCTAACCCCAGTACCTCAGAATCTGACCTTCATTGGAAATAAAGTCATTGCAGATGTAATTAGTTAAGTTGATTAACCTAATTTGTGAAATCTTTCTGAGAAAAGGTGGGCCCCTAATATAACTGACATCCTTATTAAAAGGGGAAATTTGGATAGACACTCACATACACAGAGAACACCCCATGAAGATGAAGAGAAAGCTTGGGGTGATGCTTCTATAAGCCAAGAAATACCAAAAGAGTTTCAGAAAACCACCAGAAGCTAGGGAAGGATCATAGAACAGGTTCTTCCTCACAGCCCTGCAAAGGAACTTCTAACCTCCAGAACTGTAAGACAATAAACTTCTGTTGCTTAATCCACTCAATTTGTAGTACTTTGTTACGGCAGCCCTAGAAAACAAATAAAACAAATATAGGATTGGAGCAGGGAATTCCCCACCCTCATGCTGCCTGTATTCCAGTGAATGGAGTAAATTCAGAAACGTTTCTGTATTTCGATCTCAAATGACTCTGTGGATATTATTTTTTCTAATCAATGAAAATATAGATTTGTAGCTGAAAGAATAAAGCAGAAATATGCTAATCCAAAATCATCCATTTATTAATAAAAAATAGCTAATCTGTGCTCTGTGCTAGACTTTCTCCGTTTACTCTCCCAGCTCTATGCCCCACCCTTCTCTGTGCTTGGTTGCTGAACTTAATGGACTGCATTAGCCAGGATCCTTTGCCTCCTGTTTTCCAGGTGCAATCAACCTACGGGAGGCATTGGAAGACGGGAGGGACAGTAGGGAGCCAGAGAGAGCCCAGAAGCTTCTTCTTGATGGCCTGCAGTGTTGACATCGCTAGGGTCCTCTCCACTTGCTCATCCCTCAGCTGGTGCCTCCTCTCAATGGGTTCCAATAACATTGCTCTCTCCTTTTCCCCTTTAAGACTCGGCATGGTAACAGCTAGTTCCCGATAACCATTCCATACTATCTGTTGATAACTTCTGGGGATTTATTCTTTCTTGTTGTTACCTTTAACCTTGCCCTCACTTTGTAAATAATCCCATTTTTATATTCCCTTTAATGACTTCTTCGAGTACATCAATGATTTCTTGCCAGAACCATGCTGATACAAGAATCTTTGCAGAAATGTTGCCAGGAAACAAATCCTCAGATTTGGATTTCAGTATTGACATCTCACATCTTTGATGAGCACAGAGATAAGCTCTTTGCTAGGGGCAGCAGGTCACTGGTGCCCCATGGCTGCAGTGTCCCCATGGCTACGCAATTATCACAGGTGGCACAGAATGAAGTACGGTGGAAAGAGGCTTTGGGAGACCAATGGGCTATGGTACTTAGTTGCTATGTTGGCATTGTTGATTTAAAAACCTGAATTAGGTTTGTTGGTTGCTTTTTTTTTTTTGAGACAGAGTCTCACTTTGTTGCCCTGGCTAGAGCGAGTGCCGTGGCATTAGCCTAGCTCACAGCAGCCTCAAACTCCTGGGCTCAAGCGATCCTACTGCCTCAGCCTCCCGAGTAGCTGGGACTACAAGCATGCGCCACCATGCCCGGCTAATTTTTTCTATATATTTTTAGTTGTTCAGATAATTTCTTTCTATTTTTTTTTAGTAGAGACGGGGTCTCGCTCTTGCTCAGGCTGGTTTCGAACTCCTGAGCTCAAACAATCCGCCTGCCTCGGCCTCCCAGAGTGCTAGGATTACAGGCGTGAGCCACCGCGCCCGGCCTGTTGGTTGCTTTTGACGGACACACAAACACACAGGAATTAACTCAAAACTTGGAATCCCTTTTCAGAATGCAGAAAGCCTCTGTGCTGCTTTTCTCAAGTAGCTTTCATGCCGACATGATTGTGGATCAGGTACAAAGCGTGATTGTAAATGCTATAGAGATGCAATGCCAATTAAAGGCACAATTTCTTTAGTTCTCTTATACTAACCTTAAAACCGCTAATTAGAAAGAAGTAGAACCTTGAAAATCATGATGAGGAAGGAGTCTTGGTCATTACATTTGTCCACTTTCTGTGGTCATCTGGAAGGAGAGAAAAATCACCTGATATAAAATCTCCGTAAATTTATAGTTAGCAGGTAACAAGTTAGTTACTGGTCATGGTATTTAAAATACACAAAATTAGAGGATGAATGACAAAGCAGTCTAGGAGAGAAGATTGCGAATAAACAACTCAGGATGGACAGTATGTGAAAATATTCATAGGTCACATAAATTCGCTCCAGTGAGGTGACGGCTCTCACAATATTATGTATCGTGTAGCCATGCCAGCTTCTATCCTTGGCCACTAAATTGCTTGTTTAATGGGCCAATTTACAAAGTGCTCATCGTAACATTATTACAGGCTATACATGGGCTCAATAAGGTCGACTTCCTTCGCTGAGACTGATCTGGTCACAACTATTGCTGAGTATCCAACATGTCCACAGCAGAAGTGGATACTAAGCTTCCAATACGACCATTTACTGGCAAGCCAACCGTTCACCAGGTGAAAATCGATTATTTTAGGTTATTTTTATCACAAAGGTTGTTCTCATAGGAATAGATTCATATTCCAGACACAGATTTGCCTTTGTGTCTGCAGATTCTATCAGTATTGCTGTTCAGGAACCAATAAAATACCTATTTATCATTATAGTTTCCTAAAAAATAAAAAAGAAGAAGAAGAAGAAAAGAAATCATCTTTGCTGATGAGATACATTTTATAGAGAAGTAAATGTAGAAATGGGCTCCCCTCAAGGTGTTCTCTGGTCTTATCATATTCCTCAGAGAGCAGATGTTTGCCAAACTGGTCAATTGGCTGTCAAAGGCTCAGTAATGCCACTAGGTAAGTGAAGAGACCCTGTGAGTTTGTGGTGCTATTACATAGAATGCAGAACATGCCTTAAATCAGTAGACAGAAAATATGCAGTCTCCTCTGTAGATAGAATGCCATGTGTCTGGGAAACAAGGAATGTATATGAGAATAACCCCTGTTACTACTACATTAATAGTACACTAGAAGTAGCCTCAGTGTGTTTGGAAAGTGAGTACCCAAAGAATGTATTCTTCCACTAGGGAACACAATTATGATTCTACTGAAATAGAAATTCAGACAGACCTTGGGCTAACTTGGATTTCTTTATTTTGATTAACCAGCAGGCAAAGAAAGGGGTCAGTGTCCTGGTTTGAATAATTAATTCAACCACCAAGGAGAATTTTGTTTCTTTCAACTAGTAGGAGCAAAGAGAACTTTGGAATCCAGGCAACTCACTATGGTATATGTTAGTTCAGCCGTTCTATCATTATTAGGAACTTGAGGCCTATAGGTGTGAAGATTTGTATCACCCCATCAGCAAAAAAAAAAAAGCTCACCAACTGATGTCAGCAAAGAATAAAGGGAACATGGAACTAGTGAATAAAGAATGAAGGTAAAATGTTCAATAAGTCTTGTAACAAGCATTATAATCAGCTAGATTATAAGGAAGTGGGCACTATGATCAGCTATGTTTTACATTAATTATTTTTTGCCTCCTTTCCACCAACTCCTAATACTTGATACTTTACACGAATGGTGTTGATGCTCAATAACATTACAATTAATGTCCCTGGTGAGATTCTGCCTGCATGACATCACCCCAAAGAGGTAAGGTAGTTAATAAGACTTCGTAT
>NW_012140747.1:3657905-3660710 GCF_000956105.1 Propithecus coquereli | reverse complement strand
TTGATGAAAACAACAAAAATACAAAGGTGCCAAAATCCAGCATGTTGGAATGATAACAGGGAATCTTCTAATTTATATCTTAAAAAACCTATTCGTTTTTTTAGACCAGGAAAACAGCCATAAGTTACTTGGCCAACTGATATATATTTTTGGTTCTTTTATCACTATGCTGCTTAAGGGAAATGTTAATGATCTATTTTATGAAGCCTGAACTATTCTGGTGTGTATTGTTCCTTAAGAACCAACACAAAGGATTCAAAATACATACTGAAATCCTGTCTGTTCTTTTTTTTCCTTTGAGGAAGGGAGATGTGAAAAAGAAACCTTCAAAATATTATACAGAGTTAATGATCTCCACATATCAACTCTTATTGACCATTGCCTTTGCCATACACCCAATCGTTTTAGTGAAAAACAGAGTTTTATGATTCACATTTATCCTCACAGCTTTGCTCTTTGCAAGCTAAACATGATACTGTTGAAACAAACTCTTTGAATTTAATAAGAAAATGATCAATTTTAAGGCCAGAGACACAGTTAATGCTATCTCATCAGAATGATATGTAATGCTCAACACACACAATAGTAGAAAGGAAGAGGCAGGCTTTGTTAGCTGTTCATTGCAATGAGAAAGTCTCCTATTTTTTTCCTATATTCTGGACTAAGCCACTGTAACAAACTTGTCAGCTTTAGCCGACTTATGTTTTTATGTCT
The DNA here is from genome assembly GCF_000956105.1 of Propithecus coquereli. NCBI lineage: Eukaryota > Metazoa > Chordata > Mammalia > Primates > Indriidae > Propithecus > Propithecus coquereli. The sequence continues at coordinate 3,659,996 of NW_012140747.1, read as the reverse complement.
CAACAAAGATATTCTTCAAAGAAATCTCCCTTTGAAACCTGTGATAAAAGACTAACCCCCCAAAAAAACTAACCTGATTCCATCATCAAATAAACTGAATTTTCTTTTTTTAAAAAAGGAAAACATAGCTCTTAATTTGAAATACATTTTTAATAGTTTTTTGAGTAGCTTTACTATTTTTTTTCTGTGGGAATACTATAGGGTCAGACCTGTTCTAAAAGAACAATCTCCTGTCTGAATAATTGGTATTGAATTTAAATGGGATAACATGGGGGCATTAAAGTCAGTCTGTATCAAGGGGTCTTTCTCAGAAAAAAACCAGTTAATCACAATTCAAAATTCATAGCTATTATTTCCCAGCATTAGCCAGGAATGACTCATAATGCAAATTTTATCTCTCATGGGGGGAACCTGTGGCCTTGGGGCCATATGTGGCCTTCTGGATCCTTGAGTGTGGCCTTTTGACTGAATCCAAACTTTACAGAACAAATCCTTTTAATAAAATATATATGTTGACCTGATTTATGACAAAGTACCACTGCAATTCAGACGGAAAGGGCAGTCTTTTCAATAAACAATGCTGGTTGGTCAATTAGACATCCAGGAAGAAAAATTTGAAATTGACTTTTACTTCACACCATCCATGAAAGTAATTTGAAAGAGATCATAGTTATAAATGTAGAAAATAAAACAAAAATCTTCCGGAAGAAAACATAATACAATATTTTTTGCCTTGGATAAGAAAAATTTCTGAAATAAGACACAAAAACACTAACTATAATAAAGAAAAAAATGAATTAAAAAGTTCTGCCTTCAGTACATCAATACAAGGATGACAAGGAATGCTACAGACTGGGAGAAGACATTCCCAATATAGAGATACAACAAAGAACTTGAATCCAGAATTCTATAAATCTTAAGACAAAAAACCTAATTTTTAAAATGAGCAAGATATTTGAAAAGGGATGTCACCAAAAATTATATGTACATGACTATTAAGCATATGAACATATATTCAGTACCACTGATCATCAAGGAAATGAACGTCAAACTCATGAGACATTACATCCCCATCAGAATTCTACAATTATACATAGACATGTATTTTTTATTTTATTCACAATATCAACACCGATTGATATCAAGTATTGATGAGAATATGGAGCAACTGGCATCCTCATACATTTCTGATGGAGTTGTAAACTGGTATATATACACTTTAGAAAACTGTTTGATAGTATCTATTATTGCAATCACATGCATGTATACATACACACATCCTATGACTACAAATTTATATATACCTGAATAAGAAATGAGTTCTCTGATCATCAAAAGACGTGTACAAGACTGACGAGAATATTCATGGCAGTGTCATTTACAAAAATCAAAAGCTAGAAACAATCTAAATGTCTACCAATAGTAGAATGGACAAATAAAAATTGTCAACAACAATGATAAAAATTAACTATTGTGACAGACAAAACCATGAATATATGTCACAAACATAAGACTCAGCAAAGAGCAAGAAATAAGCATGCCTACTATATTTAAATAATATGATGCCCAAAGTAGGCAAAAACAATCTATGATGATATAGAGACTAAAAATAGCAGTTATCCTTGAGTGTATATCAACTGAGAGGAAGCATGAGAGAGCTTCTTAGGTGTTGGAAATATTCAACTACTTTAATCTGAGTGGTGTTTTACTGGGTATATAAATATATGAAAATGCATATATTCATAACTTGATGGTATAGGCAATTTGATTAGCACATGATAGAACACAATTGACATTTATTGAGTTCTGACTAAATATATGTATTTCACTTAATTTTCACAACTTTTTAAAGGTTATATTGTTGTATGTTTTTATAGATGATGAATTGTTCATGTAAAGAGGTTAGATATAATTAAGAAACACAACTAGAATTCCAGTGGAGCTGGAATTCAAATCCAGATCTCTGGGATTTCAAGATCCATAGCCTTAAAAACAAAACACAACAACAACAACAAAAACTATTCTGCCTGATCCACACATCTTTTTAAAGTATAGCATAAAGATGGTTTATAAACAGTCTAAACTTTATAG
>NW_012140747.1:3655286-3656670 GCF_000956105.1 Propithecus coquereli | reverse complement strand
TGAATACTCTAGGACAGCCAGGGCAAAGGCCATATGCTTGAAAAGACAAAAGGGAAATGTACATTCAGAATTTCCCAAATATCACCTCTTATTTCCATCCTCCACAAATTTATCAGTGAGTCTCTGCTGGTCAAAATTGATTTCCCTCTACTTCTATATTTTTATATTCCAAGACCCTTTCAAGCTCCTTCTTAAAGATTAGCTCTTTCATGATACCTATATGAGGACATAATTGCCATTACTGGATATATTGGATATATTGGCTCTATATTAGATAATATTGGATACAGCCTGACACAATAGGAATACATTTCTAGCTCTTCAGTGAAGAAGTTACTTAAATTTTCTAAACTTAAAGTCATTTTATCTGTAAAATAATAATAATATCATGGAGTGATTATAAACTGTGAAACAAAGCTTCCAATACTGAGAACCCAATTATATAAAGAACTTTAATGAGGGATAAAATTAATATTATATATAATAAAAATACAATTTAATTAAGAATCTGAAGACCAGCAACTAAAAATATTAGATGCTTTTGTGTAGAACATCATGAGGTATCCAATTTATTCCTGTTTCAAAAGTCCAAATTATTATTGTAAGAGTAGTGACAAAATAAAACATCATCCTGTATACCGCTTTCCACAGAGGTTTTGTCATATAAATATTATCTTGTTTGCAATATTGTTAGGCAAGTGAGATAGAGAAGTTGGGGCACTTGCCCAAGGTTGAAATACTGACTAGGTAGTAATGGGAACAGGTTACAATCCTTCCAACCGCTTGCCTTAATTCTTCCTTCATCAACCAGAAACAACAAATCTATGAAGCTCATGTTTTGCTTATGAGAATGCTATTCTGTTTGAGATAGACTATTTGAAAGCATGTTTTTCTATTTATGTCACTATTTATTATTAGTGATAATAATAATAGCAATACTGTCTATTGATTATGTGGGACTTGCTAGAAGTAAGTTTCATACTGCTTGGGAGATCCGGATGTATGCCTATAACATCAGTAACTGCTGATCCACCATTCTGTTTGTTAAATGACAGGAGTTTAACCTCTCTTGTGAGGTTGAACTCCTGTCATCTGAGAACAGATCTTGGCATCAGGAATGGTTGGATTTTGGTTACTAAGGCCTATTCATTTTTCTTTTTTTTGACTCAGACCAATAATCCACTTCTTTTCACCTGTCCAAAAATTTACCTCTCTAGCATAACACAAAGCCAATAGTTGCATCCTGCTTAGAAAAGGAAGAAATAATTAAAGTACCACTCAGAGGTGATTAAATGCCTTGAGGGAGAAGGGGAATAGTGTTTTCTCTTTCTCTTTCTCTCCTCTTTCTCTCTTCCCCTACACCCACTATCTCTCTCTTTCTTTC
>NW_012140747.1:3651509-3655236 GCF_000956105.1 Propithecus coquereli | reverse complement strand
TACCATTTTACAACAACACCATGCAGAAAAATTGAGAATAATGAGAGTTAAATTAGCCCCCCATGTTTAAACTTGAATTGGATTTACTCTAAGATTCAATGACAACTTTCATAAAAAGAAATAACAAATTTCTTCCTACCGAAGTAGAGAATCTAACCTGAGATGTTTGACATTTGAGAGATAAATCTTGACATTCAAGAGATGATAAATCTTGATTTCTTCACAAATGTGGAAATGCAACTACGGTCTCCCACTTTTTGCTTAAACCTTATTTTGAAGCAAAAGCCTGTTCCTATATATACGTTCCAACCTAACTACCTTTTCAACTTGTATAAATTTGTTTATTTAGCTATTTTTTCAGGATGTACAAAATATTTGGGACCTCAAGTCACTCATTTCAGGGGTGACAATGAATAGAAGCTCAAAGACGACTTGAGACCCATTTGGCTAAATGCCTATGTTGGCACACTTCAGTGGCTCAGTGTATGAAGTTCTAATTTGTGCTTTTTCCAAATAATAGAGTTTTACATGACACGAACATTTATAGTTATTAAATTGCTGAAACCTCAAATATTAAATCTACAAATGTCAAAAGACTATTTGAAATAATGAGTCAAATTTCTCTACTGCATGTGCTTTGTGCTGTCATTATGTGGCAAATCAAATTGTTGGGACAGTGTTTAGAAACTGAGAAACTGTTTTTCCAATTAAAAGGGGAATTGGAAATTATTAGGGAAGAGGATAATTTCTACTTTATCTTCTCCTGGTTCCCAGGACCCCTATGAATCATTTTCTAGGATTGTGTAATACACAATTTGAAACACTTTAAGGAATAAATCAGCAAACTCACCTTCCCTAACTTTCAGGCTAGATCAACCTTATCGAGTTCATATTTTTAGGAGAGAAAATCAAGACATAGGAATATTTAGAAACTACCTATTTTGGCATTCAATCAGATTTTATGATTCCTGTCCAACAGAGAAGAATCCCTGGTCCTCAAGACAAATATAATACGTGATCTGCATGTTGCTTCATCCAGATTGGCTACAACTGTAACATCCCTCTACCACAGTGAACACCACTCTAAGCTGTCTTTCCTGTCATTGTTAATGCTGCTATCAGACACCTTGAAGATTGCTGTAGAAAAACATTAATTGAGCTTTTAGCTTACACGAATACAGTTGGGACCTAGAAAAATGATTTCACAGTTAAATACAGCATTTCAAAGGTGGAAAAAAAAGCATTCATGTAAAATAAAAGCTTTCTCCCACCCCACCTCTGTGTCTTTGTGCATAAATTCTGTAAAGTTTGGCTAAGGTAGTTCTGGTATTCTTGCATAATAGCTCTAAGTAAAGTTCTCCTACACTTTCTTACAAAATTTAGCCTGTTAAATGAAGCATTATATAATACGGGAGTAATGGAGGCTTTCGAAAGTAATTCAGGATTTAACTTAAGAAATAGCAAAATTAAGATTTGAAAATTATATGCTCTTAATACACGTTTTAGCTCAATTTTCTGGCCATCAATCTTTATTCTGCTTTTAAAATAAAAACACATGTTGAGAAGATAGATATATAAGAGACAAATTGAGTTTTATGTGGCCTCCTACTACACTTTGAAATATAGTCTCTAGAACAGAAATCAGTGCATTAAATAATCGCACCCAAGTGTCATTATATTCATCGCAGCTTCAAGATTACTGCCTATTCTTACATCCCACTTTATTTAAATAAAGAATGAATGAAATTTCCCTGCCCTGTATTTTGGGTGGAAAAAGAATGCTGAAGGTTTGAGTGACTGCTGTCTGAAATAATTAATTCATCTCCCTAACTTACTAATGTATCATTAAGAAGTGGCTTATGTATGAAACAAAGTTACATTTGCAATCTCGTTACTTGAGGGTTTGATGATTTCCGAACCCACGTGAAAATGTAAATCACTGGAAATTTCCTAAAAAATGCAGATTTCACTGTCCCAATTCAAATATACTGAGACTTTCAACGAGTGGGGTACTATCATTTGTATTATCTTGTATTAATGATTCTTTCCCAAATGATCGTGATGTTCAGCAAGATTTAAGAACCACTTGACTAGAAGTTATTGGACTGAAATTTGCAGAGCTAATATCTATGTGTTTTTCCATAGAAATAGGCATCCAGTATTAATATATTATGTTTAATCATCCTAATATGAATAAATTCTTTGATATGCTTAAATTAAAGCCATTTTATTTCTTATTTGTAATTCATGCTTGCATTAAAACCTTATTAAGGTGAATTTTAAACAAGCCTGATCTAATAAGTAAACTATGGTCTCTAAAGGAGGAGATGTAAAGCATAGGTTTAATGTTTGTAAGAACATATGTTGTGAACAATAAGAATCCCAATTAAAATGGAAAATATTACCCAAGCTAGTGCCTTTTGGAGTACTAATTCTTATTTTAATCAAATGCATCTATTTTTTATAGCTTAGTAGAAAAGGGTATTATGTGTTATGTATGTGTATGTGCTTTTGTAGCATTTCGTGGAGTCTTAGTGGCCTCTAAAACAGGCATCGTGTTGTTATCTCTTGCATAAATTTTCAGAATATTTGAAGAGAAAGGGGGGGGCTCTCTTTGCAAACTCACTGTATGTCTGAATTGTACTTGAGACTTATTCAGCATAAGGCTTGCTGGGTTGGCTCACTGCCTTCTAGGCCCTGTGCAAAATAAACATAGTGATGTGTGTTCTTACTCATCGATGTATCAAGGAACACGTACAGAGCACAGTCAGGAACTGTACTTTGTGCTGGGAATAGGGAGGTAAAGAAGTCAGAGACACTCCTGCCCTTGTGAAGAAGACAGACATTAAACAAAACGTTATGAGTTCACCAAGGAGAAATGACAAGTGTCGTAAGGAAGGTACCTCTGCAAAATTGATGTCAAAGCAGAATCCCAAAGGATGAGTAGGGGTTATCTGGTTATCTGTACAGAGAGAGTTCAAGGCAGAGAAAGCTGCATGTGGTTTGAGGAGGGTCCAGCCTGCCTACTCTGTTGAATTGCTCTAAAATAGTAGGCGATGGTGTAAACTACGGTGGGCTCTGCAGGCAGACAGTTGTAGTTCTAACTCTCACTCTGCCACAACAGCCCAGCCATATCTTTGGGTAGATTAATCTGTCTAAAAATATTCTCATCTGTTAAATGAAGTTTATAACAGAGTTGCAGTGAAGACAAAAGGATCAAATAATGGCTAAGTAACTATAGAAAATAATACTAAATACTTGCTTATATATAGTGATATATAGGCTTATCTTATTTAAGACGCAAATTCCTAATTCATTTCGTGACTCAAAAAATTGGGTTCCAACTCCAGGGCTCTCTACACAGAACTGCATTGTAAGGTATTAGGAACTCCTGCAGAAAACCCTATAAACGTATTATTGCTATTCAAGATCTGGCAGGAGAAAATTAGATGGGGAAACTGAAAATCCTAGAATCATTGTTTCTCCTGTTCAAAAACATTGGACAGTATTTATTGGAAAAGACTTCCTGTTAATTTTAGATATTGGACAAGAAAAAAGCTGCTGGTGGATTTTAGAAAGTAAAGTTGGATTTAAATGTAGGAGGTAGCAGGACAGCCAGCAGGATGGCCAATAAAATTAATTTGGATAAATGACTCAAAGGATGTTGGCAAAAATTATCTTAATTGTTCTTATGCACAGGTTATCATTGGGATAAATATCAAAATTA
>NW_012140747.1:3649621-3650169 GCF_000956105.1 Propithecus coquereli | reverse complement strand
ACCTTGCCCTCACTTTGTAAATAATCCCATTTTTATATTCCCTTTAATGACTTCTTCGAGTACATCAATGATTTCTTGCCAGAACCATGCTGATACAAGAATCTTTGCAGAAATGTTGCCAGGAAACAGATCCTCAGATTTGGATTTCAGTATTGACATCTCACATCTTTGATGAGCACAGAGATAAGCTCTTTGCTAGGGGCAGCAGGTCACTGGTGCCCCATGGCTGCAGTGTCCCCATGGCTACGCAATTATCACAGGTGGCACAGAATGAAGTACGGTGGAAAGAGGCTTTGGGAGACCAATGGGCTATGGTACTTAGTTGCTATGTTGGCATTGTTGATTTAAAAACCTGAATTAGGTTTGTTGGTTGCTTTTTTTTTTTTGAGACAGAGTCTCACTTTGTTGCCCTGGCTAGAGCGAGTGCCGTGGCATTAGCCTAGCTCACAGCAGCCTCAAACTCCTGGGCTCAAGCGATCCTACTGCCTCAGCCTCCCGAGTAGCTGGGACTACAAGCATGCGCCACCATGCCCGGCTAATTTTTTCTA
>NW_012140747.1:3645827-3646993 GCF_000956105.1 Propithecus coquereli | reverse complement strand
GAAAACAATTGCTGGATCATATGGTAAGAGTGTGTTTAGTTTTGTAAGAAAACTGCCAAATTGTCTTCTAAAGTGGCTGCACCATTTTACATTCCAACCAGCATGAGTGTTCTAATTTCTCCACATCCTGCTTTTCCACTGCTTTTTCACCAAATCACTGTATAATGTCAACTCTAATTTATTTCCCCAGTTCATTGCCTCGCACCTGGTAGGCATTCAATAAATGGAAAGCAACACCTTCATTAACATAAGGATAGATTTTCTTTACCATATATTAATAAATTGGCTGCATAGAATACATATTGTATACTTCACTGGACCACGGATGAAGAAGAAAAAAAAGACTGGAGGTTTGCATATTCATGATTTCTGTGTAAATATCATGACCAGTCCTGGCTATGTTTTTGTGTATATGGCAAGAAAGAGTCAATCTCTGAAAAATATTATTATTGTATTATTAAACACACATTAAGTTCAGAGTGTAGGACAGAGTTCTTTAGTTTTTTCCTCCATTGGAAGATCAGTTTACACTGAGTCAATGTGTGTTAATCATAAAGACTCTTTCCCACTGTTTTCTCTCTTTTTCTCTCCTCGTTTTGATTGCCTTAGTCTTTTAAGTCATATACTTCCCCTTGGAGTCCCATTTTTTCTTCTTGAGGCCTCAGACTTAGATAAAAATCATTCTAGTATGTTGGGTTTTTCTTCCATCATAGTGATGAAAGATAAGATGAGGCTTGGGTGGAGTCCTAGGCTTCTTTGAGTCTTAGGCTGAAATGAGACAGAGAAGCATGTACCTGTCTAGCCTGAAGTTGACTCAATGTGTTTACAAGACAGATAAACATTTTGATCCAGTAATATTTCTCATCTCTTTAGCAAAATCCTGGCACATGTTGTTAAAAGAATTTTTTCATCTTTACTAGAACTGAACAAACATGATTTTTTTAATTCTAATTTTTTTAATTATTGTGATCCTTGACTTCAGAAAAGAAAGTGTATAGTTTATTCTATCCCAACAGAAGGGTGGAGAGTGATTATCAAAACCCTGCTATGGTATTTTCTTAGGAAATCATAAGAAAAAAAAATTTCCCTGTTTTCCTTAGCTCATGTGTCTGCATTTGTGGAAAGATTGACAAAATACAGAAGACATCCACACATTAGTGATTTAT
>NW_012140747.1:3644010-3645777 GCF_000956105.1 Propithecus coquereli | reverse complement strand
GTGTGTCTATAAGGGTGTTTCTGGATAAGATTAACATTTGAATTGGTAGACTGAGTAAAAAAAAAAAAAAATGCCCTCTCCACTGTGGAAAGGCCTCATCCAATTCTTGAAAGGCCCAGATGGAGTAAAAGACTGACTAAGAAAGAATTCTTTCTCTTTCTCTTTGATTGTTTTTGAGTTGGGATATCTGTCTTCTGCCTTCAGACTCAGACTCAGACTGGAATGACACCATCTGCTCTCCTGGCTCTAGACTTCTGAGCCAATTTCTTATAATAAATAAATAAACAAGCATATACATACACACACTCACACACATCCTATCGATTCTGTTTCTCTGGAGAACTATGACTAATACCAAGTTCTTCCTCTCAGCAACGTAAATGGAACCATTGAGCAAGCCAAGCATTCAGTGAGGATCTCATATCCCAGCAAGATTAAAAGTGATGATCCTCTAATATCATTATTTAACTTTCAATCATTTTGAAGCTTCTGCATTCTGAAAATACATAAACTATTCAGCAAATACATAAAAGAAACAAGGATTTTAGCATACAAGACCAAGGAAAGATGAGATCTACATTTTCCTATAGGTATTAGCAAAGCTTGAACACTGAAGTAATTAAAATGAATAATATATATTCTTAAACGTTTCATGGTTATCATAGTACTTAGTAAAGACATATTTATTTATGTCCACAAAGCATTAATAAAAAAGCAATATCACAACTCCCCACTCTATGCCAGAGCAAGCTTTTGTCTTTATACTGTACCTACTATCAGAAGATGGAATAGATGCCAGGAAAACTGGAGAACTAGTATCCTCTTTCATCTCTTCTCCTCCTTTTTCCACTTGAGAAATACTTGAAGGTATTTTATGTAATTTAGTGTGCGTGTATGTGTGTGTACTTCTAGTTTAAAAAGACCATGAAAGAACTATACCAATGGAGGAAACTTACTCAAAGCAATATAATAATATATAAGAATGCTCTAAAATCACACACTTGGGAGATGTAAAGGACAAAAAACAATTTAATGGCAGGAAATTTTATGGAAACAAAACCTTTTATGGAAAGAGAATTTCTTTTTATTGTTTGCAATTTTTTGTTGTTCTTTTTTTTTTTTTTTTACTGCTCTGAGTTTAAGAAAGTGGACCATGCAATGACTGTCATAACAATTGTCAAACATCTAATATATAAATGTCATATTGTTCAGAACGTCAGAATTGTTGAGAATTTAAAATAGGAAGAACTCGGTATGGAAATATACTGTCAATAAGACATATTCTTATTTCTCTCTGAGCCATTGGACCAACATGTCATTTTTACAAAAAGGGTGGGGGGGCAAGAAAATAAAAACAATGTTTAAATACATCTCAGTGAAGAGAAATCATATTAATTTTAATAACAAATCAAAATTTCATAAATATACATTTCCTTCTGTGGGTCTCTTTTACTTTAATGTCATTTTGTTTAACATTAACCTATCATGACAACAGTGGCTTTTTATTTAAAAAAAAAAAGGCCAGGAGCGGTGGCTCACGCCTGTAATCCTAGCACTCTGGGAGGCCGAGGCAGGAGGATCGCTCAAGGTCAGGAGTTTGAGACCAGCCTGAGCACGAGCGAGACCCCATCTCTACTAAAAATAGAAAGAAATTATCTGGACAACTAAAAATACATATACAGAAAAAATTAGCCGGGCATGGTGGCGCATGCCTGTAGTCCCAGCTACTCGGGAGGCTGAGGCAGTAGTATCGCTTGAGCTCAGGAG
>NW_012140747.1:3640753-3643960 GCF_000956105.1 Propithecus coquereli | reverse complement strand
CAAACACCAGCTGTTATAACAATAGGATCAGAAATTAAGAGCCTTCAGAATGAGATCTTTCAATTCCTTTACATTTGGTTTTTTGAATTTATGAACATTGTCTTTTTCTTCCTTTCTTCCTTCCTTCTTTCCTTCCTTCCTTCCTTTCTTTTTTCTTCTGTTTTTTTGCAAATTAAGCATGGAAAAGCTAAAAGATTTGAAAAAAAACAATGCCCTAAACATATAATGCACTAAAATGGTGAAATTATGCACAGTTAGGCTTGAAGGCTGCCTTCTAGAAAAATTCCATGTGCAAACACACTAGCTAGAATTCAATCTACCAAAAGAAAATTCTATCCCTTAATGTACCATTTGGGAGCAGTCTCTCTCAAAAGAAGGTGTTTGATATATTCTTCTTACATTGTAAAATCCTAGTAGCATTGACGCAAACTTTCCAGAGGAAAAAAAAATCTTACTCTAAAATGTAATAGTAACTGCTTCAGCTCAATGAAACAGACATTTATGCATTTATCATGAAAGTGAACAAACTCATATCATTTTTGATCCATTTTTTCCCGATCATTTAAAATAGAGCTTTGATGACATTGAGGAGATTGCTCGAGGTCAGAGCAGCCTCATAAAGGGTGCTGCTTTTCTGGCTTCCCCAGAGAAAACCACAGATGTGTGTTGTAAGACAATTAATCAGTCTTAGCTCAAACACATAGTTAATCTACAAAAGAAAATTCACTTTTAAGAAAAAGAAATGTATCTACAATTATCCAAAGTCAGGTTTTACATCATGTCCTACTTCCATAGATCCTTCAATAAAATTTCATGATATCTCAGCTAACATTCACTAGCATCCGTATCCACCCCATTCAGTGAATATGTATTGACCATCCTGTGTGCTAGGCACTATGGTGATCCTTGATCACATCTATTACACACATACACACATACCCCTATACTTACACAAAAACTCCTCCAAGAATCTATTAATAGCTTTATCAAAATACCCTAAAATTCAGTGGCTGAAAACAATAAGCACTTATTATTGCTTGAGAGTCTTTGAGTCAATTGGGTGATTCTGAGCTCCTGACTGGGTTTATTCATGAATCTGCCGTCAGCGGTGTGCTAACTAGTTGGTCTTGGCTGGGCTCACTCATGTCTGGAGGTTAGTTGATTGCTGATGAGTCTAGCATAGAAATGATGGGTGATGTAGCTCTATTCCGTATGTCTCATCCTCCAGCAGGATAACTGGGGAATGCAATAGCATGTAAGCCAAAGTAACAAGAGAGGCAAACCCAATATTCAAGTATTAATTCTTTTGACACTTCATATGTCTGGTTGTTTATAAAGAAGACCACAATGATTCCTTCCATCTCTTTATATACGCTTCTTTGTAATGTTGTCTATCTACATATCTCTTGAATCTGGGGTGGCCTTGTGACTTGCTTTGACCTATACAATGTGGCAAACTGATATTGTTCAACTTCTGAGTCTAAGACTCAAGAGGCTTTGCAGCTTCTGCTCTCATTCTCTTGGAAAGTTGAATCACTATGTGAGTAAATTGTCTGTGAGGCCTACAGGAGTATAAGACTACATGGAGCCCAGCAAAAGGCCATCTATCCTAGCTGCGAACTCCTAGACAAACCAGCCCCTAAATCAAGCCACCAGATGCACACATCTGCATAAGCCACCTTAGACAAGATCAGCAGAGAACAACCCAGCTGAGCCAAGTCCAAATTTCTGACCCACAGAATTGTGAAAAAAATAAGATGATTTTTGTCTTAAGTCATTAATTTTGGGGGGTGTTTTCCTACACAGCAATAGATAATTGAAACACTCTATTATGCATTATGTTTGGTAATATTCCATTGATCATAGCATGTCACATAGCTATTTCCAGAGTCAATGAGTATAGCAAGATGTCCCACCCGCAATGGGAACAGTGAAAAATTAACACCATCAATGCAGTCAGCATACCATGGACACATTTAAAGATAAACTAATGATGAGAAGCTTAAAGGATTTACATATTATCACCCATTTAATAACAAAAAGTGTTGGCCCTAGCTCCTTTAACTACAAAGCCTGTGTTCCTTCTCTTGTACCACTGAAGAAGACCTATGATAGAAGTATGTAGAACATCAGCTTCTCAAAGCTGGGGACCCTGACTTCTATAAGACCTATGCTGTATTGATTCTGCATTTTCCCCCCACTGAAGCTTCAGCAGAGCATTCAGGATACAAGATCAAATATGAGCTGAAGTGGATAATATCTAAGATCCTTTAAACTTGACATCACTTTTGACTAAGTATCGGGTTGCCCTTGTTATTAATCTGACCCCAATACACGTGCTGCATTCCTGATGAATGGGCTCTTACCTTATCCAGACGTCTGGTTTCTCACATGATGTGCTCCAATTCTTCTAAATAGAGTTCTGTTCTGAAATTCCACTTGTGGTAATTGACCTATTTCTTCATTGTTCTCTTTGCTTTTTTCAGTTCCAGTCAGAGACTGGATGTATTTTCCTACTTCAAATAACGATGGGCAAAGCCCTGTTGCCATTTTCAGATCTTTTTAGTGTTGCCTGCCTAGACTTTTAAGAATTACTGGAACCTGTTATCAATTACCTCATTCTTCCTGTTGAATAGATAACCAGATATTTATGTTTAAACCATATTGCTAGTTGTTTTCCTGTATTTCTATCCTGCTATATCCTAAGACAGAATATTTTGTTCATCTTTATATTTCCCAGCAAGACATTGCAGTACCTTGAACTTAGCCAGTGTTTCATTAATGTATGTTGAATAAATGTCACAAATAAATGTTGAAAAGAATACAGTTTACTATTTAAAGACAGTAGTTTCATATTGCTGCTTATTAGAGATCTTGACATTATCTCTTCTCTGATAACATTTTTACACTGATTGGTTAGTAAGAAAATTAACCACGGGTAACTCTAACTATATATTAATGATATAGAAACAGCTTCCATTATTTTCTGATATATCTATACTTATCTGTGGATTGTCTAGATTGTGTGGATTGTCTAGGATACCGTGGTGATCTGTACTTTTGTGGAGGCTAAATGGAGAAATGGATATCTGATACAGTGGTGTTGGGAAAATGAAATTGGATAAAAAGCAGTAAATGCTACATTGTAAAAAGCACAATGATTTCTCTCTGAGTTACTTCCTCCTTCCTCAAGAAAGTACAGTTCTT
>NW_012140747.1:3626260-3628636 GCF_000956105.1 Propithecus coquereli | reverse complement strand
GACCACAGAAGGCTAAAAGGTTCACAAAAAATTCAACTACTATGTGTTTAAAGAAAACAAAGTGTACTTTTATGACAAAGATGTGGTTTCTTATATGACAGCTTTGGTAACAACTAGTAAATATTCTGGCTATATATTTCATTCCTAATGGTTATCTATGACAATACAGCTTATTGTTCAGGAAAATCCTGATTGGTCCAAGTATAATATATACAGTCATGCATTGTACATATGGAAATATGTTTAATCCTTTTTATGGTATTGGAAAAATACAGTCTTGTTCTGTGTTGATTAGGAAAATCTCATTCAAGTGCTTAATATATAAGAAAATAAAATATGTCTGTAAAAGACAGAGGGGAGAAAGTTCCCCAAACTAAAATAAACTTCGCTACTACTTAATATGTCTTAATTGCAGAAAGAAATGTTTCAATTGACAAATGTAACCAAGCTGAATACTATTAACTGTCACTGAAGGGAAGAAAATTTAGCAAGTTAATCCCTCTGATGAGGTTTCCTCATCTGTTAACTAAAACATATAAAGAGTACTTTCCTCAAAAAGAATTTTTTTTGCTTTAATTAGTATTTTAAATTTATGAAATAAGTTATAAGCACTGCAAAATCTCAAGTGAAATACTTGGACATTTCAAATAAAACCTAAAGTAACTGACAAGGTTTATTTGGTCCTGTTCATAAGGATTCAAAGCTTGGAGTCAGAAGATCTAGAATCGGCAAATTACAGAGATAGCCTCAGTTCTCTGCCCCTCCTTGTATCCACATGCTTTGTCATATAACTTTGCGATCCCCTCTGATGGGGGCACAGAAAGACACAATTTCTATCCTTGTCTTCGGCCATTTATTGCTTAGGCCAATGAGATGTTAACAAATGTGATAACAACAACAACAAAAAAGATTGAAATGGGCTCATAGAGTTGGGCACATTCTCACATTTGCCCTCTACCACCGCCATGAAAGGACATTCCTGAGGCACCTGAAGAGTGAGGTTTCCCAGTTTTCCCAGATGGGGCCATGCTGGAGCACCTGAAAACCAGGTAACTCCCAGGCCTGATTAACAGATTGCAGCTAAGACCACTCCATTCCTATGAGCAATAAACTCTGTTGGTTATTTGCCACAGAAGTTCTGTAGTTGTTTGTTTCATATTATTATTAAGGCTAAATAATAATTAAAAAAAAATTGTACTGAACATAGAGTGCTGCTGTAACAAAAATATGATTTATTGATTTTGGGACCAGGAGACAAGTAGTAAGTATACCACTAGAAGAGGCTGGAAAACTTGCAACGAAACTGCTATAGGAAAAGTAAAGTGTGGTAGCCTGTGTTATGGCATTGTGTCACATTTAGTATTAATAAAATTGTCACATGTAACCCAAAAGTTGAAAGATGTGCCTAATGAATTTTGGGGCTTCACTTAAAAGAATTCCAAGGATAGTACTAACAACATGTATTTGTTGCTTTTAGCTGTTCACTGTAAGTTCCCAGAAGAGAAATGCAAGATAAAGAAGTGGACAGTTTCCAAGTAGCATTTAGCAAGCATGTAAAGATCTCAGGTATTCTTAAGATTGCCAGTTTGGAAAATAAAAACCATTCTTATCTCCAGCCTTTCAAACAAGTAAGATTCTCATATTAATACATTGTCTCAGGGCAAATACCAAATCCAGGCTCTTTAAGACCCTTTGTTAAGACCTCTGAAAGAATTAAATTGATGCCTAATAGACCTCCTCAGCTGGACAAATGGACTCTTAGGAACCTTAATGGCATTGTCTCACAATACCTGATATGCCTGAACTATTAGTAACTAAGTCTAAAGAGACAGGCATGTCTTGGTGTGTAGCTTTTGTTGCACATAATGAACTCAAATATGATGCACAGAAAAGCCACAAAGTTTTTAAGATAGTCACACTTGCAATATAAGTAAAATTTAAATAGCTACTGAAAACAAAACAAAATTTTAAAAAAAGAAAGAGTTGCACTTGAAAAACAACACCTCCTTGGTCTAAAGGTCCTTGGCCATTCTCAGTTTACAGAACCAAGGCTTAATGAAGGAACCCACTCCATTCCATGGTAGAGGAATCTGGCAAACTCTCTCCTAGAGAAAATTCACAATTGATATGGATGAATGGTGCTTTTTATTTTTCCTTATTCAAATGAAAGTGCTTATTGTATCTGTCTCTGAATAAGCAGTACAAAATAAATATTCATTATGGTCATGGATTTTGTGAGTCATAAATTTGGACTGGAAACCATGAAGATAACTTTTTTCTACTTCATGATCTCTGGCACGTCAGCTAGCAAACTCGCAGGCTGGGGGCTCTAATTATCTGAAGGTTTGTTCACAAAGATGTCTGTCTGGTGACAGA
>NW_012140747.1:3623545-3624830 GCF_000956105.1 Propithecus coquereli | reverse complement strand
TGAATAAGGAGAAAGGAAGCTGCTTCCTGAGTGTTTATACTCCCATATAGAAAGACTGAAATAATTCAATGTTACTCTAGGAAGCCACATTTTTCCTAGTTTGAAAAAAATTCGTCCATATCAAACAGCATTGATTAAATCAGATGCAAGTAGTAACTTAAATGATACCATTTTGAAACCATCTAAAGCATCGTCTTAGATGGTTCTTATATGTATGTGTTTTTTTTTTTAATATTTGCATATTCCCTTAAGGCCAGGAGAAATCCATTGGCATTAAATTTCCAACTGCTGTTTACAATATTTAGAAATATATTCAAGAGGCAGTTTTAGGCAAGTTGATGCAAAAGTGGGCTTTGGAAACAGACAGCCAAGGTTAGTGGCTCCAACATTAAGCAACTGGGTAACTTTGAGCAAGTTACTTAACCTCTCTGTATCTCAATTTCCCTGTCTGTAAAATGTGAACAGTAACTGTACCATGTCATATGATAGTTATGAGGATTAAATGAATTAATACAGTGTCTAGCACATGGTACGAACTCAAAAAATGTGAGCCATTAGTATATCTAAATGTACTCATACAAATCAGTTGCTTGATCATCTTTGGTTATCTATTAATATTAGAACTATTAGGTATACCTGGGAGATATTCAGGTATTGGGTTTTAATCACTAATTCTCTGACATTAAGTGCAATGGTATTATTTTTTCATATGTCTCAGTGCAAAGGTAATAGATACTAAAGCATTTCAAACCATTATTGCTTTATCTCTAGGAACTCTTCTTCTATTTTAAATATTAAGGAATACTGCTACCAGCTGTGGGGAAGAAGGTACTCTCACTACAAAAATAAAGAAATTCTCATCCAGGCTCTGATACTACCTTACTGTAGGACTTTGGTCAGATCACTTCTCTTTTCTTTAGTGCATATAATAGTGCTAGAAAGTCTGTACTAGAAACTATAGAAGTCCCTTCCAAAATTATAATTATAAAATTTCTTATACGTATTTACAAGCACAGGTTTTGGAATAAGACAAATATGAATGGGAATTTTAGTTTTGCTCCTTGCTTTCTGGGACTCTGTCTTTTTCAGGTGTTATATAAGATTTTTGTATACTAACATGATTGTAATATAATGATTGATACATGTAAAGTGTTTGCCAATGAGAGATACATACAGGCATTAGAACACTCTGGAATCAGACCTATTGGGTTTAGATCTTGGCTTTTCCACTTAGGAGCTTACTAAAGTCTTTAAATCTCAATTTCTTTATCTGTAAAATAAGAAT
>NW_012140747.1:3619293-3622675 GCF_000956105.1 Propithecus coquereli | reverse complement strand
AATAATAAAATAGTTTTGCTCCTCTCATAAGAATTTGAAAGTTCTGTAATTTTACTGACTTCTTCCAGTGTGAATTAATTATTTAATGTTTATTCAGTACTTTGAAGATGGAATGCACTATATAAGTGCTAAGTATTATTAATGGTGTTATTATGTGAGGTTAGTCTGGAAGCATGGAATAGATGAAGAATAGCACGTAGAATGTACTATGGGGAGAAAAAAGGAGATTTGTGATTAGACAGATTTCACGTTAGAGGAGATTTGGTTTTCTTCTGAGAAATGGTATATTTACACTTTCTGAGATTTGCTTGGTCAAAATGCTTTCTTTCATATGCTCAGAAAGGATGTATTATACCAATACTGGAAATTTCTATAATAGAGAGTGCTATGCTTCATGGCTAGAAAGAAAAGGTCACTGACCCACACTGGTAAAAGAAGCATTTTAAGTCACTTTTTAAAATAGAAATGACAGGTTTATATTGATACAGAATTTCTCAGCCACTTCCCTTTTCAAAACAAGGATACCCATTTTATAGATTATATACATACACTCCCCAGAGTCAGTGCTGTAGTTAGTATGGCCTGGTACAAAGCTTTCTGACCTATATGTGACCTGAAACCATAATCTATGTTTAATTGGTACCACAGTTAATTAATGGCCAAGGCTCCCTTCAGTGAATAAAACAAAAATTTAAAAAAAAAACTATATTCACTGTGTGGCAATAATAAATTTCACCATTTTCCCCTCAATATTTTATAACTGAACTTCCATCTATTTTGAAATAAATAAGATATAAGTCATTTTCAAACTCCAGAACACTCTATAAGCATTGTTTAATTTCCACAATTTAGTGTGAAGGTAAAATATTTTATGGTTGTCTTATAGTATTGAGTCCCTGACCAAAAATGGAGAGATGTAATTTACAATGATTTTGATAACAGAGATTCATTTGTGCAGCCAATTTGATCCAGGCATTTTCTGTGTTTTATATTTAAACCCACTATGCACTTTCTCCCTTCCCTTCTAATTATACTCTATTGTTTTTCTTGGGGAGTGAACTATGAAGAACACTTTTGTTAGTTGAGAGAAACGGAACTGAAGAATATTTTCATGGAAGATTTATGATACATAGCCAATTACATCTGGGTTGCAGATAGCAAATTAGTTTTGGATTTGTCTCATTCAAAAATCATTGACAAGTGTGATTCATCATAATAATTTTGCAAAAAGAATCATAACAGATCATAGCCTGCACCACAAACGATGCTGCTATCACAATCCATCATGATTAAATTGTGGTCTAGAGTTAGATGAATGAGAACTTGGAATAATACATAAACATTGATAATTAGATGTTGATTTGAAGTAGGGGGCATAGAGATATGTGTGGTTCTGTTACCTTATTTTATACCTAGCAGCTTAAGAATTGTGTTTGCTACTTTTGAATTGTATTAGAATCCTCACGAAAATTCTTTCTGAAGCTTACAAGCAAAAACTCTGTTAACGTCCCATTTAAATATTGTTAGAATAGTCCCTATTGAAATAATCTCAAGGGAAGTTATACATCTTTTATGACAACTTTAAGAAATGCTATATGGGGTTTACAGAAGTTTTAAACTTATGAAAAACTGCCCCCAAAAGAATAGGTCTTTCCCTAGGCCTGATTTGCTTCCTCTGAGGTAAGAAAACAATGCAAAACTCGGATTACCGCTCTCAAATAGATTTTCACATCCAAACTGCAAAAATGTTTTATTGCTGCCCCTGGAAACACTCCTGATGATTCTGAAGTCTTCATGAATCTTTAATATATTAATTCATTCAATAAATATTTATTTAATATTCATCTATGTGCCAAGTACTGTTCTAGACATTGGGAATGCAACATTAATAGAATAGACAAACACCTTTGCCCTCATTGAGCTTACACTAGTGGAAGGAATCAGAAAATAAAATAAATATCTTGCTGATACATTGTTGATGGAGGAAAATAAATCACAAAAAATGTTTAGAGGGTGCAAAATGGAAAAGAAAATTCCATAAATTTTGGAACGTGCAGTATGTGCACATGCAACTGAAAAATTCCTATCCTTTCTTTATGGCATGTCCTAAAAGAAAGTAAATGTGTCAACCATCCACAAAGTCTTTTAAGTGCTATCTGCTACTGGACCTACCATCTGTCCATTGACATGGCTCAGAAAGAGCCACGTTTTAATGAATTGCTGTTTCTAAAGGGAGAAGGATTATAGTTAGAGTGCCTAACTTAGACAGACAGATTGTCCTCAATACTGGAAAGGGCCTTAAAAATATTTAGTCCTATCCCCTGATTGTATCATAGAGGAAGTTTTATACAAATAGATGCAATTACTGCTCACAATACCATGACTATGAAGTTAGCACAAAGACCTAGCCTAAATTTCATAACTCCAAGTTCAATATTCCCTGTGCCATTCACCCACTCTGCTGCCTGTCTCTTTGCCTAGCATGCTGGATATTCCACTACTGCCCTCCCTCCCACAGCTGGTTGGCATTCACTCCTCACACATACCGAACTCAGAAGGATTTAAGGTAAGGGAGCCTTTCTTCAGAGGCCATAAGCACTAAAAAGACAATTCAGGGTATATCGCCAAAGTATTAAAACTAAAACCATCCTAAATATATAAAATATGCATAAGGAAGTCCAAAGAGTTATTTTTCCCATCATGATCTATTTGATGGCTTATTTGAAATATCAAATATCAAATTCTTTGAAAGAATGTCTTGATTGGCTCTGATTGACTAGTATTCTAGGACATACTAATTCCGCTTTTTAGATGATCAGAATCCAGCCCTTTGTTTATGACCCAATTTCCAATTTCATCATTTATAATAAATATGGTGTGACAAAGGTTGGCTAAGCCTCCATCAAACTCACTTCACTATCCCTTTAAAGTGAGGTGTGACTGTATTTCTAATATCAAGTGGCTGGAATGTGGTAAGTAACCACCTTCAGGGCTGATCTCTAAAATCCCCCTGAGTGACCCTTCATGCTTTCTCCATTCACCGGCTGAAAGGAAAGGACTCTAGGAGGACCTAGGTGAGGCCAGAGCCGCAAGATAGAAGCGGCTTTGGTCTCTGAATTACTTCGTAGAATTCTATCTGCCATGTACCACATTGAATTTCTACGCTAGCAAAAAATGTATTTCTATTGAGTTGAGCCGCTGAAATTTTGGAAGTTATTTTTTATATCAGCTAGCCTACCCTGATTAATACACGTGTATTACATCCAAGCATGTCAATGAAAATCAATGTTTCTTATCTCCTAAAAGTCTCACCAACTTTCTTGATTCATATTTCCATTTCCATATACTACCAATTAACAGAGTTTGGGAGTGATTTTCATAC
>NW_012140747.1:3615587-3616818 GCF_000956105.1 Propithecus coquereli | reverse complement strand
TGTATAAAGCAAAATATAAATAAAATGTTTATGCAACTCTATTTTCTTCCACTAATAATAAAAATGTGGTTTACAGGTTATAGCTGAGTACTGTGTATCCTGGAGTATCTGGTTGGAGGGCTTGGTGAACTTCTTCAGAGAATCAAGGCAAAGCTGTCATTAGCAAATTAAACTCATAAGATAGCTCCACCTGATCAGAATTCCAATCTCTGCAATGTTACTTTGACTGCTTCTGTCATGTTGCACAAGAAAATTAACCCCTTGGGTCTCAATTTCCTCATCAGTAAAAAGGGAGTCACAATATTCTTACCCTCTCAAAATAATTGAGGAATAAATAAGATATGTGAGTGTGTTCACCAGTAACTAACTTAATACAAGCATGTGCAATTTGAGTTAGGATCTTCATGCAATTCCTAATGCATATGGTCAGCCGTGTTTTGCAAGAATTAGTTATTTCATTAAGACTTTATTCAGGGTCTCTTCAGGAAAAATAATTTTCATAGTTATTCTCCTGCTAAAAGTCCTTCAAGGGTCCATCACCCATGAGATAAAATCTAAACTTGAATATGGCATGCGACCTGTTTAGCAACTGGCTCCTGAGCATACTTCCAGCCTCACCTCCACCTCTATCCCGTACATACCCTATAGTCCGTCCACACTCAGGGTCTTTGCACATGCTGTTGCTACTTCTTAGAATGCCCTCTCCTCTTCGTTCCTTTAGAGTGCTGAAAGGTTACCAGCTCTGTGTCACTTTCTCTGATATTTTGAGACATAGGTAGGATATGACCCTGTGCTATTTAATCATTCTTTTCGAAGTACAGGATATTCATTTTAACGTGTACTGAGGCTTTTAGGTTCAGGTCCAATTTGATGGGTCCGAAGACAATTGCAAAATACAGTTGAATTAAGGCAAGGTAGAATCCTTTAAAACTCTGTACCTACAAAATTGGATGTGTCCTAATAGCCCAAGATAATACTGTTACTGGCTGAAGAATTTGGGCTAGCATCATTTTATGACTCTGGGGATTTTACAATGGCCTTAATATAGTGCTATATTATTCCTACAATTCAGTGATGAGATGCTCATCATTACTTGATGTTGAGCAAAACATTGTGGCAATTGTATTTGATCTTACACCAGTAATGGTACTTATCAGATGAGATCTGTAGCCCAAGAAATGTATTTTCATGCTTCCTCTTGCCTATAAAGATACTCTCCTGATTTGGTGAT
>NW_012140747.1:3610583-3613772 GCF_000956105.1 Propithecus coquereli | reverse complement strand
CTTTATCAAAATGAGATATCCACAGTTGCCAATTAGCAGAGTGTTAACAAAAGTCAAGCATTAAGGAGCTCATTGCTTCTTTATTGCTCCTGCCCACATGTAAGCCTCATTCTATCTTTCTACCTGGCTGTGGAGACTGATCCAGTGAAACCATGCTGCAGATGAATTGC
This sequence comes from Propithecus coquereli, assembly GCF_000956105.1. Classification (NCBI taxonomy): domain Eukaryota; kingdom Metazoa; phylum Chordata; class Mammalia; order Primates; family Indriidae; genus Propithecus; species Propithecus coquereli. The sequence continues at coordinate 3,613,602 of NW_012140747.1, read as the reverse complement.
TCAGAGGGTGTCAGGAAGGAATATTTCAGAACACATCCTAACACTATTCTGCGATTGTTATTTTTCATGGGTGTCCACATCCTAGTAATATATCCCTAGATTTGACTGTAATCTTGCCACTGAGCTCGCCTGCCAGTCTCATAAACTTGCTTTAGTGTAGCCCTTAGTCACAGATTCTGTGGAACCAGACAGATAGTACTACCCCATAACATCCATTAGAGAACACATCTGCACTTATGTCTCCTACTAATAAATGTTTCCACAGGGGGACCAAATTCTGTTGAAAGAAAACATATAACATTACAAAGCCACTGGCTGGCCATGTGCCTCTTGCTTTTGTAATTGGATTAGCCATTCCTAAGACACACTAGATTTTCTAGGTTATCCTTGTAATCTCTTGATTCATAGATCATGACATATTCAGCTGTAAAAACAAAGTTTGATTATACTTTGAATGACTTAGAGAGTTGGGTACAAAAATATTTAATAATTATTTTCGGAAGTCTCCCTTGTTTAAAATTTGGAAAATAGATAACTTTGAAATTTTAGGAAACCATAGGAAAATACGATGATGTATAAAAACAGAGTTTCATTTTGTTTGGGTATATTGGGTTATATTTACGTGGTTCATATTTATTTACATGTTGCAGATGTTGTCAACTGTCCTCTCGGAATGGTTTCCCTACTGAAAACTTTGCTAACTAGTCTTCTGAGTCAACCCCAAAATGCAGGTTTAGACATAGCATCATGATAGGGCCATGTCTTGAGACATCTGGCATCAGAAGTACGTTAGTGGAGGAGAAACAGTAAGGCTTGAAATGTACAAAACCAGAAGCTAGTCTGAAAATAATTCTTCCAATCACCAGGTGTGTAGGACTATAATCCTCATTGATGCCTAGTGTAATTCTCATTCTTTAATTTGCATTGACGCCCAGGCAAAATGAAATCTCTCTTCTGTCTGAAATATACATGGTAATGCAGTATATATGATTAAAAATACACTCGACACTATTTTGATGGAAATCACAAGGAATAGAATGTATTAGTCTCGCTGAGCTTGTAAGGCATTCAGCCGTGGCAGTTCTGCAAACAGCAAAAACATCTGTGTATGGAGTCACAAGACTTCTGCAATCCAACTCTCAATAATAAAAAAGAAATTGTCATCGACCATGCTAAAGGAAAGCATCTATCTAGTCTGTTATCTTTATAGAAATTGCCATTACAAAATTGTTGTCATCTGAAGAGGTAATCAAAAAAATATGCAGCCAAAAATGTAGTGGAAAAATATAATTATAGAGCAGGTCAGGTAATAAATCATTGAAACCATTTTGTTTACCTTTTCAAAGAATCAACTTTTTGTTTCTTTGATACTTTATATTGGCTTTTTGGTTTTCATTTTGTTTAGTTCTATCTGAGCTTTGTTATTTCTTTTCTTCTGCTGGTTTTGAGTTTGGTTTGCTCTTCTTTTTCTAGTTCCTTGAGATGTGACATTAGATTTTAATATGTGATCTTTTGTCTTTTTGATGTAGGCAATTAAGGCTATGAACTTTCTGCTTAGAACTGCTTTTTTTGTATCCCATAGATTTTAATAGCTTGTGTCCCTTTTATTGTTCAGTTTAGGAATCTTTTAATTTCCATCTTAATTTCATCTTTGACCCAAGGATTTTTCAGCAGCAACTTGTTTAACTTCCATGACGTGGTGTAGAATTGAGTGTTTCTCTTGAAATTGATTTCTAGTTGTATTTCATAGTGGTCTGAAAAGACACATGGCATGATTTCCATTTTTTTAATTTGTTGAGAATGTACTTTGTGGCCTAAGATATGATCAATCTTGGAAAATGTTCCATGTGCTAATAAGAAGAATGTATATTAATCAGTTTGAGGGTAGAATCTTCTATAAATGTCTATTAGGTTCATTTATTCTAGATTTCCATTTAAATCCAGTGTTTTGTTATTTTCTCCTTCAACGATCTGTCCAGTTCTGTCATTGGCTGTTGAAGTCCCCAAAAAGTAAGACACTACTCACTATTTCTTCACTTAGATCTAGTAGAATTTGCTTTATTAACCTGGGAGCTCCTGTGTTAGGTGCATATATATTTAGGATTGTTATGTCTTCTTGTTGAATTGTTCCCTTTACCATTCATTATATAATGACCATCTTTGTCATTCATAGCAAATAGGACATCTACAAGACACATAGTAGTCAATCTGGCCAAAGTCAAAATGAAGGAGAAAATTCTGCAAGCAGTAAGACAAAAGCAACAACTAACCTACAAAGGAAAACTCACGAGGCTAACTGCAGACTTTTCAGTGGAGATTTTACAATCCAGAAGAAATTGGGGTCCCATCTTCAGTCTTCTTAAATAGAACAACTGCCAGCCTAGAACTCTGTATCCTGCAAAACTAAGTTTCATAACCTATGGATAAATAACAACTTTTCCAGACAAGCAAAAACTGAAGGAATTTGTCATGACCAGACCTTCCCTGCAGGAAATACTCAGAACTGCATTATATATGGATCAACACAAGAGATACCTACCAGTGTAAAATCCCCCAAGAGCTAAAGCTCACAGCTCTTATAAAACAATAGCACAAGATGGAAAACAAAGCAATAAGGTACTACCCAACATGATGAACAGAACAGCATCCCACATGTCAATACTATCACTCAATGTTAATGGTCTACATGCTCCACTCAAAACATGTAGGCTGGCTGAATGGATGGAAAACCACAATCCAAATAGCTGCTGTCTCCGGGAAACACATGTAACCCACAAGGACTCACACAGATTCAAGGTGAAGGGATAGAAAAAAATATTCCACATAAATGGAAACCAAAAGTGAGCAGGTATAACCATTCTCATATTAGATAAAATTGACACTAAATCAACAATAATAAAGAAAGACAAAGATGGTCATTCTGTAATGGTAAAGGGAGCAATTCAGGAAGAAGACATAACAATTCTAAATGTATATGCACCTAACACAGCAGCTCCCAGATTCATTAAAAAAAAAAAAA
>NW_012140747.1:3606063-3608801 GCF_000956105.1 Propithecus coquereli | reverse complement strand
ATAACTAACATTATGCTTTATGTATTATTATGTTTGTATGGTTGAACACAATTATATATAAATTAGATATGTCCTGAAAATTTTATGTTATTGCCTCAGGGCTTAAAGTGATAAAACACACTGATGCTTGGAGCAAGTTTAGGCATATAATACCATCTAGGGTAAACAAATTGCCAATGTGATAAGAGACTGAGGTAACCAAAAGAGAAATGCACATATCTGGATATGCTAATTTTTAAATAATTAAAATCCCTTGAAGCATCTTAATGTACCAGGGAAAGTATTAATTTTGGAGTAAAACAATTTAAAATGCCATTCCAGAATTACTTATTTTTTTATCCAAATTCTTTTATTCAACCATTTATTGAGCATCAAATTTATGCACATACTAGCCTATACCTTGAAGCTAAAAGAGTAAGCCACTGTTACTTCAAAGAAATCCCCGTCTTAATGGAGGGACATACATACAAATAATACCAATGCGCTGTGACTGTGGTACAGGTAGAGTGATGCAGCAAGTGCTCTGGAGAGAAAACCGTTGAACACAGTGGGGGAATAAAAAACTAACTCTTCACTGGAGTCTCTGACTAACTCATGGGAGTTTTCACAGGTGTGACATTGGAACAAAGCCATGAAATATAAATTGGAGGTGTCCGAAAGGCCCAGGTGGGAAATAATTCACAAAAAGACTAAACTCTATGTACAAATACCAGAAGGTGTGAAGGGGCAGAAAGCAGCTCCCGATGACAGAAGGTTTTGAGGGTTGGGAAAAATGTCCTATGAGGTGGAACTGAAACTGGAACCAGATTTTGATGAGCCTTGAATGCCAAAGAAGAGGGTCTGGATGTATACTGAAAGAAATGAGGAAGCTAGAGATGCCTTATTCCTGATAACACTGTATGAAATCTAGGTGTAAACCAATTATGCTCATCAATTTGAAGTTCAATTCAGTTATTGTCATTTGCATTGCAACTTTTAATCTTTTGCTTATAGTCATGTGTCACTTAAGGATGGGGGCATGTTCTGAGAAATGCATCATTAGGCGTGTTTGTTGTGCTAACATCACAGAGTGTACTTACACAAACCTAGATATTATAGCCTACTACACAGCCAGGCTATGTGGTATTCTCTATTGCTCCTAGACTATAAACCTACACAGCACAGCATGTTACTGTACTGAATCCTGTAGGTAATTGTAGCATAATGGTATTTGCATATCTAAATATGGAAATGGTACAGTAAGAATACAGTATTATAATCTTATGCAACCACATTTACATATGTGGTCCATTATTGACCTAAACATCATTATGTGGCACATGACTGTATCTATATTTTAACAAATATTTGTTGAATGCCTACTATAAGCCAAGTGCTGTACTAGGTGCATGCTAAAGAATCAATAGTGACTAAGATATAATTTCTGCATTTAAGAAGTTCACACTCTAAGAATAAATAAAGGAAGGAATAAGCGAATATTATGGCAACTTAGTGCTGTCATGCTGAGATAATATGCACAAGGTCCTATAAGAGTGCATAATAGGAAAGTTTAATCAGCTTTTAGGAGTGAGGAATGGATTTCTGGTGAAAATGACCCAACATCTAAGATGAGTCCCAGGGACTGAGCAGTGGGGCTGTGCAGAGTGGCCAAAAGAATGTTCAAGGCAGCACAATGGAATCCTGCAGGTTGAGGTGCCAAAGAAGTCAAGGGGCCAAAAATGACAGATGAATAAAATTATAACTATGACCTTGGCCTCTAAGCTCCCAAATGGCCTGGCCTTTACCTTTGTCTTTGATCCTGACCTCATCTCTCTTACTCTCTCCTTTGCTCACTATGCTGCATCCACAACAACTTTCTTCTATTTCTCAAGCACATTCTCATGCCTGCCTCATGGCCTTTGCACTTGCTATTTCCTATGTCTAGAGTGCCCTCGCCTGATCTTGATGCATGGCTTATTCACACGTGACAACGTCACCTCATCAGAGAGTCCTTTCCTGTTCCACCTATCTCATATGGCCTACTGCCTTCACAAGTCGCTCTGCCATATTACCCCATTTGATTTTCTCTATATAGCATTTACTTGTACCTGAATCTCCTTAAGTTTATTTACTTTAATGTATTTATTGTCTATAGCCCCTCATGAAGATTCTGATAACATGAAACATATTCCTTTTGTTCACAATTCTATTCCCAGCTACAGAATAGTATGTAATAGATAACCCTAAATAAATATCTATTGAATAAATGAACCGAGAAATGAATGAAAGGTATGTCATGATGATATTTTTAATTTGGGAAAGTACCCATCAAGTTTCAGTGAGGGAGGGTATAGATTAAGAAAATCAGAAATTGAGGAAAATCACTTGGGCAATAAATGCTGAGGTTCTGAACTAAGATATTGGTAGAAAGGCAAATGAGAGGTTAGATGTGAAAGGAGAAGACAAGTGGACAGACGGTGGGGCCATTTGCTGAGACACGGATCCAAACAGGAAGAGAAAACATATCTAGTTTGGGACAAAGTACAGAAATTAAAAGTGCAGATTTAGATCCGCTATGAAGAAAACTCCCTGGAGCTCCATCTTGTGACGAGTCCCATCGGGAGCATAGCAATTGCACAAAATGCTGCTTGTACCTATAAAATGCATTTATTAATCTCTCCCTCTATATAATACCCGTGGAGGACTTCTCTTTATGGGGCAATATGAACTCAATCTCTACTTTGGAAATTGAAGTAATT
>NW_012140747.1:3604696-3606013 GCF_000956105.1 Propithecus coquereli | reverse complement strand
ACATTTTATTAATCCACTCATGTATTGATGGACACTTGGGTTGTTTCCACATCTTTGCAATTGTGAATTGTGCTGCTGTAAACATTCGGGTGCAGGTGTCTTTTTCATAGAGCAACTTTTGTTCTTTTGGGTAGATGCCCAGTAATGGGATTGCTGTGGCCAGGGACTTCAACAGCACACTGACAGAGCTGGACATATTACTGAAGCAGAAAATAAATAAACACTGGACTTAAATGGAACTCTAGAACAAATGGACCTAGCAGACTTTTACAGAACATTCTATCCCCGAACTACTGAATATACATTCTTCTCATCAACACGTAGGACATTCTCTTAGGATTTATCATATCTGAGGCCACAAAAACATGTCTCAAAAAATTCAAAAAAAAAATGAAATCATATCATGTATCTTCTCAGACCACAGTGGAATAAAACTAGAAATCAATTCCCAGAGAAACATGCAAATCTAAAAATGTCATGGAAATTAAACAACATGCTGCTGAACAATTCTTGAGTCAATGATGAAATTAAGATGGAAATCAAAAGATTTCTTTAACTGAAGAACGAAGGGGACGCAAGCTATCGAAAGCTATGGAATTCAACAAAAGCAATCCTAAAGGCAAAATTCTTAGCTTTAAATGCCTGTATCAAAAAGACAGAAAGATCACAAATTAATGCCTAATGTCACATCTCAAGGAACTATAAAAGGAAGAGCAAACCAAACCCAAAGCCATCAGAAGGAAAGAAATAACAAAGCTCAAGGAGAACTAAATGAAAATACAATGTAGTACATATGCACAATGGAATATTATATAACCATGAAAAGAATGAAATCCTGCCATTTGCAATGACATGGATGGAACTGGAGAATATTATGTTAAGTGAAATAAGCCAAGCACAGAAAGACAAATCTTGCATGTTCTCACTCATATGCAGGAGGTACATATCAAACCAATTGATCTCATGGAGACAGAGAATAGAATGATGGTTACCAGAGGCTGGGAAAGATAACAGGGAAGGAGGGAATAAAGTGAGGATGGTTAATGTGTACACAAATTTAGTTAGATAGATAGAATAAATAATACTTGATAGCACAACAAAGTGACTATAGTCAGGAATAATCTGAATTAGAAGAGTGGAATTCAAATGTTCCCAACATAAAAAAAAAAATGATAAATCCTTTGGGTAATGGATACCCCAATCATCCTGAGTTAATTATTATACATTGTGTTCATATCAAAACATCAGACATTCCCTCTAAATATATACAACTATTATGTACCCATAATAATTAAAAATATTAAAAAAACATATATT
>NW_012140747.1:3589034-3601996 GCF_000956105.1 Propithecus coquereli | reverse complement strand
ATATAATACCCGTGGAGGACTTCTCTTTATGGGGCAATATGAACTCAATCTCTACTTTGGAAATTGAAGTAATTATTATTATAGTTTTATTACTACCTGTAGCTAGTACAAGTCCCTACTAGAATAGGCATAAATCATTAAAAATATCATATAATGCAAAATTCTCCCTATTTGCTTTTTCCTAGATAGATGTCTGAAATACAAATACTATGGAGATGAATTCAGAATTTCCAACCATAACCAAGTTTCTTACTTAATCTCTTGGCAAAAGATTTTTATTGGTTCTCATTTCTTCTGATTCAGTTCATCTTTCCTGCACAGAGGATTGTCTCCATGAATTCCTAAACTGTCAGAGTTGTGTAAAACAAAATGTACATCTGCAAACTATTATTGTCAGTGGAATCAGTTTATCTCTGTGTAACTATGAGCAGATACACAGTATCTATAGCAATTAATATTCAATAGAACCTCAACCTTTGAAGGTCTTGTAAACTGTGTGCATATGTTTAAGGACTTGATTTAAATTTTGATTTTCAAGGATTTAATTTACAGAGAAATGCATTGACAATATGTAAAATGTTATTATCTACAGGTATAATACATCGATATAAGCACCCCTCCTCCAAAATCACTAAAGCATGGTATAGTTAGGAAGGATTTTCAAGGATAAACACATATCTATTTTTTTTTAATTTTCTTCTCTTTGAGAAAAACCATTAATCTTAAAAATTAAGATTTAAAACAAGAATTTTTAAAATAACTCTCATAAATAAACCAGATTTCTTTCATTTCTTGCCTTAAGCTGCAATTATGAATTATTTGCTGTATATGTGAACAGCTTCCTGGAAAGGCAAAAGTCTGCCCACCCATATATACTATGATGCTATAATGTAAATAAGGCAGCCCTAGAGAGCAAAGTCTATAGCAAGCTTATAGGACACAATTTCCAAAAGGAAAAGAAAGGATGAATAACCTCTCTGAACCATCCAACCTGTTCACTAAATCTGCACCTTCCTACAACTTTTTTTGTATTTTTTTTTTTTTTTTGCATTGGGGGGGTCTTACGGCTTACAATCAAACAAGGTAGGTCAGAGAATTTCTTCATGGCCATTTCTTAACACAGGAAGGTGGGGGAAAGTTACAGTAATAATGTTAGGTTTTATGGCTGGCTTTGGAGAAGAGAAGTTTCCATTTTCTACTACCTGCCTTGGGGAAGAGGGATTCTAGTTTCTATGGCTAGGCGGCCTCAGGGGAGAAGGAAGCTGAGAGACAGGAGGGCAGGAGAAGGTCAGAGAGAAACTTTGCTTCTGAGGCCTTCACTTTGGAGTGTTATTTTCTGAGCCCTAACAATAACATCAAAGATTTCCTGCATAGAGGAGTCCCCTCTTTTTCTGGACTGCTCTAGAAGGTACAGAAAAGGAGTCAGGGCATGTTCTGATAATTCCTGAGTGGCTCACAGGTCCAGGAGCAGAGCACCTGAACGCCTACCTATGGGCAGCCTTCTTAATTTAACAGGAGATACCTATGATTGTTTGATCAAAACTAACAGAGCTCTGTGAAATATTCATTTATACTCTAGTTAAACTTTCAGGCATTACCCACTCCCTGAAGCACAGTGACTGAGCTTATTAAAGGTTAAATTACTCATATAACCCTGGCCGACTTGGGGTAAAAATGCAAAAAGTCTTATGATCCAACCAAAAGAGTTAGAGCAAAGGAATCAGAAGTCATCAGCCAGAGGCCTGTATCATTTCTCTCAACTTAGAAGTTGTTTGCATTTCAGGAAATCTGGAGAACTGTTCTGTTTGTGATTCAAAGGGGAAGCAGTGGTGGATGAGTTGGCTACACAGGGGAAACACCAAGGAATGGGAGACTGAAGGAAGTGTTCTGTTTGTTGATTGTTGCACTATTTATATACGTTTCTTGGTACACATGACACTGTATTTAAAAAGAGAAAATTTTACTCCATATAAACTAAAAATTAGTTTATAAAGAGGAAGTGGATTACTTGAAGAAATTTTTATCTGGGGACAAAATTCTAGCTATACGCAGTGTGATAATGAGGCCTAGCTTGATTCATAGTTGATTGCAGTTAGAGTCTAGGAATAGAGCACACTATTGGCAAATTCCATTTTTTAAGTAGCAAGATTAGTCTTGTCAATGTAAAAGTAGTCTTAGAGAACCCAAATTATTCTGATCCTACCCTACATATTATTTAGTTCCAGAAATTTAGTTCCTTGAAAAATGCTCCCCACTGCTCTCACCAACACACACACACACACACACACACACACACACACACACACACACCCCTCAAGGAGACCTCTCCTGACAAGCCTCTATTTGACATTTGCTGTGACCAACTGATTCGCACCATCACTGACCATAAGGCCTCAAGTCCACTGTTATTGCCCTGACCAGGTATTTTCCCCTGGTACACTCCAAAGCAACAAACCTCTCCCAATGCCAGATTTCTACATTATGTTTAGTTATCACTGTAGTTAAGACAGACTATGTTCCATGCATAAAATGAAAATAATGCTTCCCTTTCTGTACCAATCAGATCTAGCCCTGAAGCCAAGCTGAGGATCATCCTGCTCTCTCACCAAATACGTTGTCTACAGCTTACACCTCCTCTCTCTCTCTCTTTCCCTCTTTATTTCTATCCTAAGTGCACAAAAGCCATATACAGATCTATTTACTCAAATCAATGTCTGTGGTTCTTCCAGAAAATCCCAAAAGAGACAGGGCTTCCCTGTGGACTCAGCCAACATTCCTTACTACTGTTGCACTTCTACTTGGCCAGAAACTGATCAATCAAAGTTTTTAAGGAGAAATGGATTTTATACTCAATTCTAAGAGACCAGAAAATAATAAATAGGAAAAGGGAGGAGCTCAGTTGCTCCAGACCTTAGAAATATGTCCCAAATAAGGAATTTTCACTCGAAAACTTTTGATAGGTAGAAAGTAGAACATTTGGTTCAACCGAATTACTAATATCATGAATAGATTCTGATGTATGAATTTCTGAAGTACTTTATATTTTCTGCCAACCCAAAAGAACCTTCTTAAAAGGGTTATAGAACAGGGTCACAGAAAGCAGTGGCCCATAGAAATATAGTTCATATTTATTCACATATATGGTCAAGGAAATGCATCACAGATCAATTGTGAATCTCATTATTAACAAATTTTAGGTTGTCAAAACCTTAAAAGCCATATTTTCTCTATAACACACAGATGCATTTCCATTCACCTTTCTTATAAAGGTCTCCATTAGAAAAGGAAAAAAACATTGAATGACAATTCTAAAAAGAGCTAGTCAACACTTTCATTTTTCCACATGACTTAGCTTAGAGCTTCTACTATATATTCCATTAAAATTGCTATATAAGTTATAATTACAGACCAAATAAACCTGTAAGCTGGCTTTCCATGGAAAATAAGTACCACAAAGTTTTCACTGTTATTATTTTTATTGTCAAAAGCTCCCAGATAAATTAAGTGTTCACTGTCGCAGGTTACTTATCCTAAGCACATGTGTTAGGAATATGGGCCCTCATCCAAGGTGGCTGTGTCTCTCCCTGGGGCAGCTGAAGTAGTTGGAGCTTATTTTATTAATATTATTATCTTCAGTTGACCTATAGGGCAAAGCATTAAGGGGCTTCTCCAATCCATCTTCACTACACATAGATTTTATGGCCAAGATTTAAAATCTAAATGCCTACAGAATCCAGGCAACACATGTAAATGGGTGAGAATGGTGGAGTATAAGAAACAAAGTACAGTCAGCTGCTACTGACTTCTAGCCATTTATCATCATGAAGCAATGAGAACCCAGTGGAGGTGAGTGTACCAATGTTTAAGAGAAACTAGAAATTTGAATATGTTTGGTCCGTCTATGGAATTTCCCAGTTTAAAATATTGACTGAAAAACTTTTTGAACCCTGAGCCTAACACATCATGCTTGTAGGGCAAATTCAGTCAAAGGCTTACCAGTTGGGTGCATTCTTTTCATATTTATTGACCTTATATCCAGGTGTGATGGTTAATTTTATGTGTTAATTTGGCTAGGCCATAGTACCCATATATTTGGTAACACACATCTGAATGTTGCTTTGAATATATATTTCAGATGAAATTAACAATTAAATCTGTAGACTTTGAATAAAGCAGTTTGTCCTCCATAATGTGGGTGGGCCTCATTCAATCAGTTGAAGGCCTTACGGAAAAAAGACTGATTTCCCTGAGAGAGAGGGAATCTATCAGAGGATTGCTTTCCAACTCAAACTGCAACATCAGTTCTTCCTGGGCTACTACAGATTTTGGACTTGCTAGCCTTCGTAATCATGTGAGCCAATTCCTGAAACTAAATCTCTCTCTCTCTGTATGCATGTATGCACACACGTGCACACACACATACACACACACACACAGAATATATGTCATATTGATTCTGTTTCTCTGGAGCATGCTGCTCTACTAACACACCAGGTTTTTCCAGGACAGTCCCATTTATGCCTGTTTTCCCAGGATAATGAAATAGCCCACCTATTTATGCAGCTTTAACTTCACTACCCAAGATGACAACATGCTAAATTCTACAGAGCCAAACATAGCAAGTCACTCTGATCTCTCTCATCTACACCATTTACCTCATCTTACTTCCTTCCCTGAAAGACCATAATTGGTTTCAAAGCCGTTTCAGAAATAATACCTTTATTCCATCATCTCTTTCACCCTAGCCTCTTCCCTCAGAACAAACAGTTTGAAATATATCCTATTTTAATTGTCTGTTTTTTCCTGTTCACTCCTGATTTATATGTGCTTTGAAATGGTAAGGTGCTTCACGTCCTGTTTCTTTATTTAGCTCTTGGTCTCACATTACAGGACCCTTGGCTCTAATTGTGTGAACTGCTCTGACCCATTGCTTCCTCCAGCTTGCCCTCCTCCCATGTTGCTCACCTATTTTTATTTTGCTGTATGACACAGCATCTCTGCTGGCCAAGGTTCTTTTTGGAAAGAAATAGCACATAAAAGAAAGTAACCATTTGATAATATTTTACAAAAAAAAAAATTATAGAGGATTTCACATTACTCTTTCCACGACAATAACAACTAAAGTATATGCAGTATTTGCAAATTGCCAGTTGTCCTAAGCACTTTACACATATTAATTTTAATCTTTTATATATCCTCTTTTAATTCTCATGATAATCTTATGAGGTATTATTGTTATCGTTCCAATTTTGCATATGAAGAAACTGAGGCACAGAGGGAATCAAAAACTTGTTCAAAGTCACCGAGTTAATATGTGTTTTAGTTTTAGAAACACAATCTTAACCACTATGCCTCTATATTTTTCAGAGTAAACTGACTCTTAAAACAATCACAAATCCTCAGTAGTTTAACATAGTAACCACTTATTGCTCACTAATATCACTCTCTAATAGGGGTTGTAGGCATGGGAGGCATTTTGTTCCATGCAATCTTTCACGGCCTCAGCTACTTCTGTCTATCTGTTCTGCCACCCCTAGGGCTTCCATGGAATCTGCAAAATCTGACTGGCAGGTAAGGGAAGAGGAAGGGCCTATGGATTGCTATGGACCAGACTGAGCTACATGTCACTGTGTCCACATTCCACTGGCCAAACCCAGTCACCTGGCCCATCTAACTGAAAATGAGGCTGGGAAAGATAGTCCATGTGTTGTGGTCCCAGAAAGAAGAGGAAGTAGAGCCTAGTGAGTCCACACAGAGAGCCACAGCCTGCCTGCAATATTTCCTGAAGGCCAGTGGTATAATAATAAAATCCAACATGGTGAACACTATTCTATGACAAGCTAAGATTACACAGCACATGGGTGTATGGTGGTCTAGCTTGACCAGAGAATTTAGAATTCCAAGAGGAGGAGATGATAGCATATCCTTCACTGGGTTTTCTACCAGTCACTCAGATCTAAAACTTCCTAGAGAGAAAACTGGTATAACAGTTGAAGAACATGCAGAGAATAAATAAGACTACAGTTTTGTTACAATAGAGTATTGGCCTTTATGAAAATAGGATGCTTTGAAACTTTAATACATTCCGAAAAAAGAACATATCAGAAGAATTAAATAAAGCAGCTTATTATAATTAGAGACTGCCAGTCAGAATAGTCACAACAATGGAAAACGGTCTTAAGCTGATTCTTTATTAATTAAGATTTGTTTTTTAGATAAGTTAGGAAAAGAAGAGTTACTATGTCCCAAACTAAAATGGAATAGTATATACAAAGTTAGAAGTACTTGCTTAGGGTTATAAACCTGAAAAAAAGAAACCTTCCCAATATTAACAGAAAGCAAGCTTCCATAGATTCTCCGAATGAGATCATTGCATTGGTAACTATATCCCAAAATCTGTCTTTATCATTAGTTCTAAAGATTAAATCCTGGGGTTCCCACAGGCTGCTTAAATTTTAGAAATTTGTTTTTAGTTAAATTTTGTGAAATTCCGTGCAAGGTAAAAATAAAACAAATTCTATGCTTCATTATTAAATAAATCTCATTAGTTTAAACAGTATTTTTTGGATTTTTATTCACTTTTTGTTTTTCTGATCATTTGCTCACCTTTATAGCAATTTCTTTTTGTTATTCCCAGAGTCTATTTTATTCAGTGGGACTGGCAGGAACAGATTTTATATATTTTTCATCTGTTGATAGAAAAGCAAGAAATATTTCTGGAAAGATAAACCAAACAGAGATTCCTGGTAGAAATGAAGATCTGTGTCCTCCTGCTCATCTCTTCTCAGTCTAATTGCCGGACAAAGTGGGTAAGAAAACCTTCCATCTTTCCTTAAAACTTCCACCTGCAATTTGCCCACATGTAAGGAGAGAGACTTGAGGAATAAGTCAGGTTGGATGATATTTTGAGGGGCGACAATACCAAGGGAGGAAATTTTGATCAGTCTTTGCATGGCAGGCTTTCTCCTGGATTCTGCTACTTCCCTGAAGCTACAGCGGGGAGACTGGGTTTACGACCTGGTCTTCAATGAACAAGGTCAACTATCTCCATCTTTATCCAGTCCCGATACTTTTGAACTCATCTTCATACTAGTTGTCATGTCTCCTCTAGACTTATTTTCTTCATCACTGCTAGAATGTTAAAGCCCAGGCTTAGACATGAAATTGGGGATAAAATAAAAGAGTAAATCATTCCACATGTAAGTCAAACTGAGCCTCCCCAATGGCCTTGCCTACAACTTAACAGCAATAAAATACACGGCTTTGCCTACTTTTGTCCCTCAATAATCGTGAAGCTGGTGAGCAACAGTCACAGAGTAGAATCAGTTGTTTAGAATTCTAGGTTCCTGATATCACATAATATTATACTGTATTTGTAAACATAACGTATCTCTTTTAACTTTAATAAAACTTTCAAGTGTTGCTTTTTCCAAGCACTATGATAAAAGGAAGAAAATCTGCCACAAGGATGATGGTAAGCAGAAAACAAGTGTACAAACCCTCCTTATACAAAATTACACTTACAAATTAGTTTGGCTACGATTTTTTACTTTTAAATTTACAAAACCCTTTCCAATACTAATCTATTGCATACTGAAAGCATACTTCACCCTGCAAGTACCTGCAAGTCCCAGGAAAGTAGCTGTCACATTGTTTCAATGTGAAATTGATGGAGCGGAAGATTCTCTGCTCACCACTGCCTCCTTCTCAGTGTCACGTCAGTTCCCCAGTGATAAATGTAAACTGATTTTAATCACTATAGTCAAATGAGCACATACTTCAAGAAACTTCAAGGAACTTATTATCTAAAACCATAAAATCAAAACGCTGGAATTTATACAGAGATCATTTTTCTACTTGGCTCTTCTAATGGGAGTTGGTATAAATTTTTAACCTTCAAAATTTGAGGCTGGAAATTTTTTACCCCTTTGGCAGTTAGGAATACATTAAAGCCCATAGCAAATGAAGAATTTGGGTATGGGAAGAAGTAGAGACCGAGACTTAGAAGGTCTGAGAAATAAGTGATAATAAATAATGATAGATGATAAATATACCATTCTTTAGGAATTTAAACACAATTTACAGACCAGGGTGCGTAAAAATGGTAGGATGTCTCCAAATCAGGTAGAGAAGGTGATGGCAAAAAGTGATATTTAATACTTTAGGAAAAATGCTCGTGGAGAATAAGGAACAGATGAAAATATTTAACTTTAATTTTAAACAAATCATTTCTTATAACAAAAAGAAGCAACATAAATACCGCTACTTTGAATTTATAATGTTGCATCTTTCAAAGGGTTCTCACTGGAAAACATTTCTGATCATTGAAAGTGATCGAATCTCCCATGCTCAATCCGAACCTGAAACGTGACACAAAAACTTAGGTCAAAACCTCCTTCTATAATTTTTGACTCTGGAGGTGAAAATTCTTCTCTGCCATTTAGACAGAATGGGAAGAAAGTATTGCCTGAACCGAAGCAAACAAATGGAAGTATAATGAGATTCCAATCTTTTGAACGCTGAGGCTGTTACTACTTCTGTTGGCGTGGAAGGAGCGGGGAGGAAATGGCCTCGAGCTGTGCTTTTCCTCCTCCTTGTTGTCTACGCCTCGTCACTCTGCCTCTGCGTCGGCAATCACCAGCAGCCAGCAAAGGCCTCTGTGCTTTGATATTAATGCTTATCTGAGATGTTCTGAGTGAAAAAATGCAACCGTTCATCCTTTGAAAAATAGTCATTCACCTTAACTAGCATGATCATTATTCCCGATAGCCTAGTCACTGAATATAGTAAATTTAAAACCAAGGAGAAAAGGGGCACTGAAATGCTGGCTTACCAGCACACCAATATTTTTAAATTAATGCAAATGCCTATATAAGAATATCGTAGCACACTCAAAGGTGTATAGATAAGTGGAATGGACTTTCTAAATGAACTTGCTCCTAAGTGGTGTTTACATTGAGTTGATCGTTTTGGTTCCATTTGCTAGTGGCGTTTTGTTCTCATTTCTAGCAGTCGAGAAACAGTCTTGGCAAAAAAGGGTATAAATCTTGTTCTTATTAGTCTGAACACAGCTCTTGAACTGAGTTAGTGTTTTTCACTCATATGAATGTCACCCTGTGAAAGAAATGACTACACTTTCGTGAGATGCAATTTTTAATGTCAAGTCCAGGAATTAGTTGTGACAAATAAAGTGTTGTGATATAAATAAACGTGAATAGCAAACTCAAAAAGACTCACAAACATCCACAGGGAAACAAAGAGAAAGAAAAAACAGACAAATTATGGGAAACTTTGATTTCAAGTTACGAGAGTTTCAGTTACTGGTCAGCAATTTTAATCAATGCAAATAATTGCCATATATTTGTTCATTTATTTTCTTGGCCTTGGATTTACAGTCTTAAGAAGTCAAAAATTACAATTACCCAGTACTTTCTCTCAAAGAGTTTAATTTTAGGAGACATAGGGGCATTTATTTACAAATATATGATCATAGCTATAAGAACATTGTGTAAATGTAACTTAGAATTTTTTTCAACTCCCTTTATTCTGAAAAGTTTAAATGAAAATTTAAAACAGAAGATAAATTCAGGACACCCTTTTCCAAAGTGAATCACACTGGATGTTAATAATTTGCTGGAAAGAGATTGGGCAATCTGAGACAGTCAAGAGATGTAAGATTGAATCTCTACTCTACTACATTCTAGTAATAACTCTGGGCAAGTCTCTTGATCTTACTAAGCTGCAATTCCTTCATCCCTGACTTGGGAATCCATTAATTTCCATATTTTCACCTTCCTGCATATTAAAAATACGATAATAAGTATATATTAAATTCATTGAGCACTTACTATGTGACAGACACTGTGAACATTCTACATGTATTATTTTTTATAATAATCTTAGTAACCCTATAAGAAATATATTTTTGTTATAATGTATATGTTATACATTATATTAAATATTACATGCGATGTATTGAATGTTATATGTTAATATAATAATCATTGGTGTGGTAAGGGAGATTACGGAGAGAAGGCAGGTCCTGTTTAAGGTTTAAGACTGAACTCCAGTAGCACAGATGATTAAGTTCTTTCCAAGAAGTACTCTCATCTCATATGAAATTGATTTTCCTTGGGCTTATGTCTCCAGTTTCCAGTCATGACCCAAGATGTTTACATTTTACCAACAGACTAACACTCACACCGCAATTTCTACTTTGCTGTCCTAGCTCTTTAATCCTCATTTTTCAGATGATACTATGTTAGAACTGAGCTTTAAAATCAAGTCTCCGACTCCAAGACTCATGAGCTTAATCACTAAACCGATTAGAAAAACAAAGATCAAGAAAGCCTGGGAATATATGGACATGAGTATCAGGAAATGAAATGTATTAGTGTCCTTATCTGGTCAAAACTTATATTATTCTTGAATTGGACAATTAAAACTTCAAGTGTGCGTGTGGTTTTTTGGTTTGTTTGTTTTTGGTTTTTCTGTCTTTTTTAGAGACAAGGTCTCACTCTGTTGCCTAGGCTGGAGTACAGTGGCATGATCATAGCTCACTGTAGCCTCAAACTCCTGGGCTCAAGTGATTTTCCTGCCTCAGTCTCCCGAGTAGTTTGGCCTACTGGTGAGCACCACGACACTCAACTAATTTTTAAAATTTTTTTATAGAGATGTGATCTTGCTATGTTGCCCAGGTTGGTCTCAAAGTCCTGGCCTCAAGCAATCCTCCTGCCTCCCAAGTGCTGGGATTACAGGTGGGAGCCACTGAAGCTGGCATTCAGGTGTAATTTGAAGAAAACATTAAAATAATCCATAAAATTGAGATTAAGATTATATTGTCCACATTACTGGAGAAAAAGGAGAAATGTAGTGATTAAGGGCATGGTCTTTGTAGGCAGACACACTTGGAATAGAATGTTGATGTTGCATTTCACTAATGATGTGACCTCAGGCACATTCTTTACATTTCTGAGCTGTAAAAAGACAAAGTGTTTTATCTGAGTCTAAAAAAATTACAACTGTGTGTTGCTTATACAAAACATATATTTGAAAGATGAAATAAAATCTAAGTGCATACAAATAAAGCAAACGAACCAAAAGTCATCAGGGCTAGCAAAAATAAAATAAAAATAAATGGAGTAAATGAGTAACAGGACTTTTCTGTTTAAATCACATTGGAAATTAGGATCTAACACTAAGGCAAAAAGAAAATACATACAGTACATTTCAAAGAGAGTAAAGTAAATAGCATCAGCCAGACATTGTTTCCAGGGCTTATTATGAAGGAGCAAACCTGATTTGCTGCCCTTGACTTTCATCCCAACCAACCCACTCCTCAGCCCTGTCAGTCTGTATAAACAAATGCCAGAGAGGAGAGGAGGGATGGAGGGAGAGATACAGAGACAGACAGAGAGACAAAGAGGAGAGAGGAAGTAATGATTGAGAGAAAAGAGAGAAACTGCCCACTTCCTGAAATCAGGGGAGCCTGAGAGAATCACTTTTGGAACCAAGAATGTACAGTGAAAAAAGGCATCTCATTTTCCAGTTGGATATCTGCTTATGCACTTGATTGGCTGAGCTGCCAGTACCCCAACTCTACTCCAAAGTCTCGTGGTTGAAGGAAAATTGGAAAGAAAAAGCAGAGGAGAGAGAAGCAATAGAGCAGCCTGACTTCCACCTCGTGTCAGATGGGAGAATGCATGAGTTTTCTTGAAGTCCAGTGGACTCTGCAGAAAGCAGCACAGCCTGAACTGTCTTAAGTCAGTTGCCCAATAGGGCAGCCCACTGGGTTAGGGGAGTTCAGCGACAAGAGAGAATGGGATATACTGGCGGAGGACAGAGGAGAGGGATTTGGAGACTTTGAGCTATGGCACCCCTTCCATATAAGTAACCTTTGCGGTTAGTCATTTTGCATGACTATAAAGGAATATCTGAGACTGGGTAATTTATAAAGAAAAGAGGCTTATTTGGCTCACAGTTCTGCAAGCTGTACAAGAAACATTGTGCTAGCATCTGCTTCTGGTGAGGGCTTTAGGAAGCTTCCAATCAAGGCGGAAGGTGAAGGGGGAGCAGACACATCACATGGCAAGAGAGGGAGAAACAGAGGGAGGAGGAGGGTCCAGGCTCCCTTACACAACCAGCTCTGCTGTGAACTAATGGAGCAGAACTCACTCATTACTGCAGGGAAAGGACCAAGCCATTCATGAGGGATTCATGACCCATGACCCAAACCCCTTCGACCAGGCCCCACCTCCAACACTGGGGATGGTATTTCAACATGAGATTTGGAAGGGTCAAAGGTATCATGTGCAGTGGGTGGTCTATTTAATACCACAATGACCACAAAGGGTCTTTTTGGAACTGCTATGAAATCTGCTTGAGCTGAAAATATCATTAAGTGTATCATCAAGAAAAGAAAAAAGGAGATTTAATAAAGCATAGCTGAAGTCAGTGACCAGAGAACAATGAAACCATTTCTTAGTTGTGCTTCGCAAAGTATAGCCTGGTCCATCCCCCTAAACTTGTTACAAAGGTAATACAAAGAGTAGATTTAAACTGATTGAACGTCCAACACACAATGAAGATAGGCTAATCATGAACCTCTAGGTCCTGAATGTCATATCAAGATGCCACAAGCAGAAGCATGAACCCTGGAGCAAGATTGCCTGTGTGAAATTCTGGTGGATAACACTGGGCAAGTTATTTAACTTCTCCATTTGCTCGTTTGAAAACTAGAGTTAGTAATAGAACGTTCCTCACTGGGTTCTCATGAAGATCAAATTATTTAGTATGACAAGCACTTTGAACAGTGCTAGACACATAGAAAGCACTCCATAAATGCTGGTTATCAGCCACAGCATTATATTAATTCTAGGAGAAATAGAAACACATCCGTTTTAATAGAGAACTCTCAAATTTTAACAGCTAAAATATAATCTAGACAAAAAATCAATAAATAT
>NW_012140747.1:3586190-3587254 GCF_000956105.1 Propithecus coquereli | reverse complement strand
TGTGACTGCCTTTCAAGCTGCAGAATCAACTCTTCCCTTGTGTGAGAGAGAGAGAGCGAGAGTGAGAGAGATCGTGATATCTATTGCTTCTGTTTCTCTGGAGAACCCTTACTAACACAAGGGTAAAATAAATCTATAGATCGAAAAGGTATTCCTTGTTTTAAAATAAAGCCAACCAATCTAAATTGAGGTATATTATGGGCAAGTTATTGAAATTCAAGGAAAAAAATACTGTACTTTTTTCCTTCTTTTTCTGTTTACTGACTTTCTCTCAACTCTCTATTATTAAAATTTTGATAAATGTGGCATTTTTGTTTATTTTCTTGTCTGATATATTCCCTTCTAGACCAATGCAAGGCCTATGTGAGTAGAAACTCAAAAAATATATGGTGGACGAATTAATATTATCTGTCTCACAGAGTTATTATGACATAATGTACATGAGAAATAGACAAGAAAAATTACCATTCATTTTGCCCTTACGATGTGCTAAATATTTTATTTTTATGTTGCCATATTCAATCCACTCAATAATCATGAAAAGTAGGGGTTAATATTAATAGTTCTGTTTTACAGCCAAAGCAACTGAAACTCAGGAAATTTAAGTTGCATGATGTACAGAAATGGTAGAAAACCATGATCTGACTTCAAAGCCATGCTCCTTCTATTACACAACTCTCTTTGAAAGTGTAAAACATGTGGTTTATATTATTATCATTGTCCTTGTTATTATTATTTTTCTTCCATTTTTTGTAAAATTTTATATTCTCAAAGTCTACCCTTTCTCCTGACTGAGGTGATTCAGACTCAAGCTTTTAAGATAAAATCAGATGATGCTAATCATTAAAAGGCATTGACATGAAGTTTATATTCTCATGAACCCAAATTAGGTGAAAGAACTGAATGGTGGAGTGCCTTTAATGTTAACTGTATAGATGACTTAATTTTCCAAAACAGATATAGCTTTTGGAGTATTCTATAAAAATGTCTGTCTTATAAGTAAATAAAATTTTTTAGTGTATCTAGATGCTTTTTAAAGAAACCTGTGATTAATCTTTTGCTAA
>NW_012140747.1:3571276-3573745 GCF_000956105.1 Propithecus coquereli | reverse complement strand
ACATGATTTATTTAGGATAATTTTTGTCTTATGTCATATGAAAGTATATCCATCTATCAAAGGTACTGTTCTTTAGATTTCTCTGTATGCTACATCCAGTAAGAGATGGAAAACTGATATGTGTTACAAGATTATTGAGCATATTACAGAAATGTAAGCAACTAAAAGCTCTAAACAAGATCACTAATAACTTATATATAGAAGCTGGTGCATTTTTTAAAAAATAATGTCTAAAAATAAGAATATAAATACTCCATTTTACTTATGAAATCTCATCCCTTATGATAATAATGCTATCTTATTAAATGTTCATTATGTTCCAGGAACTGTTCTAAACATTTTATTTGGATTTTAGCTCATTCAATCCTTAAAACAGCGCTGTAAGGAATGTTGTTATTCTTATATGTGCACTTAAGTGTTGATCAGTTAAAACCAAATTGATGGTGAGTACATGTGGTGCTTATTTTTCCATTCTTGGGATACTTCACTTGGTAGAATGGGTTCCAGCTATATCCAGGATAATACAAGAGGCGCTATATCACCATTGTTTCTTGTAGCTGAATAATACTCCATGGTATACATATACATTTTATTAATCCACTCATGTACTGATGGGCTCTTGGGTTATTTCCACATCTTTGCAATTGTGAATTGTGCTGCTATAAACATTCAAGAGCAGATGTCTTTTTTATAGAATGACTCGGGATGGGTGCAAGGGCAATATACGTAATCTTAACATTTGTACTCCCATAATATGCTGAAATAAAATAAAATATAAATAAAAATTGAAAGCATACAAAACATATTACAGAAGCACCACCAATGTTAATCCAACTACCATTCTGTAAAAATTTTGTTCAATGGTCATTCTATGTTAATGTTATAAAAATATATATTACTTAAGAAAATCATTATTGCTTCTAGCTCAAAACAAATTTTGAGACTGCGAATGAAAATTTGCATTTCATGGCATAGAAATTTTCCACCAAATCAAGTATTCTCCATGTATACAGAAATTTCAAGGTATTGTTCAACATACTCTTTTCTTTTATTCTTATTGCTTTGAGAACATTGTAGAAATACAAGCTTAAAAATCAGCTAGAGAGTTCGAGACTGTGGATAAAACATACCAGGAAAAAATATCACCTCTTTTCTTTGTAAAAATTTTGTCTTATCATTTGTTCATTCTTCATGTTCACACTGGCATCAGGCATGCATGTCAAACATATTATTCTCAACTCTAGATATGTCTCTCTCTCTACTGATAGAGGTACTGATATTCACTTCTATATGAATAAGTGTACGAATTTTAATTCAAGATCATGTCACCATCTCTGAGAGATCCATTATTTGAGAAACAGAGTTCAGTCAGGATCCTTGGAGCAAATTTAGAGACTACTTAACTTGATTTTCTGACAAGGCCAGCGGCCAGAGCTCTTCAAAGGGGCTTTACATAAAGATGTCATGAAGTAGACAATCATCATTCTTTTTGGCCAGTTAGCATCTCAGCATCCTTCCTGTGTGGGGCAATTTCACACTTTCTGAGTCTTCATAGCAGGATAAATTGATTCCATCCAGAAGTGAGAAAATATAAGACACTCACTTCCCAGGCTCCCTTAAAGCTAGGGTGTAAACACTGGAACTAGATTCTGACAATCACATGTATCCATGTTAGACTTTAATTCAGAAGCCAGTGGCGCAAGAGGCACGTTTTTTCTTCTTGGCAGCATTAACAGTTGTGATAAGGTTGAGATGTTGGCACCTTGTGCTAATGAAGGCACCGACAGTTTCATTATCAGGCCACTACTGAGGTCTGCCTTGGGTTTCAGTCCTGCTTTTAAGCACTTAGTCTCGTTCTCCATTCTGGCCAACTATGCTGAGAGCTTCCTAATAGCCCTTTAATAAATTTCTATCCTGCTAAAATCAGCTGGAGTTTATTTCTATTGCTTGCTACTAAGAAACTGTTGGTGCCAAGCTCTGTCTCTATTTTACAGTAGGATAAGTAGGAGGCTTTTTTCTCATGGGCAGGAATGGAGAACAATTATTATCGAATCAGAAGAGGAATGTCAAAGTGCTCATTTATCATATGC
Organism: Propithecus coquereli; assembly: GCF_000956105.1. Lineage (NCBI taxonomy): Eukaryota > Metazoa > Chordata > Mammalia > Primates > Indriidae > Propithecus > Propithecus coquereli. The sequence continues at coordinate 3,571,655 of NW_012140747.1, read as the reverse complement.
CTATGCCTAATAAGTAATGTTAACTCTAGTAATTATCACTAGTAGTCAGAAATTAGAATTTTCAAAATTTTTTTCTAGGTCTATCCCTGCTGAGTTTCTCTGCCTTTTATCATGGCTTGGATTCAACCCATCTGCTACTCCCCTCCAGCATTAGTCTATTTTTATGATGAATTAAGTGATATTAAAATAGTTGGTTCAATATGTCCCAACCCATCTATATGTGCTTACTGGGGAATATGGCTCCTAAAATCACAGGTGTTACAGTGGAGCCAAGAAAAATGGTTAAGCTAATAATCAGCCCTAAATCTTACACACTGGCACCATAAGGCTCAGCTATCTCATTTCTACATTCTCAAGGGAATGTTTGTGAGTTAATCAG
>NW_012140747.1:3569460-3571226 GCF_000956105.1 Propithecus coquereli | reverse complement strand
TCTTTCACCAAATGTAGAGAAAATGTGAGGTATATAGTAATGTATGTAGAATGAAAATAAAATAATAGGGAAAGAAGACATAATAAAACACCCTGAAAATATTTATAAGATTTCACCAGAAGTTAACATGAAAGCCTGTTTTGTTAATCAAATGATATCATTTTGCCAAAAAGAAAAAGAAAAAAGAGGAGGGTGAGAGAGATCATGAAAATGTAACAGAGACTGTAGTTAAGAGAAAAAATTTAGTCAATGGAAACAAATCTACAAGTCTCAGATGTTAGCTTAAAAGATAAGGACTTAAAAGATAATAACTATAATTAACATATTTAAAAGTTCATAAGAAATAGCTCAAAACTGGAAACAACCAAAATATACTAAAACAGGTAAATGATTAAACAAATTGTGGTACATTCATGTCATGGAATAATATTCCACTAAAAAGGAATGAACTAGGTATTCCCACCTAGGACCTACTGCACTACAAGAAAATAATAATTCGTGATAAGATTTTCCCTGGTCCTCAGACCATGCTCCATAGTATTTAAGCCTGTAAAATATGGATATGAAGCTTGCTGATGTGAGTTGTTGAGAGTAGTTGGAACATTGCTGCTAACATTGAAATGTTAAATGGATGAATAACTTTTGGCCCTACATTTTAAAATAAATGGTGAGTTTTATGAATGCTTATCCACTTTTGATGTGCTTGGACATAGTGTAAACTCCGGTCTACATCAAGCTGACCCTGTAAGACTGGATGTCTGGGACAGCCTAAGGTAACACACTTCTGTACAGTGGCACTTGTTGGGATGCACTGAAGAGCTGATTGGAAAAAGACCAAGTAGTCTGAGAGCTCACGGCTGTTCAGACAACATGTACCTACAGGAACTCCTTCTTTACTGTCAGTTCAGTGTACCTGTAAAAATGAGAAAACCTTAGTTCACCTCCTTTGATCCATCGCTTTCTTCTCCCTGAGTCTTGGTACAATAGGGAACAGTATCAAAGTTTGCTTAAATATACACATGTTTTATCCTGCATAGGTAAATATCTCTGTGAAAAGGTCCACATATCAAGAACTAAATGAACGTGCCCTAAATTCACCCATGAAATAGAAAAACTAGGCCTTCCTCAGACCAATACACTGAAAAAGCGTTCTTGCTTTAATACAGTATCACTGGATCACTTCACTGATGTTGGTTTGGTTTCTGAACTCCTAGCTGATATAGGAAAATAATGTGAAATTTCTAATAATACCCTGATACTATAACTCTTTTTATTTTTTCTCTAAATTAACATATTTACTACAAGAGAATTCACTAACTGCCTTACATGGCAACCACTGAACTAGGAGTGGTGGATAGTACAAGGATGAATAAGATGGACTCTAAAGACATAGTTTGCAGGAAGAGAGAAAATCTTGAATGGACAGCTAAAATGGAATCCAATTTATGTTATCGTAGCACTGTGCATAAATTCACTTCACTTACACAAGGAAGAACGTGATCTACTCTGTCTCCAGAGTTAGGAAAGGCTTTAGGAGGAGGTAATTTGATAGGGTCTTAAAAAGAAGGAGTATACTAGGCAAAGAAGAAAAGATTCTGCCCGCAGAGAGAGACAACAGGTCACAGGACAGAAAAAATCTGGCAGAATGTTAGTGCTCACTTGGCCCAGGACACAGGATGCATGATGGGAAAATGGTGAGAGTAGAAATGGAAAACAGTTGATAATGAAGTACAAGAAGAAGTCAAATTCCATTCAACTGTATGGGT
>NW_012140747.1:3564936-3568370 GCF_000956105.1 Propithecus coquereli | reverse complement strand
ATACATTTCTGTTCTTTACAAATTACCCAGCCTAAAGTATTTTGTTATAGCAGCCAGAAGAGACAGGGGTCATACTGGGCTTTCAGAAACCAAAGAAAGTTTAAATCCTTTCTACATAAAAAAATGTTCAACATATATTTTGTAATTTATTGTAGAGAATTATAAATCATACAAAGAAAAGAAAAGACACTATTTAGGACAAGGAATGATGAACTCCAACATAATGAATTAGATACATATGTTATATGATGGAATATATTTTAAGGAATTAATTTTACCTATAAATGTGTGGGCTTAAAATGACGATTGCATAAATTTAGATCTTCAAATATCAAGCAAAATTAAAATGAGAATAGCAAATAGATCCTTTTAAACTTTGGTTCTAATTACAGCATAAATTGTGAAGGACCACAGAGCCTGAAATATTTCTTAGTGAGCAGAGTAACTCAAGCAGTGCGATGTGCCCTTGGCCAACTTAGGAAAGGAAGGACACATACTTCTTTTTATTATTAAATCCATTCTCCCAGATGACTTGCCTGAGGTAACAAAGAATTAATAGTAAAAATGGGAAATAAGCATAATGTGCTATCTTTCTTATGACGATAATTCTCCTGACCCACTATTGGAGGAGCATGCGCTTTTGAATTATTTCTCTTGGGTAGTGAGATTTGTGTTGATCTAGACACAATTTCTGTATTTAAGTGCACTCTGTTTATAAAAACTATGAATCCACATCTCTACTTTTCAATTTGGAAATTCTCTCAGGCAATTTTGCAAAACTCATTCTATTAAAAAAAAATAGACCCATGTTTTTGGAATTCACTCTATACTTGTAGTAACTTAATCTGCAGAAGAAAGAAAATGAATTAAATTTTCACTGAAACCTCAGTCCCTTATGAAATTGAGTCAACACAATAATTTGCCCTTCAGTTTCATCTAACCTGACTGTAATTAATAGTTTGAAGTTGTGTTTCAAAATCTCACAGGGAACAGCAGGAACTAAAAACTTTCCCCTTCTGTTTGCTTGGGGCATTGACTGTGATTGACTAAGAGCTTTTACATTTTATATAGAATCTTTGGGTCTTTAAAAAATAACTACATAATATAGGTTTCTATTCAATATTAAGTAAATAAATATCTATAGTGGAGAAAGAAAAGAAAGAAGCTACTAAAAGAAGAAGAGGAGGCTTTTATGTTTGTTTTTTCGAAATGGATGGACAAAATCACCTCAACAGTGTTCTTAATTTCTTGGACTTTATCAACTTTCCATCTGTTACATCTGAAACCAAACACCCTAAGAGGCTCTGTCATAGGGAGGTGAGTCCTTATCAGGCTCACTCATGTGAATAATCAAAGGAATTGTAGGACTTCAATTGCAGTCAGCATCTTATACCTGACTTAACTAGTGATTCCACAGAATTGGCATCCCTGGAAAGAGCCTTTTCTGTCCTTCACTTGAGTGGGCCAAATGGTTCAGGTGTCCTCTTCCTGACACTTTGAGTCCTGAGCTAATAGCATTTGATAAAAGATGACATTCATTTTCATTCTACTAAGTAATTTATTTGGCCTACTTTTTTTTTCCTACTGACTCCCTCCAGTTGGGGAATGCATATTAGTAACCCCTTTCGTTCTCCCCTTTGTGAAGCTGGGCACTCATAAATAATCCAATGGCATTGCACAGAGCAGATCGGGAGGAGTAACTGAGCGTGCAAAGAGAACCTTTATGAAAGTAGCCGCTGGGCTTTCCAGAAAGAGCTCAAATATAGTAAGAATGTCTAGGTATTAGGACAGATGAGCTGTCAGAAGAGGGATAAAGTGGAACAACACAGTCCATCTGGAGAAAAGCATTTGATTTGTTCCTAGAAAATATTTATTGACTTTCAGAATGCTTGTAAGCATTAGAATTAAAAATTCAATAAGATGTTAAAATGTATTTTAATAATTAAATCATATTCAAACTATTTAGCTACCTGTTTATCCCAGGAACTGACCAATCAAAACAAATAGATAATGACAGATATCTATATCTCTATCTATATATACTATAATATTTAAAGATTCAACATTTTGGCTCAAGCTGCTTGTAGCCATGTGGCCACACCCACTCCATAGTAACTACCAAAGCACCTTGCACTGAGTGACTGACTTGGCTCCCCACAATGGAAGCACAATTCCAGCCAATTCTGCTTTGGGCAACGGGAGCACACTCACAGCCAAGCCTGCCTGGGACAGTGCAGCCGCCACAGCAGCTCAGAAAGGAGGGTCGTCACAGTGCCGCAGCCACAGGCATTTGGCGCTTTAGCCTGCTGACTGCACAGGCGGCAGGGTGGGGAGGCCTGGGGGAGAGGTCCTGGTTTCAGGGTCGGGCAGCAAGTGAGAGCCCGTGCCCATCAGGAGGGTGTAGAGGAGCACAGGAGAGCAGGCTCTGTAGGTGCACCTCATAGCCCCTTCCCCTGGAGAACCACCATTTTGGAGTTTGCTGCCCAACTGAGACTCAATTTGCATAAGTACTGATTCCCATGGCAACCAAATGCCTCAGGTGCTGCAGGCTCAATCTTAGCAGCTGCCCCCACCACCATTCACTTTAATAGGGAGTTCAGCTTGATGCAGAGAGATAGGAACACTCATACGTTGCAGGTGGGACTGCAAACTATTAATAGTGCAACCTCTATGGAAAGTAATATGGAGATATCACCAAGAGCTAAAAGCAGAACTACCATTTGCTCCAGCAAGCCCACCCAGTAAGTAATACCCAGTAGGATATTTACCAAAAGGAAAAAAAGACATTCTATAATAAAGACATGTGCACTTGAATGTTTATAGCAGCACAACTCACAATTGCAAAGACATGGAAACAACCTAAGCACCCATCAATACGTGAGTGGATTAATAAAATGTGGTAACGTGGTATATGTATACCATGGAGTACTACTAAGCCATAAAAAACAATAGTGAACTAACACCTCTTGTATTATCCTGGATGGAGCTGGAGCCCATTCTCCTAAGTGAAGTATCACAAAAATGGAAAAACAAGCACATGTATTCACCATTAAATTCGTACTAATTGATCAACACATAAGCACATGTATGGAAGTAACATTCAATGGGTGTCGGGCAGGCGGGGGGGGAGGAGGGGATGGGTAAATTCATACCTAATGGGTACCTTATGGGGGATGGGCATGCTTGTCACTCTGACTCAGGAGGTGAAAAGGCAATTTATGTAACCAACGTGTTTGTACCCCTCTAATATTCTGAAATAAAATAAAATATAAATAAAAATTGAAAGCATACAAAACATATTACAGAACTGACAGGAAATAACTTCCATTTTGATGAGGCTAAAAATTTTGTTCAATGGTCATTCTATGTTAATGTTATAAAAATATATATTACTTAAGAAAATCATTATTGCTTCTAGCTCAAAACAAATTTTG
>NW_012140747.1:3549698-3552806 GCF_000956105.1 Propithecus coquereli | reverse complement strand
ATGGCACTTGTATGATGTTTTCAAACACTTTACTTTTACTATCTTATTTATTTCTCATAGCAGCACTCTGAAATAGGTTGACAGGTATTATAATTCCAGTTTTGCGTATGAGGAAGAACTTCATTTTCTAGAAGAGTGAATGAGTTTTTCCAGTGATGCAAAAGGTAGAGGGAGAACCCATGACTAATTTCTAATCATTTATTCAGCACATATATACTGAATATCTATTCTACGTCAAGCTCCGTCTTAGGCTCAGGGAATATACGTCCCTGGATACAAAAAGTTCACATTACAGCAGAGGATATATGCATCAACATAAATCATTTCCAACGGAGTGAACATACAACACAAGGGTAAGATCTCAGGGTCTGGTGCAAAACCACTTGATTCAAATCCTAATCTCACTGTTTTCACTCTTTCTCTTATCATGGGCAGGTTACTGGCCTTCTCTGGACTTCAGTTTCTCCCGTTCTTTAAAATATGAATAGGAAGACTCTTAAATTTATAAATTAGTTATAAAAATTACATGAGACACGTAGAACCATGCTACCCACATAACAAATACTTGATAAATATCAGTTGCTACCATAAGTCCTTCATAGATCTTCAAGACGCATTGGAAAAACAGTAGATAAAGCAACTAATAGAATCCAAGAAAATAGGGTGTCATGGATTTCCAGAGGAATCCACAGTTTAACAATCCTACAAGGAGAACAGAGGAAACAAATTTAAGGTATGACATGAAATGCAATGACTGGCTCCAGGAACCATAAGTAGGTGAATATTTTTATGATACAAGGACAAGTGAGGTACTGGGCAAAGAAGATAATGCAAGGCAGGAGTGGAATGGGCCAATATCAAGAAGAACCTACTGTTCTAAGATAACAAATTTGGATTCGATCTCATAGTTAATAGGAATCCATTGGCAGATTTAAGTAAAGAGAATAAAATGATTCGGAAACAAATTTTGGTGATGCAACAGTGTATCCTCAAAGTGCTATGCACTTTCCTTCGGTATTGCAACATGGAAACTGAGCTGGAAGTGAAGTTTGAAGACCAAGAAACCAACCTAGGGAAGCACGTATCTAAAAAGGAGGGATAATGTGAGGACCTGAAGTGGAAATGAGAACAGGTGTGGACAAAGATTATGCACACAGTAGAACAGAAAAGATTTGGTAGAACAAGGGAGAGTGAGAAGTAAAAGATGATGATAAGATTTGGGGCCTGGGCCAATGTTCTGAATATGGAATATTTACAAATAACACGAATATTTAAGAAAAGGAACAGATTTGAAGGGAATGGAGGAAAAGACAGGGGTGGGGAAGATTATAATGAGTTCAGTTTTAGACAAGATCTGGTGCTCTTTCTACTACATTCTGCTACCTGAAAAAGACGTGAATTCTTTGGCATTTGATTTTAAGTAAAAGAAGATAAAGTATACGTAGATACAAAGTGGCAAAAAAGTTTGTATGTGACAAAATCTGAATTCAAAATGAAGAGTAGGATAATCCCAATGCCAGGGTCTCCTGAATCCTTTAGTGTTGTGAACCCAGTGCCAATGCCCCAGTAAATATTCACCAGATTGAACCACATACACACACACACACACACACACACACACACACAAATACATTCAGAAATTATACACAAATAAGTACATTATATTTGTTTCTTTTTACCAGACAACATTTAATGTGTTCTGCACCTCTCAATTATTCAATAAATATTTCATTTGGTGAGATTTGATGGTCATCTACTCACACTTTTCATTCCTCTATTAGAGCCTTCAAATAGAATTTTATTGTACCTTTACTACAGAAGAATTTAAAACCAGAATTTTTATTTTGTGCTTGTCACATTTAATGATAATAATCACCTTCGATCCATCAAAGTAATTTCATATCCAAGCCAGAGACAGTTCTTCTCTTAAGATTCTGATAAATTTGTTGTGATACAATTGCATTGACTAAGCAATTAACAAGTAACAGGGCTGAGATTGCAACCGTGGCATAAACAACAAAGCAATTTAAAGTGACAAAAATGTCAGGTGAGTGAGTCTCACTTGACAGTCTTACCCAGTTTTAATATCTCACTATTTGTGTTCTGGGGATAATGTAAATGAAGCATGAGAATAGGTTTGTTGTAGTTTTTTTTCTTTCTTTCTTCTTCTTTTTTGCATACTTATTCAGGTCATAGCTAGTGATTATGCTGAAGAATTTTAAAAGGTTGCAATGAAATGATGTTTACCTTGGCTTGTACTTATGAAAATGTGTGTGTATAACATGCAAGCTAAGGGTCAGGTACAGAACACAAGCTCACCTATCTCAAAATGAGCTCTTATGCTGTGGAATAAATGTCATAATCTATGCAAGGTTTATTTAATACCATGGAGCCAACTTTTGCAATAAAAAAAGGTGTCAGGTTTGACATCCATATACTCAAAATAAGAAAAACAATCTCTACCATCGTATAGGCTTCACATTGACATGTGTCACAAACTCGCAGGAAAAAAAACACTTCCTCTTGAATTGCATTTAATGTATTCACTGGAGAGTTTATTCTAACTGCATCGTAGATGCAATTTTTTTCTTTTTATCCACTAAGCATATATTTCCAGTTGTATACACACTTGGTTCTCAAGCAATTGTGTTTCCAAAGACAATTCTGGCCAAACTGAAAACAACTTTAAATATTCTCCCACTCTCCTAAAAAAGGAGATTAGACCTTGTAAGTAAGAAGACACTGATATAAGTTTATGCAGACGAGTATGCTAGTTTCTGCTTCTGCTCCTAACAGGTAAGTTCCCTGCCTCATTTCCAGAGGGGCTAGAGCATAGCTAATGCAAACATTAATCGCATTGCTATAACTCACTTCCAATTAACAGGACCCAATGATTGGCATGTGCCTCAGCCACAATTTTGTGCAATCAAATACCTTCTCCTAAATTCTTGATTTTAAAAAGAAGTCAAAATAGTTATTATATACTTGGGTGGAAACTGAAAGGAAGTGTAAAAAGAGAGGAACAAGGTAAAAGACAGGAGGCATCATGTCCCTCTTCCTGGGAAGCTGCTTGACCCTTGGATGTGGAAGGAAAATCCATAGAACTTG
>NW_012140747.1:3547422-3549441 GCF_000956105.1 Propithecus coquereli | reverse complement strand
CTATTATTGCTATTATTATTGTTCCAGGTATAGACAGATACTAGGAAGAAGTATAGCAAACTACACAGTAGGGGCCCTGAAGTCAGAACTATTTAGGTCCAAATACCGGGACCCTTGGGAGATGTAAAATCTGTATGCTTAAATTTGGATCTGAACAATAACATTTTGCAAGAACCCCCTACTGACCAAACCACCTGTGCACAGCAGGTGTTGACAATGTGAAAAAAAAAATGTTCTGTAAGAGACATGTTCATATCATAGATTTTCAAGAACACCATTCCAACTTTGCATTTACAATCCTTTTGTAAATGTCTACACCATGAGTGTATACACTGATACCTGTACAACCTGCTTTTTTTTCTTAAAGTAATAACAACTCCCTGATCACCCATATTTAAACCCCAATATCAAAACTTTCCATCAAAATCCATTCTCTTCTTTCACAAAAGAGAAAGGGACTCTTTCACAAGACAAATATCTTAAGAAATGGAGTAATTGTTGTTGTTTTCTTTTTCCAAGACAGATACGCATATTAAAGCTGAAATCAAGGTGAATCTTGCAGCTTCTGTGCCCAGACTTAGAACTGTAATATAACAAAATTACTCCAACAGTTTTACAAACTCACTTCTCTTGGGTGTAGTTGTTGGTGTAATATCTTGATTTGGCCCCTGCTCTGCCTAAAAGCAGTCCCTGAGACAAAGACTGAATGTGACAAGGTTATTTGAGAGGTGCAGAAATACCTCTGGGTATGAGGGGGTGATATGGTGGGGGAGTGGGAGGAGTGACAAGTCTTAGGTGAATGTGATGCTGTGGTGGCCTTGCATGTGTCTGCATAGGGCACAAAAGCAAGGCCCAATCACAGTGTGACCTAAGTCTTAGTGGAAAACCCTAACCTTTTCTGGACCATGACAAGATAAGCAGTCTGTGAGACGCTGTCACATGATCCCTTTTCTCTTATGGGAGAACCCTACCTTGTAGAAGACTACCATAAAGCCTCTCTGGTTCTGGTGAGGCATGGGGCTTTCTGCTTTGCTCTCCCTTTTGGTACAGCTGCAAACTATAAAACTTCCTGGCTCTAATTCAGGGTTGGTTCTTCAATGATCATGTGACGCTCTGCTCATGTGTTCTGCCATCTAGCCACTCTGGTTCTAAATTGTCCTTTGATGTGGCTAGGGACATGGAATGCTGATACCAGATTGATCTTGCTTTTGCTATCTAAGTAGTAAACTCTCTAAGCCCATTGGGGTTCATTTTCTCCTTAGCATCCACATATATGAAAGTGTGGCAAGGCAACTTAGTAACTACCACCATACATCTTCTCAGGGTCTGCTTAATTGCTTGATATAAGAAAGGGGTCCATTGTGAAGGCAGTTGCCACAGTAGTGACATTAAAGCTTTATACCTGGGAAATGGTGTAAGACACGTGCTTTAGAATTATTCTGGCCAAGGGATGAGAGGGAGCTAGCGTATTTAAACTACCACACTCATGTTATTGATTAAAGGCTGCCTGGGGATGGGCATTAAAGGACAGGTACTTCTGGTCCATAGAATGAGCTGGCAAGTTGTGTTCCAGCAACCCAAAGATATATACATTGGCCCTTTCAAATCAAGCTAGTGTGCACAGAAATGGTAAAAGGATACAAGGGGCTATTGGCACACCACTGACAATTATCTACTATACCTTGTTAGATCAGTGGTCATGCCGAAGGGATATTTTATTACAAATTCCAGTGATACCTACCTAAAACTTTTAATATTAACCATCTCCTCAAAGAGAAGACAGCCTAAGTTAAATGGTCACACCTATTCTATCACTCTCTACCCTTTCACTTTCTTTTTTCCTATAGTGTGAATTTATATATCTGTTATCTTTCCTCTTCACACAGCAAGGGCTTTCCCTAACTTCCTCACTACTGTATCTCCAGGGCCTGGGAGAGCGTCTATCACATTGTGGTCACAGTTAATATTTGTGGAATGTATCAAAGTACAAATGAATGAATGAATCAAATTATTTTTCAA
>NW_012140747.1:3541723-3542432 GCF_000956105.1 Propithecus coquereli | reverse complement strand
GATAGATAGATAGATAGATGGAGTACTTTAATAGATTGTTTTTATATTTATAGAAGGCATGAACTTGTTAGGAATATTGAATATATTGGATGACACAGCCAGGAACACAAAAGAATCTTGATAGATTTGAGAGATTGGAGTAAATCTAAAGACATGAAATTTCACAAGGATAATAAAAGGTTCTGTACGTGGTTGCACTGGGATTATCAGAATCATAGCATAGTGGTTCATAGCCTAAACTCTGCAATCAGGCTATCAGATTCAAATCCGGCACAACCACTTGAAAGGAGCAGTGTGAATTTTGGCAAGTGATTTGACCTCACTGTGACTTGATCTTCTTTCCTATAAAGTGGGGTTAGTTATAATTCTAGCCTCATAAGGTTAAGAATTAAATGTATTTAAAGCCTTAGAAAAATGTCTGATATAAAGTTAATGTTAAGTAAGTATAGCAATAGAGGGAGTATGATTTCACTGCAGCAAATGTGAAGGGGAAGGTAGTCCAAAACAGGGTCAGTCCGAAGAGACAGAAAGGCTGACCGTGACATATCCAGACATTAGATGGCCAAATCCAAAGAGGAATAACTTAAAAGGACAAGTCATTGAGGATTTGCTCAAATGCTACCTCCTCAGAAAGACCATTTAGTGACCAAAATATGTTAGTCCCTCATAGAAATTCTAATATTCACTGTTTTGATTTCTTTTTGTTTTT
>NW_012140747.1:3534796-3536828 GCF_000956105.1 Propithecus coquereli | reverse complement strand
TTTCCTCATCTAAAAATGAGAATATGAATTTTAATGACCTAATGTGGTCTTTGAGGATTATACGATATGATCCACATAAAGCACTTTAGCACAGTATCAAGTACATAGCACTCCAAAAGGGAGTTATTATCACCATTATTACTTTTTATGATATTATCAACCAACATCATATTGGAGGTCTCCTGCTTTCTATTCCCTCTATGGAAAAACAATTTTGGTATCATCTCAGTTTAGCTTGGGATAGATCAAGAACATCTGCAACCCCATGATTCAGAGGCCATGTACCTAGACATGTAGAATCCAAAATATAGCTCTTCCTTTGGGGACCGACACAATTTTCCTTCCCACGGTCATTTATCTTCCCAGGTCACTTAAGATTTTCTCAGAGCTAAGATGATCAGAATTTCCATTTTCACTCACCATGCTAAATAAAGTGCATACAAAGGAACTTTGTGCAAAGATAATCTGTTAAACCATCACCTTACAAGCTAACAGAAAACTGATGGCTCAGGTTTTGGTTTTGTTTTAAATTTGGAATTATCTCACATTCCATCCACTTCACATGAGGTTGTTTCATCCTAAGATAACACATTTTTTTAATAACCTAACAGAAATCTGATGCCTTTTCCATATCCTATGACTATGTCCTTGAATGTGTAAACAGAAACTCAAACATCCTGTATATCAGCTTTTCCCAAAACATGTTCTTTCTACAGAGTAGTCTCTGAGGTCTATTTTCTCAAAAGTAATAAAACAAATGTAGAAAATGCTGTATTCCCTATTACCCCTCCCATAGAAATTCACAATGAATACTAGCATTTTACAGGCTCGTAGAAATCCCATCAGAAAGAAACATTAAACTATGTTTCACTCATATTTTCTTTTCATAACATAATGTTTTAATACTACAAATAATAACATACTGAAGAAATGATGATCTAGATGTCTTGACACATCTAAATTTTAATTAAATCAATGAAAACCCTCGAATTGTTTTCTAAGTTAAGTAAACTACTGAGAAACAATTTAGGAGATTGAAAGTGGTCATTTAAATCTTAAATGTGGTTCACCATTGATCTTTTAAGAGATTGTTAGTTCTGAAATCCTAACAATTATCATAAGTGACCAGAATTTAATTAAAAAATTACTACAGTGAATATTTCATAGTATTAATATGCAAACTATTGGGAAAAACTATTTTTAATAGTTTTCTTGAAAGCTCAGTAGAGCTGTCAGTAGGAAACTTTTAATTTATTTTTACATTTTGCTCTGATTTTTAAAGGAGACATTTTATACCTACTGTGTGCCTGGTCACTTGACATTTGAAAGTCCCCATAAAGAGATGCTAAGAGACTTTACTTATCAAGGGACAGAGTGTCACTAAAAGTTGATTATGAACAGGGACATCAAAATGCATCAAAAGGCTTCCTAAGACATGTTAACTTTTGATATTCTCTTGATCTTGGGGAAGAAATAAGAAGAGAACAAGTGCTCTTTCAGGCTCTGTTATGTATAAGTTTCAAGATATACACGTTAAGAACTCACTTTTAGTTCTTTGAGGTATCTTCCATACTACTTTTCATAGAAGTTGTACTAGTGTGCAGTCCCACCAGCAGTGTAAGAGTGTTCCTATTGCTCCACATCCACGCCAACATTTGTTGTTTTGGGACTTTTTGATAAAAGCCATTCTCATTGGAGTTAAGTGATATCTCATTGTGGTTTTGATTTACATTTCCCTGATGATTAGAGATGTTGAGCATTTTTTCATATGTTTGTTGGCCATTAGTCTGTCTTTTTTTCTTTGAAAAGTTTCTGTTCATGTTCTTTGCACAATTTTTAATGGGATTGTTTTATTTTTTCTTGCTAATTTTCCTGAGTTCTATGCAGATCTAGTTACCAGCCCCTTATTGAATGTATACCATGCAAATATTTTCTACCATTGTGTAGGTTGTCTATGTGCTCTAATGATAGTTTCCTTGGCTATGCAGAAGCTTTTTAATTTGATCAGGTCCCATTTATTTATTTTTGTTGT
>NW_012140747.1:3532859-3534746 GCF_000956105.1 Propithecus coquereli | reverse complement strand
GTAATTATAGAATAAAATCTAAGACAAAGAAGTTACCAAAAAGCAAATATTTAGCTTTAAACTTCCTGGCTATTTTATATAGATAGATACATACATACATACATACATATATACATTCATAGGTAGATATGGATTGGATATAGATATAGATACAGTTGCAAATGTTTCAATAACTACTGAAAGGAAGCATAGAATTGGGCAAAGTTTATCTTAACCCTAAATTCAGGAAAAAAATACATCACATGGGTCCTCATATAAGAAATATTGAATAAATTTACATATAACATCTTTAGCTGCTGTTTTATTTTTTAAATGTGGACATCTTCTAAAAAGGACTACTTCTCATATGATTTCACTAAAAGCCAAGGACAGAGTTTTATAATGTCGTTCTATAGTTCAAAGCCCAGTTTATACTGATCTAACCTAATACAAGTTTAAAGTTTAGAGTAAGGAGAACCATATAAATGATGTTCCTCTTGGAGTGATCCAGTTAAATATTAAATATCTCATCTGAACTTTTGACAAGACTCTGACAGACCATTCGCATGTGGGGATGCTATCAAATATTTGGAGTTGTGTTCTCTCTGTGCTGTCGACTGAGTCCTACACTATGGATGCATGTCCACTGAAATTATTCACATGAAGTTAAATCTACCACACAGAAGAAATGGTTCTAGATATCTGAAAAATCAGATATAAATTAAAGGTGTCAACCCTTCCAAGTAAGACAGACCATATTGGTTTTGCCAGGAATATAGATCGTGCTTAGAGAGATTTTTTTTGGTTCTTTATGTACCAGCTGTGGCAGGGGTTTATCTGGTGTCAACTAAAACCAGACTGGATGGCTTAATTTATTTTGTCAACAGACTGGATTGAATAAGGCTTTCACTCTTGAACATGAGGGAAGTCACTTTCAATTTTTGTTTCCCCAGCCCTAGCAATGTGCTCTATATAGTTGAGTGCCCAATATATGTCTTTGAATGCATAGCTACTACTTCAGGTGTTTTGGAATAGGTTATGTTAGGAGACTTGTTAACTTACTCAACTAATATTTGCTGCATGACTTCCACATTCCAGGTACTGTGCTAGTTGTGACGATACAATAATGAGTTGGGCAGACTCAGTATCTGTCCTTACAAAGACCAGCAATAAAGAAATAATTATATAAATTAAGATCTTAATTCCAATTGTGATGATTTTTCAAAAGAAAAATAGAGGGCACTCAAAAAGCAAATAGGGTAGAAGAAACATTGTAACCACTTGCCTTTGGGGATTTAGGATTTTGTGGATAACATTCTCAGGAATGGTGGGAACTTGCTCATCTGAGTGCAACAAATATTTTTGCAGCATTTACTATGTTATGGCCCTGGGCTAGTCACTGTGCAGTGCAGAAATGGCTAGGATGCAGCCTCTGCACTTACTAACCTCAAAATCCAGCATAAAGATGTGCTCTAGCTATAGTCTAAAGAAAAAGTTTGTAGCCGCATAGAAGAGAGATCACAAATCCACGAATAAAGTTCAGAGGATGAAAAGTCTCTCACAGTTGAAATGATCAGAGGGTTTTATTGAAGAAAGACATATTTGTAATGGGCATTAAAGAATGCGTATGTAGAATGCCGATGGAAGAAAAAGAGGAGAAAGGTATTTTAGTGGACAGAAAAGCAAAAGCAAAGGAGGTGGCATGAGGAAACACAGGCTACCGGCAGCTGTCAGTAGGCAGGGGTGAAGGACGCATGTGAGTGAATAGGGGGTGTCAGGCATGACAGGTGGGTTATCACTAGTTCAGGAGACTGTTAGATGCCAGGCTACAAAGTCTGCTCTTCACTCAGTAGGTGATGGGGACCCACTGGAGACTTTTGATCAGGAGAGTGACACGATAAAAAGGGA
>NW_012140747.1:3525875-3528344 GCF_000956105.1 Propithecus coquereli | reverse complement strand
ATTGCTGCCATTACAAGTGTCATAATGTGTATTTTGGGTGCTCACCACAAGCACCTTGAAGATAAAACACAATTTGGATGTACTTGGATATACATATTCTGAATCTGATAAATAGCTATCATTTTTCTTCTGTAGTTAAGGAAGTCATATTCCTATCCCAGCTAATAATACAGTGCAAAAGGCATTCCTAAGTTTGTCCCAGTATTAAACAAAAGATCACTGAGAAATAGCTCAGCAGTAATAAAACCAATCTGTGTCATGTGTTTGTCAAGTAACTGGCTATACTATTATGCAAAAAGAAGTTGTGTGTTAAGTTAACAGCTTGCAAGTTAAGAAGTTAAAAGACCTGTGTTTCTCTCGTTTCAACTCTAGCCACTATTTTGTTTTCCCTTGTGCTGCAGCTCCCTTATTAGCAAAGAGGAGGAGGTAAAGCTTTTCCCAGAGTCATCTTCCAAAATTACTGTTAGAGTTACAGAGAAGTGGTGTGATGTAGACATAGACTCCGGACTCTGAAGTCTTCTATTCATTGCTCGATCTCCTGTGTGAACTAAGGCCACTCATTAGTTGCAAAGAGCCTCAGTGTTTTTGTCTTCTATAAGAGGAAAGTTATTATGCTACCTAGTTCACAAAATGAAACAATTTTCTGTATGGGAAAACTTATTTGTAAACAGTATTATGAATGTTAAAGCATTGCCTCGGGGCTATATGAGACATACTTCAGAAGAAAAATCTATTTAGATACCCTGGATCCTCCCAGTTCCCAAGGAAAATAATTATAAAGAAAGACAAAATTCCACTATTGTCAGAATATTGAAAGAATTAGCCATGATTATAAGATGAATAAAGTTAGAGTTAGAAAAATTACAGTTTGATGGTCTAGCCATGCTTAGCTGTCTAAAACAAAAGAAACCTGCAATCCTGAAAGAAAGTAGGAAAAAGTAAGAGGATTCATACACGCTTAGACCATAAAACATTCACCAGCCAGTTTTGCTTATCCTGTAAGACTTCTTTTCTGAGCCATCTAGAGACTAGTTATTTCTTTCCATCTTCTCCAGCTCAACTTTCCCTGTTCCACATTCTACACATACACATACCTTAGTAACCACTATTATCACAAGTATTTAGAAGAGGAAAAAAAAAAGAGAGAGAAAGAACTGAAGAAGAGACCAGTTGTGATCATATGTTTGGAGATGTTGTTATTTCTTACCAGTACTCTATGGCCTGCATAAGTTCCAAAATTTGGAGTGGACTCAACATCATGCAATCCCATGGACAGGAAATGAGAGAGTGGTGGAAACTCCAAAATCAAATTGTAGTGCAGGTTCCAGGAGAAGAGTAAATGAATGCCAGGTGGCATATAAATAGATAGAACAGCAAAGCATTACAAACACTGGTTTTCTATCAGTACAAAGAGGCTCATGATACTCACTATAGTATAAAGAAGTTTCATGATCTGATCTCTGTCTTCTCCAGTGTCATCTTTCTTTCCTGTTCACACTGCATTTTACCTTCTGGAAATATCCAACGTTTATATTTCTTTATTAGCACTATGCTCTTTCTGTACTCTTATGATTTTCCTAAAAATAAAAACAACTTACCCTCCAGATACATTCTCCTCCTTGTTACTGCCTTCATATCATTAAGACTCATTTCAAATAACATGCCTTTCAAATGATCTTTCCTAACTGTGAAGCTTGATTTTGGGACCTTCTCTGGGGTTCTCACAAAATTCTACACATGGATTTATACTACATTTACAGCCTCAGAAAAGTCTATTAATTTTGGCTCCCCCAACTACAACAGGTGAACAGGTTTCTTGGAGTAAGAGATTGTGTCCCTGTGTCCTTTATTGTGTAAATGTCAGATCTAGTTCCTGTCTACTTCTCTCCTAGATGATCAGTTTCTGGGATTTCAGATGGTGATGTAGGTTTTAAGATTGTGGGCCATGCACAAGATAGTTTGGAACAAACCCACAAAAGCCAAAGGTAAATAAAAGGTAGAACCAAAGGGAAACATCAGAGACAATCCAAAACTGATCTCCAGGCAGACAGTCCAGAGAACCAGTAGACAGCCAAATCCAGAAGCCATGGTACAGGGATCAGAGAAAGCCCGGCATGGACAGGAGGAGAGAGGTGAGAGAGTCAGGGCCTAGCAGGTGGATTGTATCAGAGCACTGGAAGCAGAAGCTGGAACTCTTTCTCCTTACTAGGAATCTGAGCTTTGGGAGCCTTGAACAATAGCAACTCTTGCTTCAGGACTGAGAGTAGGAGGAGCTGTTAAGGGTACAAATATGGTCTGACAATTGTGAAGGCATCTTCATGTGCAATGTCAAGTCCCTCTACATCTCTACCAAAACTAAGACAAAATGTGACCTAATGTCACAAACTAAAGGGGATAAATAAGAAATTAAAATTTCAGTCTTCTATGAACTCATACAAGAAAAGATTCCAATCATTAGCACCCTAAAAG
>NW_012140747.1:3523395-3524904 GCF_000956105.1 Propithecus coquereli | reverse complement strand
ATAATGGCACATTGTAAATCCATGGATGAGAACAGAGACAAATGGCTGAAATAATCAAACTGTAACATTCATACAGATGTGTTTATGCTGCAATAATCTATAAACTGTAAGAATTTTTATCACCTGCACGTGCCATTAAAATGCCCCTTGACCAAACTCAAATCCAACTAGCAAATGAAAGCAAAAGTTCTAACATCTGGCTAGTGCTGCCTGCGATGTTTTCAGCACCATGGCCAGCGCCAAAGAGGAGCAAGGTAAATTTTGTGCTTTTTCCCAGATGAAGAAAAATGACACCAGCAGTTTTGATTTTACCCCAATTAAGCCTACTGCTCCACCATAACTCAACAGCTGGCATTTTTAAGGTAAGATAGAAAGCCCAAAGCAACCCTGCTAGATTGGCCAAAAGCCAGGAGCATGACCAGGCTCTCATGGATCTACAGTGAGAACAGATATGAGTGTATAAAATGAATCTTAAATTAGAAAGTCAGTCCAGATTCCTAGATACAATTCAGCATCTTCCAGAAGAAAAATATTTAATAAAAGAAAGTCAGTCCAGAAAATTAAAGCTGATGTATCACAGTATCATCAGTTAAGGTCGAAGAGTCAAAGGGTCCAGAATATCAAAGCAGGGATTAGTGAAGATCTAGGTGGTCAAGCATTCAGCATCAGGGAGGCATAGCAGTAGGAATCAAAGCCACTGAAGGACCAGGGTGTCTAACCTCTGAAGGCTTCCTCTTGCTACTTCTTCAGTTTCAGTGTCTTTCCTTCCCTAAGGCTAGATTGGATGCCTAGTCATATAATCATACCATATCCTTATTCCCATGTCAGAACACTTATATTTCATCTTAATTGCTATTTTAATCAGTTTAGGTTGCTGTAACAAAGTACATAGACTAGGTGGCTTATAAACAAAAGAAATTTACTTCTCACAGTTCTGGAGGCTGGCAGTCTAAGATCAGGATGCCAGTATGGTGGGGTTCTGGTGGGGACCCTCTTCTGGCTTTCAGACTTCCAACTTCTTGTTGTATCCTCACATGTAGGAATAAAAAGATTAGAGAGCTCCCTGGGGTCTCTTTTATAAAGGCCCTAATCCCTTCATGAGGTCTCTATTCTCATGACCTGAAGTATCTCCCAAAGGCCCTATCTCCTAATACCATCACATTGGGGGTTTAAATTTCAACATATGAATTTTGGGAGGACACAAACAGTTCATAACAATCGTTTCTTACTTCTCTGTATCTCTCACTAGACTATAACCAAAAGCATGTCTTAGTCATAAATGCATCTTCAGAAACTTATACTGTGACTGATACTAAACATATTCTCAAATGTTTATTATTTAAATAACTGACTTCCTTCCTCCTACTATTGGAGTGAAAATAAGAAGCCTTGGGTCTTCAATTGTGAAGTCTTAAGGTTAGAATTGGGGGTAAGGTGACTCTTGTCAAGCTGGTAAGCCATGGTAGGTCTCTTGCTAAAAGAATTAGGCTTAATTATGTTCTAAATTTA
>NW_012140747.1:3490671-3521350 GCF_000956105.1 Propithecus coquereli | reverse complement strand
GGAGAGAGGCCTCAGGGAGAACCAGCCCTGCCGACTCCTTGTTCTCAGACCTATAGCCTTCAGAATTGTGAAAAAAATAAATTTCTGTTTTTTAATCCACCCATTTTGTGGTACTTTGCTATGGCAGTCCTAGCAAACCAATACAACTATTAACTTCCTAAATTCATGGCAGTAAGCATTCCCTAAATACAAGTGCTAATATTACTCACAAAGATCGCTTTTTCATAAATATCACCGGTAACAAAATAGAAATATCACAGAGAACATTTCTTATAAAATGAAACTAACACATTCTGTGGTTGTGTATGTGTCTTCCTCAAAAGTCCAGACAAGTGTTTCATACCTTTAGAGTCATAACTGATCCTCAAGGGGACATAATTTGTCCATTCAGGACTCCAGGCAGATAGCCACACTTTGAGAAGAGCCTAGGACTTTGGTACAGAAATAAGGAAAGGACTGTCTGTAGGGTTTCCTTTCTGGAGTTATGGTAAGCTTTCTCAGGCAGGGGAGAGTCTGCCTCAGATCAAAACAAGCTGTCCTATGTTAAAGTCACATTGAACCCTTATTTCTGAGCCTAAGTACCCTATAATACTTCCAGCTGATGTAACAATTTGTTCTAGGTTTACTTGTTACATGTCTGCCTTAATTCACTGGACCAAAAGTTCCTCTAGAGCAAAGACCACATGTCTGGCACATCAAAGGCATATGTGTTTGAGAAGTTGATGCATGAGTAAATAAATGACTACAGAAATAAATGAATAAAAATAAATCAAAGATTTAGGGCATATGAGAAAATTCCAAACAGCAGGCAATCCACAGTGCAAACGGATGAATTGTCTAACAGCAGGTATCAGCATAACACTGTCATTGGACAACACATATTATTCCACCCCTGGAGGCATTATTCAATCTCATTGCAATTTAGTCCCAAGTAGATTAGACTCAGTTACATTCAACCTTTTTTATATAGTTATAATAGATCTAACAACCCAACTGAGTCACTGCTAAATCAATGAACCTCAGTCTTTCCGTGCAAAGAATGGATTGATCCCAGAGTCCCTAGGAATGAGGAGACCTGCATTTGGAAAGTTCTTAAGGAATAGAACATAGTGAAGCTCCATAAGGACAAGTTATGTGTTCATACTTATTCCTTGTCATGAAACATATTGGGTTCTCAATACACACTTACTGATTGAATCAACTAATATTGATTCGCTTTCAAAATATACCCAAGTTAGCTCAGACATATAATACTTGCAAATGAATAAAAGCTGTGCTGTAAAACAAATTTCACTAATTAAC
Source organism: Propithecus coquereli (assembly GCF_000956105.1). Lineage (NCBI taxonomy): Eukaryota > Metazoa > Chordata > Mammalia > Primates > Indriidae > Propithecus > Propithecus coquereli. The sequence goes on along the minus strand of NW_012140747.1, from coordinate 3,520,048 downwards.
TTATCCAAATACGAAATGTGAATGAGTGGCATTTAATGAAGCCAGCCCCTCCAGGATCATCCCTCCCTGAGTCATACGTACAGCCTGTCAGTCAACCTCACAAAACTCCACTCAGTACTTGGTCTGCAGCCAGTGCAAAAACATGTGGGTCGAACAGCTTCATCAAGGTGTGTTCCGGCGCACTCACCATACCTGTTATTTTAATGTGAGCTGAGCATTCATCATTTTAATTATATATTCATAGCACCTTAGCAATAAAATTATCCAAAAGGTTGACTATTTACTTTTTTGACCCAAGGGAAAAAGTTGTTGAGTAGTGAAAAGGGGGGTGGAGCTGATAAAAAATGTGTAAAGGGAACTGAGATTAATTAGACATATGCTATGCGCCATCCATGGTGATAGGCTTTTAACATTTCTCATATTAGTTCTCGTAACAACCTTCTGAGTCAGGCACAATTGTCTCCATCTTACAGATAGGGCAATTGAATCTCATATATTCACAGTGATCTAAAACAAGAATTATTTATTCATTTCACAATTCTACTAGTCAGTAATGGAGGCTGGGTTCAACTGAGAGATTCTTCCAGTATCTGTTGGACTCCCTCAAGCATTTGCTGTTTTTGTATTTCAGCTAGGAGGCTGGCCCATTCTGGGAAATAGCCAGTTGTCACACCTGTCCTTCATGTGGTCTCTTGTCTATGTGTAGCGAGAGGATTTGGGCTCTGAAGTGCTACACAGCCACTCATTCTATTGGCTACCTCATTCTTTTGGCCAAAGCAATTATGAGGCCAAAGCCACCAAGGGGTGAGGAAATAGAAAACACCTCTTAATGGGATGAGCTGAAAAGTGACATAGATAGAGGGAGTGTAAAGAATTGGAAACATTTGCAATTAAATTATCCTAAATATCAAGTGGTTTTCCCAAGATCATCCAGCTGGTAATCACTAAGACAAATTTTGAACTCAAGTCTTGAGTCTAACCTTATATTCTTATTTTCTCTTCATTGTCATTATTCTCCCTAAAAGGAGGTATAATTAGGTATATGGGGGGGCATACCAGATTCTAATCAAACTAAGATAACTTTGTATCTCTCCATACTCTTAGAAATCTAATCTTTACCTAGAGGTCATTTTAAAATAAACAAACTCTCTACCTACAGAAGAATTCTCCTAGGATAAACTGCTTTGCTGCATTAATGCCAAACTGTGTTTCATATGCATCAAATTGAACAACTGCCTTTGAATCATTTTATCTGAAAATCATTACATACAGAACTATACAATAACAAATACTAAAAAAGTAGTCCAAACCAAGAAGCATAATTTTCATTTCATAAGAGCAGCAAAAACTCCTTGTGTGGCTAAGGTTATAAAATATCACCCTGGTTATCACAATGACTTCATTTAATAATGCTACTTCTTTATGTCAAGAAGATTTTAGAATAGAATAGTCTTACTGCAGACCTTGTCTCTATACCCAATGGCCAATTTTGATCTGTCTTCTTCTTCCTTCATCAAATCTTGTTCTGACTTTTCTAGATCCTTTCATATTTCTCTTCTCAAATGGTTTCTTTCAAGGTGTGTTATTCTAAGTTGACTTGTACTCAGTTAAGAGTCCAATTGCTTCCCTTTTTTGGTACTCTTAGTTCCCTACCTAAGCAAAGTGGATTTGGCTCTCAGATTAAAAACTGCAGATGGAGTTAAAATTTTAAAAGAAAAAAACTAAAATAAAGAACCAAGTTTTGTTGTCTCATCAGTATCCTTACAGCCTAAAGAAGGAGCAAAGACAAGTGGAATCCTCTTTGCTAGGTATTAAAAATAAAGATAACACAAAACTAAAGCTCTGTATATTGGCTATTTTGCCCATTAACAATGTTCTCTCTTACCAACTAGAGGGTTTTCTCTTGTCACTATGAATTTCCAGTTATTATTATTATTTTTTTTGGTTTATTGGGTCTGCTGTTGAAGCTCCCTCTTGAATTTTTAGTGCAATCATTGTATTCTTCAGATCCAAAATTTCTGTTTCATTCTTTTTGTTTTCTGTCTCTTTGTAGAACTTCTCATTGTGTTCTTGTATTGTTTTCCTGAATTCATTAAATTGATTATCTGTATTCTCTTGTATCTTAGAACAATCATTTTGATTTATTTGTCAGGCAACTCATGGATCTTAAATTCTTTGGGGTCAATTACTGGAAGTTCACCGAGTTCCTTTGGTGATGTCATGTTTCCCTAATTCTTCATGATCCTTATAGCCTTGTGTAGGTGCCTGTGCATTTGAAGAAGTGGTAAGCTCTTCTAGACTCTATGGACTGATTTTAGTAAAGAAAGAACTTCACTGGCAGGAGAGGGGCCACACTGTACCATGCTGTAGCACTGGGTCTAGTGATGGGGGCCACCAATGGCTGGGGCAAGCAGTAGCTCCAGATACAAGGGGAACAGTCTTTATTCAATTAAGGCAGCCAAGGTCCATGATATCCACAACTATGTGGTCCTTGATGGCAGGAACTTTGGAAATTTGAGAGCCACTGAAGTCCTCAGTAGTGTTGCTGGGTCTAGCAGCAAGGGACCAAGGCACGTGGGAGGGTGAAACTGTATGAATATGCTTAGCTATAGGGAGCAGCTGTAGTCATATGAGAGATGGTGGAGGCCAGCAGTGTGCATGTGCACAGCTACAGAAGTCAAGGTTGGCAGCATGCACATGCATGGTTGCCAATTGTTAAGTGTAAGCACAGTGGTGTTACAAATTTTATTTTCCTGTAGAATAGTTCTCAGCAACTGCCACAATGTTGCATAAATAGTGGATGTTCAAGAAAATTTTTTTGTAAAGCAAAAAAAAAATTCCATTAACAATGCTATGTACCTATCAAAAGTTTGAATTCTTTGGCTATTTTTGCTCTTCATCTGATTAATTACCATAAGACCTAATTTAGTTTAAAAATTATGGAATAGTTCTCCAAAAAAATTAAAATAAAAGTAATAACTTGTTTACCATGCTTATAGCCTTGACTTTTCTGATAAGAACTGTTAGAAATGCTGCCAAAGAAAACTACAGACCAATATCCCTTATGAATATACATGCAAATATTTTCCATAAAATCCTATCCAACTGAATTCAACTGCACATCAGAAAAATAATCCACCATGATCAAGTGGGCTTCATCCCAGAGACACAAGGATGGTTCAACATACACAAATCTATAAATCTGATTCACTACATAAATGAAACAAAAACAAAGACCATATGGTCCTTTCAATAGACACAGAAAAAGCATTTGACAAAATTCAGCACCTTTTTATGATAAGAACTCTTAAGAAAATATACATAGATGGAACATACCTCAATATCATAAAAGCCATATATGACAAAGCTAACATGATAGTGAATGAGGAAAAATTGAAAGCATTCCCACTTAGAACTGGAACCAGACAAATTTGCCCATTGTCATCACTTCTGTTCAACATAATGCTGGAAGTCCTATCCAGAGTTATCAGGCACAAGAAGGAAATCAAGAGCATCCAAATGGGGGCAGAAGGGGTCAAACTATTGCTCTTTGCTGATGATATAATCTTATATCTAGAAAAATCCATAGATTCTGCCAAGAATTGATAAATAAGCTCAGCAAAGTCTCAGGATACATAATCAATGTACACAAATTAATAGTATTCCTATACACCAACAACAGTCAAGCTGAGAATCAAATCAAAGACTCAATACCTTTTACAATAGCAACAAAGAAAATAAAATACTTAGGAATATATTTAACCAAGGAGGTGAAAGACCTCTATAGCAAGAACTATGAAACACTGAGGAAGGAAATCACAGAGGATGTAAACAAATGGAAAAATATACCATGCTCATGGATTGGCAGAATCAACATTGTTAAAATGTCAATACTACCCAAAGAGATTTACAGATTCAATGCAATCTGCATTAAAGTGCTAATGTCATTTTTTGCATATCTAGAAAAAATAATTCTATGCTTCGAATGGAACCAGATAAGACCCTGAATAGCCAAAGCAACCTTAAGCAAAAAGAATAAATTGGGAGGCATCACTTTACCAGACTTCAAACTATATTATAAGGCTATAGTAACCAAAACAGCATGGTACTGGCACAAGAACAGAGACCTTGACCAATGGATCAGAACAGAGAATCCAGATATAAAACCCTCATCATATTGCCATCTGATCTATGACAAAGCAGACAAAAACATACACTGGGGAAAAGAATCCCTATTCAATAAATGGTGCTGGGAAAATTGGATAGCCACATGTAGAAGACTGAAACAGGATTAGCACCTCTCACACTCAGGTTGACCTAAATAGTTATTTAAAATAGATAATTTTAAACTACAAATGGAAGAGTTATTATAAATTTCTTAATATTGACTGTATTTCTCACTTATGAGCAGGACATACACTTTTAAATTACATTCCATAATAAAGAAATAAAGAACAAAATGTTTTTTGCATATCCAAAATCATAAGGATGAAATATTGTACCTACTGTATTCATAACATGTCTCCAAGGAAAATAATGGTATTTTCACTACAGATGAGACCAACTTTCCACATAAGTTAACAACTTGCCCAGCTTGTAATTTCTGCCAACTCAGATTCTCATTCTTGTGTTTTTTGCTGTAAAATTCTTCTACTATATAATAGTGATATTCTCAACATGTTGCCAGTACCACCCATACATCAAGTTGTATTTCCAGAAAGGCATATTCTCACAGGTATCTTTTCATGCACACAAACCCCACCCTGAACTCCATCCTGAACATGTACCAAAAATAGTTTTGATTTTTTTTCTTGGAATCTTCCTTAGCCTTTATTCACCGTTTCTGCCCCCTCACTCTGTCTGCCAGGTTACTGCTCTCCTCCAGAGTTAGTCCCAGATCTGGAGGTTTGCCTGGACTTCTGACTGGGGGAAGGGTGTCCTGCTGCTCTTCTTCATTCATAGTAACCCAATTCCCTGGAACTGGAACCATGAACAATATCTGGGTCTTCTCAGACAGATTTTTCATAATTCACAGTTACCAATTATGTTCTGACAGACAACCACACACTGATCCCCAGAGTCCCTTCTGCTATGTGCTCTTTCTTTTTAGGAAGTGTGACTTTCCATGGACACTCCCTGACAAGTCAATTAATCCTCCAGTGTTAGTTTCTGCAGTTGGTCCAGTTCCCTGAGAATCGTGGCACATCTTTGTTTACTGGTTCTTTCTTCTCTCTCCTAGAATCATACTACCTCAAGAGACCATCATACCTTATGTCACATTTCTTATCTCTGACATTACAAATTTTGAAATCAACATATATATACTTCTATACGTGAAGGAGGAGTTTGTTGATTATGTGACCACAGTGATATCTGTGTGTATTATAAGGGCATAATGTCTTATTTAATACCAATGTACATCCAAGGATGATTTTATAACAGTTTTCTGTGTTTCTCAAATTTATGTAATCACTGAACACTTTTTTTGAAGGTATATCTCATGGAACTAGTTTCCAGAACACATACTTTTTAAAGTTATATTTTAATGAAAAATTACATTTATAAATGACAATGATGTTAAGTTTTATCTCTGAGGTCTTCTGTTATCTGTGCTGGAAGCAAATGTAAATGCTGAAATCATGCTGTCTTCTGTGGGTATCTGTTGTTTCTCCCTCTCCTTCTCCTTCATGAAAGAATATCTTGGTTTTCCTTTCCTGAACCATCTCTACTCACCAAATCAACCACCTGGCTTGGGTATGGCTTACTATTAATACATCTTCAGCTTCATGAGCAGTCACACAAACTAGTCCAGCCAATTAACATATTCTATCCTACTGTACAAAGTAATTGGAGTAATTGGTTCAGATGTGGACGTATGATCAAAGCCAGGCTGACTCAAATTTTTTGCTGGAATTCTTAGGAAACAGAGACTTTTTGAACCTGGGTTGCTAAACTTTTAGAATGTAAGTCTGGATCTGCTAGGGGCACCACATGGAGAAAGCACACCTAAAAATGAAGCCCAGCCAGAAAAGCAGAGGCAAGAGGTAGACTCCTCCTGAACACATTTGAGTCACTGAGTCTAGCTGGAGACAGGCTACAGATAGATTTTTCAGCTATAGCAGCCAATTTCTTTCTTATTTAGGCCATTATTAGTCAGACTTCAGTCACCTATGACCCGAAAAGTCCTGATTAATGCACTACTCTAAAGAGGTAGCACTGTTGCCCTGGTGACAAATAGCACAGGTAAAGTGCTTAAGAGAAGTTAATTCATAGTGCTTAGGAGAAGTTAATTCGCTTTCATGAATCTAGCCTTACATGCTTTATTCTAATCTGGATGAAAAAATGTCACAGGATTATTGAGAAGGAAATCTCTTTCTTCTACAATCAAACAAATGAACCCCAACTTCAGGTTTCTGCTTCTATTACCTTAATTTATTGAGTCTTCACAACTTTCAGAATGCTTCAAATTAGGATCAGTTTTGTGAGTCTTGTAAATCATAATTAATCTTTGCAAAGCACCTTGAGATTCTTAGGTGAGAGAACAGATAAAAGACAAAGCAACATTATTAAATAATTCAACCATTATTACTCTTTCAAGGGAAGATACAAGAATGAAAATCTTCAGGGAACATGATAATTACTGAGACAATAATGAAGAGCTGATTAGAAAAAGTCTCCTCATCCCTGAAAATAACAAAATCTTCCAAGAGCTTTGGGTGGATGGATGGTTTGTGTTTAATATCCCTTTATTTTTCACAGACTCTTGTCTCTGCCCCCTCGGCACAAACAAAAACACACACGGACCCCAAAGAAAGAGTCTTTGTGCACATTTGAAAAAGGTTCTTGGGAGAACATGTAATAGTTCTCATATAATAATGAAAATGTCATCTCATGAGACACTTCTCCAAAAAAGAGCTGCCTGGTAGAGATGAATGTTTTAGAAAGGAACAATCAAACAACAGGGAAATCTCAGAAATATTGGTTCTAACTACTCATCAGAAAGGAAGAAGCTGGAAAAGCCAGCTTTTCAGAAACTAGAAAAAAGTAAATGGTTCATTCTAGACAAACTGCTTATTTGATAGACACAGATTTAGGGTGTGACTTGTGATTTGGTAAGGAGGTAAATTCTGGTTGTCCTATAAGCAAGTTTAGGAGATGCTTGGCAGATGCATCTTTTGCAGTCCTCACATCAGGATTAATTCCTATGGTGCCACATCACTTCATATAAAGGTCAAATGAAGAAACACTCAAGCGATAATGATGAAAGAACAGGTCATCTCCTAAGAATTAATGACTGGAGGGAAGGAATTGATGGCCTTTGGCTCTATCTTCAGCCATTAACCCCAGCTGGCCATTAATCCTCAGGAAATGCCCTGTGCCAGGGATGTTATTGCTGTTATAAACTACAAGTGAAGGAAACTGCACATGCTCAAACATTAGTACAAAAAATTTAATTTAATGAATAAATGCATTTTGAAAAGCATATGCAAGATAGCTTGGAGAAATAGTTGATCTACATGTGATTTAGCCAGCTTGCATTCATCAGCTCCTTTTTAGTTAAGTTATAACTAAAACTACAAATGGTGCCAACACTAGACTCGGAACCTGACTGGGTTTACATATGAGTGCTGTGATTGATATTCCATTATTGTCAGTGTTCTTGATTAGTGCAATATAATTACAGGGTTTATTGCTTATGTCAGTGAAATTACAGAGAGAAGATTAGCAGCTAGCAGAGGGTTTTACAGACATTTCCAAAGGTCTGTCTGCCCACTGACTAGTTGATGGAGTTGGTATTTTGCTCCCTAGCAAACTATTTGTAAAAGGGAGCTGGACTATTCCACATGCCTTTGTGAGTGACATTTCCGGAACTATCATCCTTATGCCTGAGGTGATAATTCTCCAAATTGGGTTTGCATGCTGAAAAAAAAAATCCAAAAGCTAATCCTTATAGGCTGCTTGAAATGCCATCTCTGCAGGGACTCATCCTGAAGCAGTACTTCCAGAGTGACATGAAAGGATTAAGAGGTAAATAAAGGAATTGGGCACACTCCAAAGTCAATTCATTCAAATAGCTACTTATAAGAAAAACAAAAAGTAAAAGTAACACCACGTTGTGATTAACAGTGAGGAGTAAAATTAGTTGAGACATAATAAGAACAGTATTAAGCAATAGGAAGAAATATCCTGGACCAGAAATGTAAAATGTTAGCTGGTGTTACAAAAACTCAAAAGTAATTTAGTTTCCTAATTTATAATGGACACACTTAGGTAATCTTTGCCAAGTGCTAATCTCTGGTATGATTCATCTTTCAATCAATAAGTCAGACCAGTTCTCCCCTCTCAGATAAAGAATAGTAATGAATATGTGGTGGACGGAGTCTCAGAGAGATAATGTCTACATCTCATAATAAATTTTATATGGTATTAATATTTTCTGAATTGCTATTATTTCTAAACGCTATAGCAAGATGCAACGTAGGCATTTCTACACCAATTCTAAAGATGAGGAAACTTTAACTCAGTAAATGCTCAAGATTCCATAGACAGAAAACGAAAGAAACAAAATTTGAACCTAGGGCTTTGTAACTCCAAAGCCCATTCCCTCTCCACCGCCTTTCCTTAGAAATGACACTGCCATATGCTATTTCGTTAGTCTGGCCTGTGACTCATCATAGTGTAACTCCTTAGTCTCATCTTCCAGGACCCCTTAAACACACACCAGTCAAAATGACCGTGCCATCCCTCAAATGTGTCCTGGTGATTCCTCCATGCCACTGTCCTCACCTCTGGAGACTGGACTCACTGTTCAGTGCCTCCATGCCTCCTTCTTCACAGAGTCTCTTCCAATACCAGGCAAATGTCATCTTTCCACCATCTGTCTGACCACCCATGGGTCATTACCAAGGCTTTGACCTTTGACAAACATTTTTTGTTTCATACCTGTTTGTATATGACACACATTCACTGTTAACTTATAAGCTTTTATTAGAATAGGTATTAGTTATATTTCATATCTGTTCCCCATCATTACAACATCTTACAAAACAGTTAGATAAATGAATGAATGCTACCATCTTCCTGCTTATAACTTTTCTGGATTTTCTGATTAGTATCTGTAAGCCAAAGAAAGCCTGCCAACCAATAAAGTAATCACACATGATGGCACGTAGATCTTTTTTGAAAAATTTTCCGATTAGATTACTTGGCCTGCATCCCCCAAGATAAATTCTGGCAACTCTGACAAGGCCCTGAGGTCCCTGAAACTTAATAGCTATGTAATCACTGGTGCAGTCAATGACCTGTTTAAAAATGGTACCACAAGAATGACAAGAGGTAAACTTCTGCCAAAAAGACTTCAGTAGATGAGCAACTAGATGAATCTGCATGCATTGCAACCTCATAAAACCAAGACCAGATTTGAGTCTAACATTTTATTAATCTTACTTCTTAAAATGGGGTCAGAACGAATCTCAGTATGAATCTCTGAAAACCACAGCATCATGCAAATGCACACCATCACAGCTAATTGGTTCAACTGAAATTCATGGCATTTAGTATGTTGGGCTTTCTTTAAATCATCCCATTTGTATCACGAATTGCCTTGGTGACTCATCAAAGTCACTTAAAGAAGCACCTGGCAAACCTAACTTGGGTGTTGTAAGGGCAAAATCATGAAATTTCCCCGGAGGAGGGAAGCACCTGCCTTCTTACCCTCCCCTTCTCAGAGTGCCTCCTTGGAAATATAAGAGACTCAATAGGAGGCCCAATCTTTTGATTTTATAGTGCAAGGTTGTGGGCCTTCTGACCCTTGAAAATATAAAAGTGTACCTCCAAAATTAACTCTTTCACAAGGTATACAGCAAACACAAGGGACATCTTTCTATCTGTCAAGGAGATAAGAAAGTCTCAATTGTTCTTTCTTCTGCTTCATTGTACACATTTATATGAAACTGTGTCCAGACTTTAGTCACTTGAATGTTACCTTACATGCATGTAACCCTGATAATGCTTACTCTGTAATAAAATGTGTTGCCTCTGGTATCTACATTGGCACAGAGGAGTCTTTTGGCAGGATTTTTTTATTCCCCAACAGTGTCTGCTAAGGAAGATAGACGGATTACAGGCATTTATCCAAGAGCATAGTAGCTTTGTTACATGCACTTCTTTATCGAGGGGAGCATGATTTCTAAGATATATGAGGTTCCCATTGATCTAGACAGTTCAAACCAAACATTTACCAATTTAGGGGAAAAAAAGTAGCAGAGTGGGATGAGAAGAAGAAGGAGGAGGGGGAGAAAGACATAAGTAAGGGACAAGAAAGAGACAAGTTACTAACAGCAAGAATGATTTAACAGTGTGAAAACGCAATTCTAAACTGGCATCATACAGCATACCTGTATGGGATTGTGATCTACTGAAATATCAAGTATACATCCAAACATATTGAAACTACATGTTAATCAGGTAAGATGGCTTACATATATGTATTACAAAAGAAAAATTGTTGGTAACCAAGGGAAGTAATTTTTCCTATTGTAACAGATTGACAAAAGTATTTCAAAATTCAAGTAAATAACATGTGACTAAAGGATATGAACATTTCTGTATGTAGTCTGGCAAACTATATCTGGAGACAACAGTAAGGATGCTAGTAGAAAATTTAAACATATTTCTGTGAAGGATCTATTAATTAATCTATGAATTAATCCAAACTGATTAAGTTATCTGATCTATCATCAGTTTTTAAGGGAAGATATTTACCAAAGCATTTATGTTTTCTGATAGAGTCTAATGACATGTTTTCAGAGTTGCTGATTTACTACTGAGTAACTTTGCCATAATTGGCTTTATTTTGGAAAAAGAAAGATCATTTTCAATGGCACGTCTCACCTCTCCCCTAAATATTGAATTTCCTAATAAAAATATCAAAAATGAGTCCACTCATTCATAAATATTTTTATGTACCAGGCACTGTGATGCCACTGCAACTTATGAAATTGTAGTCATTGAGGTCTTTTAGAGGAATAGCTAAAGAGCATTATGTCCCACATTGAGCCGTTTCAGCTTCCTGCGTAAGAAACTCCAGTATTTAAGTAACAAGGCAAGGCAGAACCACCCAGCCCTGTCATAGAGCTCCTACATTTTTTGAATCCTGGCCCACAGGAAAATAAGTCCTTTTTCCTCCTTTCATCCTGCTTCATATAAAGAAGGCCTTAAGATGCCTCTACTAAGTCATTCTTAGTCCCTGACCTGCCCAGCAAACGATGTGTATGGTATGGTTCACTGCTTAACAAATAAACACCCTGAAGTTTGGCTCCATTTTCCTGTGACTCTGTGTAACTTGAAATTGGGTCATAAGCTCTGCCTCCTGTAAAAGCAGTAGGTCAAGAAAACCATTTCATAACTTCATGTGATGAAATAGTCAGACCCATGTTACCATGGCAATTATGAAAAAAAGGAACACAAAAAAAAAAATAGCACAAAAAAGTGAAAGACAAGATTCTTGTTAAAACAGAAAAGATTTCTTGTGCCAACATGTTTTCATAGGAAAAATTTTGGTATTCAGCTCCTTTTTGCCTAAGAGAAGGTTCTAGAATTCTATTTGAATACTTCTGGAGGGGAGGAAATGTATCCACCTGAGGCGAATCACAGTTTGTAAGGGCCAAAATTCATACCTTCCAACATTTTATTTGGATGAAATCAGGTTAAAATGAGTATCTAAGGCAGCCTCAAAGAGGAAAGGGTGTAAGAAAAGACCTTTTCTTGCAGCTTGCATAGGTGAAGATATACCACATGATTTGCAAAGTCAAGCTTTGCAAATTGATTAGATGCTTCTAGAGTCCAGGCAAGGGTCATAAACAAGTAATGCAAATTGGGTAGAGAATAGTGGTGACTATGGTCCAAAAGGCAGAATGCATGACCAAATTCAATTTTACAAAACCCTATGGAGGACAGATACCTCACTTGAGGCACTAGCTTATGATCAGTGGAGTACATTATTTTCTGCAGAGGAGGAATAACTGGGTTCGAATCTAGGGAGTTTATAGAACAAGCTGAGAAGTGACAAGCTTCCCTCCTACGGTGTGTCTTACCGAGTGGCTCCCCGGAAGCTCTGGGGCTCAGAGCTTTGCTTCCCCTGTAAAGAGAAAGCTCTATGTCAGTACTGCCCATTCCATCCTGCTAGTGCTGCAAACACCTGAAGCTAAAATGCTGCTTCACACCAATACCCCAAGGCCCAGTGTCGAGCCATTACCCTCAGTGTGCTCAGAGGTGGTGTCATGTCAGGGAACAGTTTCCTGCATTCTCTGCCATGAGTAAGACTCTCTGGGCACCTGCCAGCTGGCACATGAATGTGTGTGACTGGTCTCGGCAGGCATGGGCAGGACAGCATCTATGGATAACGGTTTTCTTTGAGTCCTCTTTCTAGACCTTGAGGCTTCATTTTGCTCTTTAATTTGCCTCCTTCTTGAATCTCTGCTCTTTTTTCCCCTAGATTTCTTCTTACCTCTTGGCCCTTCACTAAATCCCTGAGGAGATGCTTTTCCTCTTCTACCTCTTAAACATTATGGTCTGCTAGGGTTCTGTCTTCGGTCCACAGCTATTCTATTAATACATAATCTCCCTGCAGGAGAGAAGGAAGAGCAATGATAAGTCTGTATAAGAAGAGGGAAAAAATGATTTCCAGGAAGGCAGAGGGCTAACGAGAGCCAGAGCTCATAATAGAAATCTGCCAAATGGTGTGAGAAGGAAAGGTGTGAATCCCGGAGGAAGCACAAGAGACGATTGGGAACCAAAGGCTGTGAATGCCAACATCTATTATAAGGTTATAGTTATAATTTTATCATGGATTGAGTTGCTACTCTGTGCCAAGCATTATTACATGCATTTTGTAAGCACCATCACATCATCTAATTATCAACCCCGCTGGACCAGATATTAGTCCTGCTTTGCTTTACAGAGGAAACTGAGACTTGGAGAGGTTAAGAAAGAAACTTTACCATATTCCCTGGGTAAAGTGGATGAAGGGGATTTATCTCAGGTCCTGGCTGAATCCAAGCTGATTCTCCACAATATCAAGATATGTGGCTATGACAATATCTCTGATAAGAATTATGCTTTCTGCTCAGCAGGTGAAATTTTTAGTTCGTGATATCTCTGCAATTCTGGGGGGCTTCAGCACTCATATTTTTGTGGCAGCATTGATAATCGTGAAGGGAAACAAGTCTTTTCCTTCTCCACATTCTTTTACCTTTATATACTCTCCTCTCAATAGTATCTATAGTAAAATCCCTATACTCTACCCCAGTGAAGAGAGTTGGTAATAGTATTCATCAAAACACAGAACTCTTATTGGACCAAGTTTTAGTAGTGACCTGATTGACTCTGCTTTAGAATTTCAAGAATTCTAATTATCTTTCTCAACTTCAAACTCCTACTTCTATGTGTTACAATTACCTGGATATAGTCTGCTGTTTAGATTTGAGAAAAAGTTAGAAAGCTTGAGCCCAGGAAAACAATATTGTCCAACCTAAGGGAGAGTTTTGCCTGGACTTAGGTGATGTTTCTCACTCATGTTGTTCTCTGGTAGAAAATCTCCAAGAGAAATAGGAGGTGGTAAGATTTGCAAGGTCCTAAGATTGCCTAAGAATGCTGATGCTGTGATAATACATATTAATATTTAGAAATGGCAGAATGAGTTTGTATACATGTAACTTTAAAAATGTCAGCTAAAGTAGAGAGTAGTGAGAGATTATAAATTGTTTCATTGTGGATTCTCATATTTGTAAGCCTGTCTCTGGGATTAGGAATCAATCAAGCTATTTAACAGCACCCCATACCTCAATGTGGCCAAAATTGTTCTACTTTCCATGAGCACTGTTCCTGCTTTGCCTCTCTACCTAGGAAACTGCTGCTTCCTCTGCCAATAAAGAATAAAGAAAGCTTGGCAGGTAGTAGCAGTTTTTACTGTCTAATCCCAACTTTCCTAGAGCCAGCAAGGGCCTGCTGAGCTTCCTGCACAACCACAAATTCGGATAACCCAACCTTGAGGCAGGCCGAGATGCAGGAGGAACCTGGGAAGGGAGGCACAAATGTTTCTGCTGCAAGGGCCAGGAGTTGTAGTTTAACTGGGGGAGAGGCTCTCTGAAGAAAAAGGGTTAGGTCAAGAGTATACCACCTAAGACAAGGAGAGCACCAATAGCCATGAGCACTGAGCAGTCTGCAGCCAGAGCTCAGGTGCTGCATTGAAAATTCCAGACAAACATCACATAAAAACAGTTTCCTGGAAATATTCTAAACTGTAGAACACTAAAAAAAATATAGTCCTCTTTAAAATAGAGTTCTAGAATTCTGTAAGGACTCTTGATATTACCTGACTTGGCACAAGGGTTTTGTTAGGCAGGTAGGATCCACACCTTGCTAATATCTGCATGTAACCCAGGGTGTTAAACTGGCAGTTTGAACTGAGTGACCAAGAAACAAAGCTGGTAACCAGGAATAGATCTGTAGACTTAGATAATGTTTCAAAGCAAAAATAAATAAATGAATGAATAGATAAATAGTTGAGAAAAGAAAACGGAAGAAAAGATTTGAAGAGGATTTCTTTGGATAAAGCTGTGCTGTAAGTTCCATCTTAAGGAAATGGACTTGGTGGGGAGGGCTGCCTTGCTTCTCACCTCGAGTCTTGCAAGAGGGCTTTCAAAGGAAACACTTGGAGAGTTTGAGATGTGCTCCCTGAAGTATGGGATGCACATTAGGGTGTCTGACGCAAGCCTGCAGAATCCTAGAGGTGAGGCTGGCTAAAGTAGCCTATGTTAGCGAGTAGAAGGTTGTGTCAAAGCAATAACTACAGACCTGATGATGTCCAGCCAAGATGTTGTCTATCAGTTTCCTAGGGCTACCATAACAAATTGCCTCACACTGGGTGGCTTAAAGCAACATAAATTTATTTTATCACAGTTATAGAGGCCAGAAGTCCAAAATCAAGGTGTCAGTAGTGCTGTGCTTTTTCCAAAGGCTCTACGGGAGAATCCTTCCATGCCTCTTCCAGTTTCTGGGAGATCCAGGCTTTCCTTGGCTGATGGCCGTATAACTCCATTTTTGCCTCCATCTTCACATCACTTCTCCTCTGTGTCTCTTCTCCCTCTGCATTTGTCTTATAAGGACACTTGCCATTGGATTTACAGCCTACTTGGATAATCTGAGATGATCTAATTTCAAGATTCTTTAATTATTAATATATCTGCAAAGATTCTATTTCCAAATAAGGTCCTGTTGACAAGTTCCAGGAGTTAGGATGTGGACATACCTTTTTTGATGTCACCATTCTACATTGGGTCAGATGATGACTCTGCAGGGATGTTGATCTAAGTTAATTTTAAAAGGGATCTTGACCAGGGCATCAGCCAGTTAACAAAGAGACAACAATGGAGGGTCTTTATAGAAAGGTAGCCAGAAAATCAGAGGTGGCCAAGAAATTAAAGCAAACAACAGAAGAGAAGGAGCTGACTATTTTGCAGGAGTTATTGATGATTGGCTCAGCTGTGGAGCTTCTGAGACAACTCTGAGAATCGCCCAAGAATGAACAAGAAGTCTAAAATATCACCCAGGCCAGCAAGAACAAAGCCAGCTTACTAATGTACTAATTGATAACACTTTCCTGGATCCCTTTTCTCCTTCTCCCTCTCCTGCTCCAGACCTGATGAGATCAGAAACCTCAGTTAACAAGTTGAGAAAAGAGGACTGGGAGAGAGAAAAAGGACCACCAACACCACCTTCTTCAAAAGCAAGGGCATCATCTGCCCATGGCTTTCTCTGGGGAAGGGGCTCTCTCATTATGCTAAAATATGGATGCCATGATAATTTCTGCCCAATAAATATGCCCCTGGCAAAAGCTTAACCCAGAAGAAGCTCAAGAAAAATGATCACACAATAACTTCCTGCCCAGTTTCATTAGGTTACATTAGTCTTACCTCTGAATGAAGACTGAAGAGTTTATCGATATATAGGATTTGAAGTTTTAATTTCTAGGTTATGATTGTGTTTTCTATCTTAAATTGACCACAGGACTTTATATTTTCTAAAAATAATCAGAAAAATCCTAAGTCTGTCTAAAATCTCATCCAAAGGCCCAGAAAATTCTTTCCTCCACTATATACATTTGAAAGAAGCAGAAGACATGAAAACAAAACAGGAAGTTGAGTTTTGATCATCTTCCACAAGCTTTCATTGGTCAAGGTACTAGTTACACTCATAAAACAATATCCAAAAGGGTTCCTTGACTCAGAGCATTATTAAGATGATCAATTGTATTGATTTATTATTTGTTGAGAATTATTGCCCCACAATTTGGAAAAAGAAAATGAGAATTAGATTCACTTTACTCTATAGACCAATATACAAATGAGCTCTAAAGAATATTCAATGGGATCCAACATCAACCTTCAATTCATCCTCATATGGAAGATAAACCTTAATGGGTATAGAAAAAGGTAGAGTTTGGCTTTATCTTGGGTCCTGTCCTCTGTGTCACAGGCTGACACTATGCCAAATGGTCTGTACTGAAATCGCTGCTTGTTGGTCCTGGTTTTTTAAATCTGCCTTCCCTTATACTCTTGCCTGAGCAAATCTTTAAACAAACACTCTTTGTCAACACTTTCAAAAGAATACATTTTTCCCCTCCAATACTCTGCAAAAGGCAAATTACGGCTGTTGTTGCTACAGCCCTGGGCAATCTGTGCTAAGTGGTATGCGGATCTCTCTGTTATCACTTTACCAGTGCAATTCTCTCTGTGGGAGGGATCAGTATTCTTCTACATATTGTGGTAAGAGAAAGTGAATTTAAAATGCATTTTTGCACAAATGATCACTTCTTGTTTTGAATGAAATATTAAAATACATCTCCCATTATTCTGAAATATGGATGCCATGATAATTTCTACCAAATAAAGATACTGCTGGCAGAGCTTAGCCCAGGAGAAGCTCAAGAGAATGATCACACAATAACTTTCTGTCCAGTATCATTAGGTTACATTGTTTAGATAAGTATGAAAATTCAAATGGTAAACAGTTACATATATGTTTGTGGACACAAACAAAACAAAAGATGTTATTTCACAGAATAACCTAGTGTTACAGAATTGCTGGAAGTTTAAAGTTTATGAATATGGAAAATCTAAAATATGAGCACATGGGAATCTTTATTTAAATACATCTTTTAAAATATTATATATTAATAACTTTCTCTGAATATTAAAACATAGGCTCCTGGTGAGAGTGCATTTAATGATTATTTCTTAGGTAGTTACATGCTGTATATTGCCTTCCAGAAAGAAGAAGGAAACTCAACTATTTCCCAACTGGTTTACTATAACATGAAAGAAAGAGGACAATTTAGTCATTAACCAATAATTAATTTTAAAAATTCCACCTGTGCAAGCAGATCCTGTATACCAGAACCTTATGGTGCTTTTTATTTCTAATACCAAAATAGGACTCTCAATGTCCACACAAAATCGAAAAGACTGGTTAATAATGTCGATCTTTCTGCCTCTAATGATTATATTGACTAACAGTTCTGAAGCTTCACCTTGCATCAGGTATACGTGCTTAAAACGCTCTGTTTCATTTAGTCCCCCCATTCGGCCCAAAGAGTGAAGTTCCCAAATTCACACAACCGGACAAGGGCAGAATCACAAAATATTTCTCCTTTTCCCCTAAGTCCTGCTCAAGAGCAGCCCAGTTCATTGCTCAATTTACTAAACCATTACCTCTTGGACAAAGAGGGAGTCATTAATTTATTTTTAAGGAAAGCGATTACTTCTCTAAAGGAAAATTAATTACCCTCCAAGTATCACCATCTGTTTTAATGTTTTTAAGCCTAAAGTTTGAGGACAGACACAGTAACTTTAATATATCCCCAGTTGTAGGGCCCAAATGGCCTCTGTCATTAAGAACACAGAGTAGAATCATCCCACATCAAGAAACTGAATAGAAGAGTGATGCTGTATGTGGGATCAAGGAGTTGTCTCCAGAGCCTGTAAAATGATTCTCCCGATACACAGCATGGCTGCATTTATACCTAGAGGAGATCAAAAAATTACAGAATCGAATGGCCCACACATATCATGATATTGCTAAGATGTCACAATCAGAAGAGAATCCTAAATGACAATGGATTCTAGAAAAATAATTTGTAAGATGTTTTTACTTCACAGGAAAAAAGTTTATTTGCCAAAAAACTTTCATTATGTATTTACTATATGTAATCATGCTAGTTTCAGAGATATACTTGTGAAAGTACCAATGGCCCTAAGAAATTCACAGGCTACTCTACATGGATTTTCTACATTTAGCCCTAAAATCCAGCCTATGAAAAAATAATTATGGTATTTTACAGATATGAAAGCAACAGCTCAGAGAGGTTAATATGTTCAAGGTAGTTTCAGCTTGTAAATCTCCCCACACAAGTAGAGGCATTTCAGTGCTTGACAGTCACACACCTTCATTCTCCTTGGCCTTTGCCTGAACTCTTCATGTCGGAAAAAGCCTCACCAGGGAACTGGCACAAAGACAAAGCAAACAAGCTTTTGTGTGTTGTCTGTCCTTGCTCAGGAAGGTGAATACTACAGGAAAAAAATTTTTCTTGCTCAAGCAAGGAAAGTTTGCCAAGCAAAAAGGATATATAATAAAGTCTTGCTGCTGTTTCTGCTCTTTGAGGATCAGTAGGAACGGATTCTGTGACACCGTACTATTAAAACACCCCAGAGATAGGTCACTTGCTTACTGATGAGGTCTAAATTTTATTTCCTTGCCAACAAACCAGAAACCCCTTCTCTATACCTATCTCAGAGTAAATGTATCACATAAGAGATGGGAAAAAGGATGATTTTAAACCACGAGGAAAAATAAAATGTCAGGATATCCTTTGTATTTCTAAATGAGTCCATATCTTTTTTGTTTGACTGAATAACTAGATGTGTTTCATATATGCAAAGGAGGCAGACCGGGGCAGAGAGAGTTGAATTGGGCTGTGCAATTGAGTGAGAATTTGGACTTCCCAGAGGCAATCCAGGAGAGAGGGGTAAGAAAAGTATCACAAAATAACAGAAGCAGAAGCCTCAGCTGGCAGTATGGCCAGTTAGAACCTTCCACAGGGAAAGAAGATAAGGGATCACTAATATGGAATTCTAACTTCCCATAATACACATTCAATAACCGGGTCTGCTATATACAACTATCTGGAATTCTGTGGTTGCTCTGAAAAGAATCAAAAAGGGGCTGCTTGCCCACCAGCATCAGTGGCAACGGTGGAAGCTTGGATATAAAGGTGCTGTAATACAAAGCCAATGACAAGAAGTCGGTGGAGGAAGAACACTGGAGTCAAGCGACTGTGAAAGCATTGCCTTTGAGAATTTACAGGAATCAGAAAAGGCAGTGGACACCCATGGGACAAAGAATGAGAGTATGACTTGGTCTTGCCTAAATCCTAAAGAACGAAGTGACTCAAACTCACATTTTGGTTACAAATATATTACTCATCTATGTAACTGAACTGGTATAACCTTATCAAGAGTTGAGATCTATGGACTATTTCATATTATTTCCTCCTTTGGGGGGAAAAGTTTGAGGGTTCTCATAAATGCACAAAGATCTAAGATGAAACAAAGATCTAAGGAAATACTGAAAAAAAAAGGAGTTGAGATCTACAGTTCTTTTTTTTATTTCAAAATATTAAGGGCGTACAAATGTTCTAGGTTACATGGATCACTTTTGTAATGCTTGAGTCCCAGCTGTAGGTGTGTCCATTACCCCATATAGGTTCACAGTACCTATTCTGTTAGGTAGGTTTTTCCCCTTCCCTCCTTCCCCTCTCCCCTGGTTGATTTCCACTGAGTTTTACTTCCCTCTATGCCCCTGTGTGTTCATCGGTTAGTTCCAATTTAATATTGAGTACATATGGTGCTTGTTTTTCCATTGTTGAGATACTTCACTGAGGAGAATGGTCTACAGTTCCATCCAGGTTATTACAAAAGGTATTAATTCATCTTTTTTATGGCTGAGTAGTACTCCATGGTATACATATACCACATTTTATTAATCCACTCATGAATTGATGGACACTTGTTTTGATTCCACATCTTTGCAATTGTGAATTGTGCGGCAATAAACATTCAAGTGCAGGTGTTTTGATGAAAAGTCTTTTTTTCCTTTGGGTAAATACCCAATAGTGGGATCGCTGGATCAAATGGTAGGTCTATTTTTAGTGCTTCTTCCATAGACATACTATTAATAATTTGCAGTCCCACCAAGAGCATATAAGCATTCCTTTCTCTCTGCATCCATGCCAGCATCTATTGTTTTTGGACTTTTTAATAAAAGCCAATCTGACTGGGGTAAGGTGATATATCATTGCGGTTTTAATTTGCATTTCCCTGATGATTAGTGACGTTGAGCATTTTTTCATATGTTTATTGGCCAATTTTCTTTCTTCTTTTTAGAGGCTTCTGTTCATGTGTTTTGCCCACTTTTTAATAGGGGATATCTGCAGTTCTGACTATCTGCTTTCAAACATCTGTGTACCCTTCTACTTTTTTTATTTCAAAATATTGAGGAAGTACAAATGTTTTGTTACATGGATACCTTGTATAATGCTTAAGTTGGGGCTTTTAGTGTGCCCATCACTCAGTTAGTGTTCATTGTACCTGATAGGTAGTTTTTTATCCCTTTCCTCCTTCCCCTTCACCCCTTCTTCATTTCCAATGACCTTTACATCTCTTTGTGCCCATGTGTGTCTATTGACCTGCTTCCAATAATTAGAGAGTACATGTGGTGTTTGTTTTTCCATTCCTGGGATACTTCACATAGAATAATGGTCTCCAATTTCATCCAAGTTGCTGCAAAAGACATTATTTCATTCCTTTTTATGGCTGAGTAGTACTCCATAGTATGTATGTATATATACATATACCACATTTTCTTAATCCACTCATGAACTGATGGGCACTTAGGTTGATTCCACATCTTTGCAATTATGAACTGTACTGCAATAAACATTCAAGTGCAGGTGTCTTTTTTAATAAAATGATTTCTTTTCCTTTAGGTAGATACCCAGTAGTGGGATGTTGGGTCAAATGGTAAGTCTCCATTTATTTCTTTGAGAAATCTCATCTTCAACAAAACAGACAACATACACTGGGGAAAGGAAGCCCTGTTCAATAAACGGTGCTTGGAAAACTGGATAGCCACATGCAGAAGAATGAAACAGGACCCCTCTCTCTTGCTATATACAAAAATTAATTCAAGATGGATAAAAGACTTAAATGTAAGGCATGAAGCCTCCTACTTTTAAGCCTGAGTAGTTTAAAGTCAAGCACACTAGTAAATCTCTAATAATCTATCACATTATATTATCATCCAGCCTATCTAATCACTCCAATACCAACTCAGCACTGAGCCTCGACAGGCACATATTAATGCAATTAAGGAGTTAATTTTTCTGGAATGTGCACAGCTGTAGCTGTTAACATTCAAATAGTCCTTATACTGCCGTCTTCAGGTAAAATCAAAGCATCAATATCTAAAAAAAAAAAATGTCAAGGAACTAAAAACTGAAAGCA
Source organism: Propithecus coquereli (assembly GCF_000956105.1). Taxonomy (NCBI): domain Eukaryota; kingdom Metazoa; phylum Chordata; class Mammalia; order Primates; family Indriidae; genus Propithecus; species Propithecus coquereli. The sequence goes on along the minus strand of NW_012140747.1, from coordinate 3,498,428 downwards.
CAGAGAAAAATGCCACCAGCTATAGACAGTAAAATCTATTCTACCTGGCTAGCGACATGTCAAAGAATCAATGCCTGTCCCGAGAGATGAACATGAACTAGTGCGTGAAGAGCTGCATGTTCAAGATTATTAAGATTGTTAAGTGATAATTAATGAAACACTGAATCCAAAGTTACAGTCGTACTTCCCTCCCAACATTTGGATCATGGAAATGGACTTTGTCCTTGCCTAACAAGTTCATATCTCTACTTCTGTATTCAGTACTTCTATCCAGCAGCAATTCATTCTGTTAACAAATGCATTTGTTCAGTAAATATTTACTGAATTCCTGTCATGAGACAGGCACTGTGTTAAGACTTAATAGTAATGCAACACAGAACATTATCCCTGCCTGCAAGCAGCTTGCAGACTAGTGGTAAACAGGCAATTATCAAAAATTGTGCTCTGATAGGGATAGAAGAAGCAAGGTCATTTCATATGAAAGAACTATACATATTTCAGTACAGTTCATGCATATTATACAAAGGTAATGGCAAGAGGTGAAGCTAAGGAGGCAGCAACGAACTTGGTCATGAAGAGCTCTGAATATGGGGCTTTAGTGTGAAGCCAAGTAAGAGAGTTCTCTCGAGAAAGAACCCATTGGCAGGTGCAGGGCTGGAAACAGAAAGATCAGTTACAAGGTGACCAAATAAGGCAATTGTAGTACAGACTAAGGTGGTAAAGTAGAAGTAAATGGGTGGATAAATAACAGGATTTGGCCAGTTAGAAGGTAGGGCATAGACTGCAGGAGGAATTAAAGATAATGACCAGCTCCATGGTTTGGATAAGTAAAGATACCATTTACTGAGCAGCGGAAGAGAGAATTGGGGCTGGAGCTGAGAGTGCTGGTGGAGGATGAGGAGAGAATTAGAGGTATATGATATATTTATTAATAACATAAGTAGAAATGTCCAGGACACAGCAGGATGTTTTATTAACAAGGACTTTTTGTTAAAAAGCAGCAGATTTCAGTCAAGCTAGCTTTAACAAAGACCATAGTTTACTACAAATATACCAGAGTAAGGACATATCTGTACCTCAGTAACCAGAGCATTCTGGGACCTAAATGCCTTCAGGATTCTCTTGCACTTCTCATCTCTGTTCTTCTGTATCTGATTTATTTTTTTAACTTCTTAAAAAAATGATTATTCTTGAGATATACTTCACATAGATTAAACTTCACCATCTCTTATTTATATACTGACCTTCTCTGTTTATGTGGAACACATGAAAGTAAACGTGGCTGCCTGCAACTCCCAAGCTTTGTATCCCACAATTAGAGGTGACACTTAAAATATTTAACCACCCATCAGAATGGATGGGGCTCTTACAAGATGCTGTTGTCTTTGACCTGCACAACCATCCTGATTCCAACCCAGGATCTCAAAGAAAGGTTAACCTGATTCCCAGTCTCAAATCCATAAAGATCAGGACATAGATTTATTGGCCAACTGTAGATCAAGTGCTCATGACTGGACAAATTAACTGTGGTACAGGGAAGGGTCACACGATAATATGACTTCAACACGCAGATGGAAAGGGAAGGCCATTCCTAGGAAATGAATCTTCATCAGAAAATCCTTTAGAGTTTTACTGCAGCCATCTAAGTCTGAGCCCAGGAGAGAGGTCAGTTTTGGGGAGTCATAAGCATATGGATGGTAACAATGCCACAGAAAGAGATGGGAGACCATTTAGGGAAGATATGTATGGATGGAAGAGAAGGCCAAAGAGAAAGAGCTTTAAGGGTCTAACAATAATGACATTTGTCAGAGAAAACACCACCTTGAGGGAGTCTGAGGAAGAATGACCAAAGGAGTAGGAGGCAGACCTAGAGAACATTAGAGAATATGGTCTCACGAAGCCAGAGGAAAAAGAGATTTAAGATGACATTCTGTGTAAAATGTGGCAGAGATGTCAAATGCCCTTTGGTGTGAGCAAGAAGAGGTCTTTGAGAGATAAAATAAGAGAAATTTTGATAGAGTTGCAGGGACATGAACAAGGTTGTTGTGGGTAAAGGTGTGAGTGGAAAAGGCAAGAGAGGTGACAGCATGTTACTGTCATGCCTCAGAGGAAGCTGGATGTCCCCATCATGCACATAAGACATTTTCGTGTATGTAAATATATAACTAGTGAAATTTAACACAGCTCTCTGATTGTTTTCATTTGCATTTTTTGATACCCTGAATCATGAATTCTGGTTCTGGACCATGTTTTATGCAAATGTGAGTTTCCCAGGCTTATGTTCATTATGAATATAAATTTTTTCTACCAAAGCAATATAAACTATGGAAAAAGTATGTAAGTACTGTGTGTAGTAAAATCATAAAATGTCCATTAAAAATCATAATTCATATTACTCTAGTGTATTACAATTCTCAATGCATTTTTACTTTTACATCTCATTCCGTAAATTGTTTCTAAGCAGACAAGAACTTCTTCCTTGGAAACAACCTAAATTGCCTTATATACAGTGATATATTCCTGTAGCATTCAGCTCAGTGACAAGACACCTCAATACACAACAGCTATTGATATCTAAATAGAGTTTAATACAAACTACTTATTCAGAGAAGGCTGACATTTTCTCAAGTAGCAAACTTCTGTTTCAATGCAAGCAGTCAAATAGACCAAAATAGTGCTCTGGGGTTTTTAAAAAATCAGCATTTGACTCCTCAAAATTGTTCATAGACTGCTAATTTTAAATTTCATAACTCTTTTTACTTTCTCTTAACTGCAGGATTAAATTTCTTTGGTAATTTTTAGCTAAAATGATACACATATGAAATAAAGAGAAACCAAATTTAAAAAATTACAGTGTTCCCCAGTGTACCACACAAAGCCCAATTTACCCAAAACCAGAATACCCAAATCTCCTAATGTGAGCCTGAAAATATTCAGGGACTGGCAGGATGGAAGTTATGCATAATTGGCAAAAAACATGTTCTCAAAAGTCACAGAAAAATTCCATCAACTCAGTATAATTCATTTAGCCTTTTAGTGCAAGCCTAATAAGCAAATGCTCAGAGACTCGATTTTCTACTGCTTCAAAGGTGATAGTACCCACAGTAATAGAAATGTCTGCCTGGATCAAGTTATTTTAGTAGTAGTTAACTTTTCTGGATCACAAAATTAACCCTGATCTATTAGGTTAGAGACGTTTTACTTGAGATTAAAAATATTGTCTTATACACAGTCGCATATTAAGTACTAATTTACTTAAATCCAAATTATTATCCTAGATCAATTTTGTTTGACACATTAGGTTTTACAAAGAATTCCATCCTCCACCTAGTCAAGTTACTTAAAGAATTTGACAGGATTGGGATTGCTTCACTGAGGTAGCAGGGAAATATTTCCAATTCTCAGGTACAGAGGTTTAGGTATATACTTAATAGACTTAATAGGTAAGATTGGGTCTTAGACATAAGCAAACCTCTGTGCAGAGTCAAATATTTTTCCCTTTGAGAAAAAAAAATCAGTTGAAGACAAAGGCCACCGGGCATTTGCTGATTTGGGGTTAACCTAACACTGAGTCAAGGCCACGTCATGCCCTCAAGTAAATAGAGTCATTTTTTCCTGAATGATATACATGCTTCTGATCTCGGCAGATGTCCCATATTCATCTATGCTCCACACTGTGTCCCAGAGGCATACACAGTTTAAAGAAATTAGTTCATTCATGTCCAAGATAACAACCACTGTCGATTTATTGTCTTATCAGTGATAATGATTGAATCTCAATTTATCTTAATGCTACTATACCTGAGAACTTGGATAGTTTGCAGGAGAGGATTTCCATCTCTGCAGTCCTTTGCCAATGGTAATAATGTGAGTACTTGACACTTGACACATACCCACAGGGTTCTGAGCAATGCAGAAAAAAGTGTAGTCCTGTAGTGAAGAAACAATAACAAGTGCAAGGTTAGTTGAGTTTTTCCTCGTAAACACTCAGAGTTTTGAACACAGGCAGCAGCTCTGAGTCCCTGCATGAAAACCTGGGCTATGGTGTGGACTATGGTTACAGGTAGAAGGAGGGAGACAAGGAGAAAAGACAAAAAAAAAAAAGGTCCTCCCCAATTGTAGCCTTGAGGAGCTCTATAAATATGTACTATAAATAGGTACTGGAGTGCACTCAGTTAACTAACTATCAGGATGATTAATAGAAGACCTGAATTTGCATCAGCTTGTTACTAGACTCTGAGTAGAGGTTTTTCTAAGTTCTTGGTGATTGTCAGGAAAAGAATTTCAGGACATGTCACATAAGCCAAGCAAGGGACAGGGTTTTTTGTTTGCTTTTTGTGGTTTTGTTTTTGTTTTTGTTTTTGTTTTATTGAAAGCAAAAGTACACTCTCAGGAGAGAGAGCAGACAGAATGGAAAAAGAGCAGCTGCCCTGGTAGGAAGTGGTTTTAGATCTTTTGTAGTTTTACTAATTGAGAGGAGGAGTATTGAAGACCAAGGGGTTGGCTTTTACCAAGAATTTGGGTAGTAATTCCTAGAATTGGGTTCCCTCCCATTTTTATACTTTATATGGCTGTCTTAGAACTGTCCTGGTGATTTCATGAACGGAAAAATTTTAAAACCACGATGTAAATGATATTGTAATTAGCCAAAATTCATGTAAGGTGGCAGAGGTAGCTGACAAGCTGGTTGAAGCCAGTTCTTGCCTGCAGTTGTAAGCCTCTTTAGTTAGCTTCCGCTTCAGGGTTGTTTACTTTAACACAAGCACACACCCTGCAGGCCTCTGCATCTGGTCTCGGCCCTGACTCCTAGTCTCCTACTCTGACAAGCTGAACCAGGTAAGCAAAGGCATGGAGGGAGGGTTGTTCCAGGGAAGAGCAGCTAGTAAAAGGGGTTGCTGTGGAAAGAACATAAAGTACCTTCTTAGTGGATGATAGAAAATCACCACCAGATTTCAAAGATCTGGAATGACTTTGATTCATAGCAATGGGGAGTAAAAAAGTGTTTTTGAATAGAGGAGTAATGTAATCAGAAGTCAGTTACACCATGGGAGTCATAGATGATAGAAGATTATAGAAGAAACTAGATGGTGAAAAATAGAAACTCACTTTGGGATATACTAAATTAAGGACCGTTTTTAAGGGAGTTTTTACACCCTTAAAAATATGCCTTTATGAAAAAGTTTTGATCGAGACTTTCTAAGGGAGGAGGGAGGAAAATGGCGGGTTAGTGGCGACCTCCCGGCTCTCTGCTCCCGGAGTGGGAGGCCAAGAACGCGGACAGCTACGCAAGGAGCGGGTCGCTCTCCCACAGGAACAGCATCGGGAATCTGCAGAGAAGCAGCGCGGGACAAGCAGCGCTGGGGGGAAAAAAGGTGAACTGGAGAATCGACGACTAAGTTCGGAGAGTGCGAGACACACAATCGGGAACAGAGCGTGGGACGGCCGCGCCCGCTGGCCGGCGGGGGCAGTGTGGTCGGACCCGCAGGAGGACGACTCTTCCTCCACCGACCTCCACGCCCACCGAGGCAGGGAAGCGCCTGAAGTCGGTGCTAAGGAGCAGGGGCTGCCAGGTCGTGTGCAGAAAAGACAAAAGCGGGAAACATTTTGGACTCCCCAGTGCTCTGTGCTAGGTCCGCACTGGGCGGGAGAGAGTCAGGTCTGAGCGGACACTTCCGGGTCCGCAGGAGGGAGTTTGGAGACGGCTTCTTGCCTCTGGCGGCTGCCGAGACCAGACCAAGGGAGGTGAACGCCAAAAGGGAGGCTCTGCCCCTGGAAACCGCGGAAGATTCGGCCGGCGCAGGGTGGGACGGGAGTGCAGGACCCGCTACTGGGCTGAAGTGAGTCAGCGCATGAGGGAAGCAGTGGGGACAGCCGGCGGCTCGTTGAGACAGGCTGCCAAACCCCGCACCCGCTGCCCCCCAGCAGTCGCCTCCGGTGCTGGCTCTCTGTGGGTGGGCAGCCGCCATTTTGGGGGTCCATGGCCTAAAAACGCTGTGGCGCGTTGCGATTCTGGGCACCGCCCCCTTCTCCAGCCCGGCAGGGCAGGCCCCGCCCCTGGAGGAGGGGAGTGAGGAGAGAAGCCGCTTGCTGAACATTCCTCCCCCAGCCCGGCCTCTTGCCTTTTCACGCCGGCAGGAGAAACCCCCGCCCTTGGAGGGGTGGAGTAATGAGAGAAGCCGCTTTCTAGGTTGAGTCGCCGGGTAGCCTCAGGCGGCGCTTCTCCCTCAGCCCCGGCGGCTTGTATTTCCCGCCAACGGGACAAGCCCCGCCCCCAGAGGGGCGGAGTAATGAGAGAAGCCGCTTCCTGGACTAAAATGCCGGGCGGCCTCAAGCAGTGCCCGTACCCCAGCCCTGTGGCTTCACGTCCCCTCTGGTAGGGCAGACCCTGCCTTTGGAGGAGGAGAGAAAGGAGAGAAGACATTTTCTGCGCTGGGACATGCTGCGGTCTCAGGCAACGCCCCTTCCTCAGCCCAGCAGGACAGGCTACGCCCTTGGAGTTAAGGAGAAAGCTTTCTCTGTGCAACTGACGTGAGTCTGTGGGACCTTGGAACTAAGCAAACGGGGGCAGACTGTTGATTCGGTGTAGCGGGTGGTTTTGATTATCTGATAAAAACATAACACCAGGGCTCGCCCTTGGCACCCAGGCCGCTGCGGCTTTGTTGTTGAATAACTGTTGGGTCAAGGAGGAAATACAGAGGGAAATCAAAAGATTCTTCAAACTAAATGATAACAGGGACGCAAGTTATCAAAATCTGTGGGATACAGCAAAAGCATTCCTGAGAGGAAAACTAACAGCATTAAATGCTTACATCCAGAAAACAGAAAGCTCAAAAATCAAGAAACTAATAAACAGTCTCAAGGAATTGGAAAAGGAAGAGCAAATCAATTCCAGACCTAGCAGAAGAAAAGAAATAACTAAGAGCAGAACTAAATGAAATTGAGAACAAAAGAACTATGCAGAAGATCAACAAAACCAAAAGCTGATTTTTCGAAAAGATAAACAAAATTGATAGCTCTCTTGCTAGATTGACAAGAACTCGAAGGGAAAGGACTCTAGCATACTCAACTAGAAATGAAAAAGGAGAGGTCACAACAGACACCACAGAAATACAAAACATTATGTTTGAATACTATAAAAATCTATATGCCCAAAAACTACATAATGTGGAGGAAATGGACGAATTCCTGGAAACATAAAACCTCCCTAAGTTCACCCAGGAGGAAATAGAATTCCTGAACAGACCAATATCAAGTACAGAAATTGGAGCAGCCATTAAAAATCTTCCAAAAAGGAAAAGTCCCAGACCAGATGGCTTCACTTCCGAGTTTTACCAAACATACAAAGAACTCATATCTATACTACAGAAATTATTCCACAACATTGAGAAAGATGGTATCCTCCCTAACTCATTCTATGAAGCCAGTATCACCTTGATACCAAAGCCAAGAAAGGACACACACAAAAAAAGAAAACTAAAGACCGATATCCCTCATGAATATAGATACAAAAATCCTCAACAAAATTTTAGCAAATTGAATCCAACAGCCTATCGAAAAAATAATTCACCATGACCAGGTGGGCTTTATACCAGAGATGCAAGGCTGGTTCAACATACACAAATCTATAAATGCAATTCACCTCATAAATAAAAGCAAGAACAAAGACCATATGATTCTCTCAATAGATGCAGAAAAAGCATTTGACAAAGTCCAGCACATCTTTATGATGTCCATCTACATCTTTATGTCCATACTAC
>NW_012140747.1:3487147-3489854 GCF_000956105.1 Propithecus coquereli | reverse complement strand
TCCCAAAACAACAAATGCTGGGGAGGATGTGGAGAGATAGGAATATTCTTACACTGCTGGTGGGACTGAAAATTAGTACAACCTCTGTGAAAAAGAATTTGGAGATACTTCAAAGAGCTAAAAATAGAAATACCATTCGATCCAGCAATAGCACTATTAGGCATCTACCAAAAGGAACAGAAGACATTCTATAATAAAGACATCTGCACTCGAATGTTTGTGGCAGCACGAATTCACTAAAACAAGTACGTGGAAACAACCCAAGTGCCTTTTAATCTATGAATGGATTAATACAATATGGTATATGTATACAATGGAATACTACTCAATTACAAAAAACAATGGTGATCTAGCACCTCTTATATTTTATTTTCCTGGACAGAGCTTGATCCCATCCTCCGAAGTGTGCTATCACAGGAATGGAAGAATAAGCACCACATGTACTTGCCATCAAATTGGCACTAACTGATCAACACTAAGTTGCTCACACAGTAGTAATATTCTTTGGTGGTTGGGGTGTTGGGGGTGGGTAAACTCACAACTAATGGACACGATGAGCATTGTAATGGGGAAAGGGCATGCCTCAAATCATGGTTGGGATGTGGCAAAGTCATAACATGTAACCAAAATATTTGTACCCCCATATCCTGAAATTAAAAAAAAAAAAAAAGACTTTCTAAGGCTTTCAGCAATTTTCTTTTACCTGGGCAAAATGTAAATTTTAGTCCTGGTCTAGTTGAAGCCTAGTTCTTCATTATGCTCAGGCAAAAATCAACTCAAGTCTAAGGAAACAAACAAGAAAAAAAAAAGATAAATTGGCTATTTGGCTGAATTGACTAATCAATTAATTCAAAACAGTCAACCTAGCAGTACCATTCAATCTTGAGACATATCTCTTCAGGACTGTAAAAAAAGAAGGGTCAAGACCTCTTCCCCCAAGGTTACTATTCTGAAGGATGAAATAATGCTTTTATCAAACAATTAAATCTCTCAGCAAAATCAATTACTGATTGTATCCCAGATTCCTGGGAGAACCACATCATAAAAAGTGGTCCTTTGTAAGTTGTCAAGGACAAGGGCACAGCAGTTTAAAATCTTTTTTTTTATAACCATAGTGGACATTAATGCATGCTTTACAAAATGAAATGTTTTGATCTTTATATTTCCTAAGGAAATGAAAATCTATGACAAAGAGATCATTGTCTGATTTTTTTAGGGTAAATGCATTGATTTAATGACTCAGGAAGAGATTTTGATATTATTTCTCAAAATGGTTGGTAGCATGAGTGATTTTTCCATCTTATATTTCCTGCTCTTATAAGCAAAAAGATTTAAAATATTGCGTTTCTAAATACCAAAAATTCTTAATACAAGGAGGTATGGTTCTTTCTGATTTTAGAAAGATTATGAGCACTTGTTTCCTTAATAGTTAGAAAATACTTCTTTCCCATAAACATAAAAACCAAGCTCTGATGTAACCTTGCAATTCTCCATTTGTATCAATTTTAATTTTTCAGATATAACAAATAAATAATCATCTATTTTCATTTGTCCAGGAAATGAAAGTGTGAAGTATGCTTTAATTGAGTAAGTGATTCCAAGTAGGAAGAAAATCTTTTTTTGGTGAAGCTTGTTATGGATTTGGTGTCAAATGCTGCAATTCTAGAGTAAAGTTGCTCCTTTAATTAATGGTTTCCATCTGAAAACCAGAGATATCGGTAATTTTTATTTTTAAATCACAACTGATTTTTCAAGAGCAATGCTTTAGAAAGGCAATAGAAAGAATTGGGTTGAACAAAGTAACAAGGGTTTCAGATCAAAGTGTTTTCCTTTAGCCAGCAGAAAACATATTTAAAAAAAAAAAAAGAATGTTGATGAATTTAAGCAATTTTTACACTCATCAGTTCAACAAGCCCCCCACAGGTCCCAACACTTCCAATTGTGTTATAACCAGCCACTTCACATATATTTTTATTTAGTGCCTGTTACTGAAAGCATTTTAACTTTCTGCTTCTGAGGTTGTTCTCTGTGTTAAAGGTTAGAGCCAATTTAATACACATGATATGCTCTCCAAAAATTTATTTCACAAGTCTCATTATCTGAATGCTGAAGGAGAAGTACAAAAAAAGATTGAGCTGTCTTTTTAAATTACTTTTATTAGGAGCATTTTATTTTGTGTATGTGAGTGAGTGAGTGTGTGTGTGTGTGTGTGTGTGAATCGAAAATATAGCCTTTTCATTGCTACCAGATGCTTTGTCAACCTACAGAAGTGTTGTAGACATAAGTATTATTGTGGTTTTATTTTTTGTAAACTTAACATATACATATTTGCGTTATTTCTTTAAGTAGATATATATTACTAGGATACCTAGCTTATTAATTCTTAGAACATGAATTGAGTCATACAAAACCTTTAGGGATTTGTTGCCAAAATTATCAAAACCTGAATTAGTGAAATTAATTATGAACCATCTGAGTCAAGAGACAATAGCTTCTTGAGAACAGGAGTGCTATTGTTTGAATGTATCCCCCAAAGTTCATGTGCTGGAAACTTAATCCCCAATGCAACAGTGTTCAGTGGTAGAGCTTTTAAGAGATGACCAAATCACAAAATCTCTACCCTCATGAATGGATTAATGCTGTTATTACGGGGGTGAATTAGTCATTGTGGGAGTGGGTTCCTGATAGAGAGGATGAGCTCATCCCC
>NW_012140747.1:3471838-3485602 GCF_000956105.1 Propithecus coquereli | reverse complement strand
TTATTTCTTAACCATTTAGATTTAACCAGAACAAGTAAAACTTTTTCATTCAAAAATACATATTTTATTATTTATGCATATTAATAGAAATTTCCAGAGATAAACATGTACAATGCTGAAATTTTAAAATCTATTCTTATATTTTAATAAAACTCTTTGATTTTCTTACCAATCCCATTAAACGATTTCATGCATTTGACCCTTGATACATACATGAAAAAAATCCATATCAAATATCATAAAATTGATCACATATACGTGGATTAGAAAATATTCACAGTTACAAATAAAACATAGAAGAGACTCACCCATTCTATCAGTAAAAGTCTCCCTAGTTGATAAAGTATTATTTATTAAAAAATGCATTATTAACACTGAAACAATTAAATTTCAAATACTTCAGCCAAATTGCAGCTAGAGTACTTAGTGCAAAAAGCCACTAATTACTTATTTTCTTTGTTACAATGTCTAGAACAATACCAGAATGCACAAAGCAATTGTTCTGGAGATGTACCCATTGTCTCCATAATTGAGTTCCATGGAGAGCACTGTCAGGAGTGTATTTATGACACAATTGGACTGGTCCACAGACTTAGAGTACAATGAACCAAATTGCACACCCTGTTGTTCTCTTTTGGCATTAACTTTGCTCTTACTTCTCAGTTTGATAAAAGGGTTGAGAGTGGTAGATGCCTGAAGGCCGTTAGACACAACTGGGACCAATTTGTCATGAGGTGGAAGCATCTTCCACTAATGGAAATGGCAGGTGTCCAGGCCTATCCTTCCAGTAACACGAGTACCTAATTTCTGTCAGCTACAAGGTGTTGAGCATGATAGTATTGTTTAGACTTGTTTGTTTCAATAGTGGCTCCTTCTCTATTGTGCTAATATACTGAAACAACTCTTCTGAAAAAAGATTATTGTGAAAAGTTTCTGGTAAAAATAAGGATGAGTATGTAGTTTAGAGTAATGCATTGAGGAGAAATTTGTAAGGGGGGGAACTATAGAGAGAAATCTAGTGAATTTTTCAAAATAAATAAGAAGGACATACAAATATCTTCAATATATTGGAGTGAAAAAAATTAATGATCTTTGCAGCCTGATTCACCAAGGTTTGAAACCCCTACCATTTTCTAATTGTATAAATTTAGACAAATTATTAAAACTCTGAATCTCAGGAGTTTTTCTGGTTTTTTGTTTCTTTGTTTTGGTTTAATAATGTAAACTGTAAAAATAAAGCAGACTTTCGTGAGAATTAAATTAGAGAACAAACAGCACAATGCTTATCACATAGTTAGTACTCAGTGAGCCATAGAACCCATCCCCGCCACCTCTTCAAACACAACTATCTACACATCTGCCTCAACTTAATGTTATTTTATGTAATATGTGAAATGTTATATCTTCCCAGGTTTCACGTGGAGCAGGAAGAAACACTGATCCTGTTATCCATTTGAGAATGGTGTGCCAATACACAGCAGTAGGAAACCTTCTGGCCCACACTAACCACCTGGCTTGAGCCGAGGTTGTGTTCACTGCTGGGAGTCAGATAGGTCTGGCATGTCCAGTGACCCAGAAGAGTGGCCCAACAGAGGTGTGTTTGTATGGGAGCTGGTAGCCTCATTGTGGAGTCTAGAGGTGAACAGGCATTGTGGCCTGGTGAAGAAGGTTTGCCAAGTCAGCTTATATGGGGGCTAAAGAAGCTTATGGATGGTCAGTTATTCCAAGGAGACGAAGAGGTAAGTACAATTAACCAGCATGGTAGCAAAGCCAGAGATGCAAGTGTTGACTACAGATACATTACTGGAGCAATCAATCAAATATATCCATGGACTGGACCCATGGACGTGTCTGGGCTCTAGTTTAGAGAGAGAAAAATCTGTAACTAAAAACTGCAAGGGTTTTATCACATTCTAAAATATTGATGCATGAGAGCACCACACTGGAACCTCTGAAATAGTCTAATAAAAAGGAGAGAGACATTTTCTCCTGATACACCAAAGAACCAGCACAATTTGGGCACTTTGAGAACTGCAGTGCATCAGTCATGGTGCCTGATCCGGCAGTGGTAGCAACACTGACACCCTGGGGTCTGGAAGAAAAGCAATAAGGCTGGGAAGGAGGGTAGTGGCACCAGGTTCCAAATTTTCCCTTTGCCTGGAGCTTCAATATTGAAGTTTCGAGATAGAAATAATAACATTCTGGCTATTACTGTTATTATTATGGTCCCATCTACAGCCCCAGGTTGGTGAAGTCTGGGGACACTTGGATTACATTTTCCAGTGTGCTTCAAGCTTGATATCATATCCACTGCCGACTTTCCCTTTCTTTACTCATTCTAATTCTTCCCAAAAAGTGAGCAAAAGAAAAGCAGATGAGTAGAGTTTCCATTTTTAATTATTTGTGTTTTTGTTTATATGGTTAATTACATTTCTAGCCCACACGCTGTTGCAGTTGTTTTTTTTAATCATCATAGAAATTTTGATTTGAAAGAAGCCAGGTATTCACAGTCTATTTTATACAGCAAAGAATCTGAATTATAGACCAAGAAATAAAGTGGCTTGCAAAGTATTTTCCTAGCGAGAAGAGCATAACACAAGCTTCTGCAAGTGTCATCAGCAAGCTGTCAACTAAACAATACACTTTGCAAAATCAATTGTTTTAAGCAGAAGTTTAAAACTCAGTAGTTAGATCTTTCTGATGGGACTTTATTTGTTAACTTTGAGGGTGCAAACGTTTGATAACCCATCAACTTTTACATTACATCTATTTTTACGATATCACTTATTTTCCCTAACAAATCTTGCATGTGAAGGATGAAAGAAAACAAGCATTTCAGGCAGCCTTGAGATTTCTCCTGACTTATGTTTTATTCAGCCAATCAACGTGGCTGCCATTCTGTATCCTAAATACACAGATGTACAGCAATTCTGCAAGCAGCTAAGAAGGGCACACACGTCTTCTAAGCCCCAGCATGAATCAGGGAGGAATTGACTCAAACCAAGAAGCCGCATCTCCTTTAAATCGTTTAAAGTCATAGAGTGACATTTCTCATAGTGTCAGGAGTCCTTTGAACATGCTGAATTAGCAGTACACCTTAATGAGGATTAGGCTAATTTGACAGAAGATGTAGGACACCTTCTTCATACCTCCTCACTTTAATTTCAATCTGTTATCCAGTAGGTAAAAGTGAAGGAGTAAGTGACCTTTACCAGTAACTCTGAGTCGCCAGGTTGACAGAGCAGAATTGCTCTTCTTCAGATGTCGGGGTAACCAGGATGCATGATGTTGATGGGGTCATCATCAGACTGCCCAAGATATATATTTTCATTCACCTCCTTAGAGATTGGATCTGACAAAACTGTAATAGTTTATTGAGTTCCAAATGACAATGACATACTGGATATTTTCAAGCACTTTTATTTCTCTTACTTTCTGTGACTAGTTAAAAAAGAAAGCCTTTATTCCACAAAATAATTCTGCAACATTTCAAAATATGTTTTTTCTCAGTATGTAATTTTATAATGCAGTTTTGTGCCTCCACCCGTGTTATATATACCTGGAATATTAAAGCCACCAAATATATAAAGTTCATGATTGCTTTTCCGTGAGTTTAGCTAGAATCTATTTGGAGCTCCTTCTATATAATCAAGCATCATGAATCTAGATCAGGGCCCAGCAAACTTTTTCTATAAAAAGCCACATAGTAAATCGTTTCAGCTTTGCTGGTCATAAGGTCTCTATCACACCTACCCAGCTCTGCTGTTGTACAGTGAAAAACATTATGTAAACAAATGGGTGTGTCTGTGTTCCAATAAAACTTTATTTATAGACACAAATTTGATTTCATATAATGTTCATATGTCATGAAATATTCTTTTGATTTTTTTTAACTATTTAAAAGTGTAAAACCGTTCTTAGCTCATGGGCCATACAAAAACAGGGAGTGGGCCAGATTTCACTCAAAACTATAGTCCAGACATCAAGTTCTAAAAAGATATTCTGAATCTTCATCATGGAATTTCAAATTCTTCAAGCTTTAGATAACATTTAATGATACCAACATTTGAATATTTATAGAATTTGGTGTCAGTAGGTTGTACTGACGCCAAGGGCCTGGAAGAATGCTAAGTGTGTCTTGACATGAATGTGCATGTAAATCCCCCAGGAGATCTTGTTAAAATGCAGGCTCCAATTCAGTGAGTCTGAGGTGGACCCCAATTCTGCATTTCTAACAACCTCCCCAGTGATGCCCATGCTTTTGGTCTGTAATCCACACTTTGGCAAGTCTTATAGCAAATACAATTAAAATTCAATGAAACATTTTAAGGGGTGGCAATTCAGTTAGAACAATAAGCATTTATTGAGGGCCTACTATATGTCCGCTTCTGTGCTAGGTGCCAAGGGATATTCTGAAAAATGTATAAAATATAATCCATTTCAACAAGGAGCTTATAATCCAGATAAACACAAGCTACAGGAATAAATAAAAAGAGCTAAATTAAGGAGACTTTTAAGTGACAAAGGACTTTAGAGAAAAAGAATTATGAATGAAATCCAGGAAAGTACACTAGGATAGACAAACCTTAGCCTGAACCACAAAGAATGAACAGTGAGAGAGAGGGAAGGCTTAAAACAGCATTAGCAAAGGCATGAAGGCAGAAACGCCTGGTGGCTCTAGAATGCCTGTCAAGGAAATAGTTGTTGGAAGCCATATGGTTGGAAGGGGTGGCATATGAAGTTATTAGTCAGGTTTCAGGTTTATTTTAGGTGGCCTGGGGAAGGGTTAGTGGAAATGGAGGCAAATTCACCAAACCCCCCAATAAGACTTTGCATGGTGCCATTCTATAGGTATGCCACAGCAAATCTCCTAAAGGGCAGGCTTTGGGAACACATTTAGTTATCTCATGTTACTGTGGTTGAGTTGGAGCAGAAGCCAGGAGTGTCAGCAGTTTACTGTAAGAAATGAGATGCTTCAAGTATTCAGTGCTAAGTATATTTATCAGGGCTGCCATTCCTCATAAGAAGGGATTTAAGTATTACTCTCTGTCGCTTAAACAAAATTTTGCCTAAAATCCCACATTTTAGAAATTGCTTATTTAAGACCAACCTTGTCAAACCTGAGATACATGGCAGAGCATAGAGCGTATGGATACTCACCGGGGGAAAAAAATTGTCCTGGAGTGTCAATTTTATTAATTTAGTGAAAATAAAAGTTAAACAATTTAAACAAGTAAAGGTGGGAAATCTTGCATGTGTAATGAATTAAATAATAATAGCGAATTAAATAATGAATTAAATCAAACTTCCACACTTGAAGTTCAAGAAGGACTAGAGGGCTAAGTCATCACTAATCATAAAGCTTTTCTTTTTAAACAAGTGTGTCTTTGGATATTCACTATGAAGTCCTCATTAGAGGCTAGGTAAGAATGAATTACCAGAGCAAGTTGTGAAAATCTGAGATAGCAACAGCAAGAAAGAGAGGTGGAGGAGAAAGATAGAAAGATGAAAAGAGAGAAGAGTCAACAGAATAACTAAAAGTACATCTATTGATATTTCTATGCTAGAAAAAAATACAAACATTTAAAATTATTCAACTGATGACAGCATTTTAATCACAGTGTGTTTATGATTTACTTAAGGAAAAACAGACTTATTAGAGAGAAGACATGGATTGAAGGCCAGAATACACTTGAAGGAAAACAAGTCCTATTTTTTAATAGCATTCGTAGACAAAAATAATGCTTTATGGATTGAAACACATAGGATATTAACATTCAGCATTTTTGTAAAAGAAAAAAACAGGCAAGTAGATTTTGAATGGACTTTTCCAAAGCATGTGTTACTTCTGTCAAATATGAAGTGAGCAAGGCTAATCATAATTAAAGTTTCACATTTGGCTAATCTGAGAACATCATTCTGGAAAACAAATCAGTAGTTCATCTGTCTATCTTCTATTTCCCCAACATCTTGTACTTCTCAACATCACAAGTGCTCTAAGTTGAGCAGAGTGGTGACAAGCTACTGCCACTGACATTTATGCCTTAAATGTCTACATACGTAAAATAATTCTCCCATTATTTTCTTAGTGATTCAAACCTTCATGTCAATTTGCTTTCCTTAATTGCTTTTTTTGTTTAGTTTCCAAGACTTTTTAAAGCTATTTATAGTATGAAGCAATGTTTCAAGGTGTTTGTCACGTTAAGTGGCTTTTTTTTTTCAGTTAAAACTTAGAAACAGAAAAAGAAATTTGGCTTATTACTTAAACACTATCTATGGCTTTAATAGATTTAATTAAAGGAGATATTTCATGAGGACTTAACCATTCACTTATTCATTCATCCATCCATCTATTCAGCATCATTTTTGAGCACTTAGTAGATACTATACTAAAAACATGATTTCAACCCTTAAGGATTTCCAAATCTAGTAGCAAAAAATATGTAAGTGAACAATAATGACAATGAAGTCTAAGAAGTATTGTAATAGAGATTTTCACATAGCATAGGAAATGTAAATGAAAATTACACCCATACGGGGAGAATGGTTCAAAGTTTTATAGATGTCACAATTCAACCTATATATGTTGTGCTTTTTTTTGTTATAAAAAATTCTGTGTTTTTTATGCTATCTTTCAGGATTAAACTCTGACTTTGGAAAATGAGATACTAGAACAAAAGATCATAAGAACAACTGTAGTGTCTCACATACCTTTTTCCAAGGACATGACTACAAATGACCATTCCATGTTACGATTTTGACTATCCAAAATATGGTTTTTCTGTTAATTTAAAGATTTAGGAGACAGCCCTACCCTCAATAGCCTCACAATTTAGCTAGAGAGAAACATTCCTGCACAACTAATCATAGTACAATTATGAATGTAAATAATTACAAAAGCATGAAGGAGAAACATGACACTTTTCAGGATGAAAAGGCAAAAGTGAGTATTCTGGTAGGGCCAGAATATAGATTACATCAGGATGAGTAAAAATGAAAAATAGACCTGGAAAAGGATTGAGACAAGACGTAGCATCTTGAATGCCAGGCTAAGAAATTTACACTTTATTCTGTAGTCATCTGGGAATAATCAAATGTTTTTAATTACTAGAGTAAGGTAATCATATGGTTTAAAAATATAATTTAGGTGGAAGTGTAGAGAATGGATTGGGGAATTAAGACTTCCATGTGAGAAAACACAATAAGAAAGCTCTTATTATGAACAGTTAAACTAGATCAATGACGGTGAGGGGAAGAGAATTTGAGGAACATTCACAGAGGGGTGAGGGTATATTGGGAAACTATCAGGGAGAGGCATAACTCAAGTGGACCCGAAATAATGATGATAGCAGCAACCATTTCCCTGAATGCTTAGGATGTCCTAGTGCAACAGTCTCCAACCTTTTTGGCACTGGGGACCAGTTTCATGGGAGACAATTTTTCCATGTGGCAGGGGTGGGGGATCTCAGGTGGTGATGCAAGTGATGGGGGATGCGGAGCAGCTGTAAATACAGGTGAAGCTTCCCTTGCTCACCCGCTGCTCACCTCTTGCTGTGCACCTGGTTTCTAAGTTCCATAGAAGACAATTTTTCCATGGACTGACAACAGGGGTGGGGGAATGGAACTCTGCAGCCTGGTCCCTAACAGGCCACAGACTGGTACCAATCTGCACCCCAGGATTTGGGGACCACAGTCCTAAATACTATGCTAACTGCCTCATGTACCTATCTCATACAATCCTTATAGCAACAGTGAAGAAGAAACCATTACCCTCATTTTACAGATAAGGAACTCTATGCACAGATAAATTACCTGACCTGCTAAAATTCATATGGCTGGCATTCAGTGGAGCAGGATTTCAAAACCTAGAGTTGTCTGACTTCAGATCAGGCGTTGCCCATGGGCCAAATCTGGCCTACCAGCTGTTTTTGTAAATAAGGTTTTATGGGGGCATAAAACCATGCCCTGTAAAACCATGCCATTCATTTATATGTTGTCTATGTCTGTTTTCACACTACCTCAGCAGAGTTAAGTAGTTGTAACAGAAACCAAATATTTGGTTTCTAAAATATTTACCTAAGATATTTACCATCTGACCTTTACTGAAAAAGTTTGCCAACCTCTGCTCTGAAACTCTCACTCATAACCATTAAATTAACAGGTATTGAGCACCCATTATGTTAGAGGCACTGGGCCAGACACTATTCCTTATAGGAAGCTATAAGCAGCTAGAAATAGAGGTGACAACAAGAATGCCTGTGACTCTAAAACACTCAGCACATTAATAAACAGCCCATCTTGACCTTGACACTTCTCACCTTGAATGGCATTGCTTGGCAATCCAGGCTGTAAATTGAAGAGAGAATGTGGTTCCACTATCATTGCTTTCTTATCTGGTCCTAGGTATACAGAAGGCCCTTGAGACTTGTAAGAAATGCCACCCAGGTTCCTTTGCAGATCCTCCAATTGTCAGATATAATTATGGAAAAAATTTAATTGAGTCAAATATAATTGAACATTCTACATGATTCCTTCAGATCAATACTGATTCTCTAAATACAAGATTACCAGTTATAAAGCTATTAAATGAATTCTATAAGGAAAATAAATTAACAAGTCGTATCCTGTTTAATAGGATGTTAAAGTGAGACTCTCAGTTTCATCAGAAGTGCCAGCAATTGGACAGCCAAGTGAGTGTGAGCAATCTCTCCTAAGTAGGATTTACAGGGACATGTTTGGAGCATGTTCTTGACTCTTGCACCCTTCACCCAGGAGCCCTCCACCCACTTCCGGAAAAGAGTCAAGAGAGGGAAGCAGGGAAGTGGGACTTTTGTAGGGAGACTTCTTTGGAGATGACTATGTTGTGAGTCCCAGCCTCTTCTTGGGTCATAGGAGTTGCCCCGAGAAAGGCTCAAAAGGGAACTTCTTAAAATAACTGAGGGAAAGAGTCACTTTAAAACATTTACCGGAGCCAGAAACCACGAAAATACCTTGATTAACACGTTTGAGTTCAGTACAAGTAAGAAAATTGGTTTTAAAATTATCATTTTGGCTGCTGGGTGGAGAATAGCAGAAGTGTGTGTCTGTGTGTGTGTGTGTGTGTGTGTGTGTGTGTGAGAGGGAGACAGAGGAGAGAGAGAACAAGTTTCAGGGGTAGACGAGGGTGAAAAAAATAAGAAGCTATTAAGATGGTTCAGGTGAAAGAATGGTATTTGAGATTACGGTGTTAGCACAGTGAGAAGTGATAAAAATAGGCATGTTGCAAAATAGTCCAAATGCAGAAAAAGCATTCAACAAAATTCAGCACCCTATTATGATAAGAATGCTTAACAAAATAGACATAGGCAGGACTTATCTCAAAATGGGTCTATGTTGAAGAGAAAGCTGAAAGGACATACTGAAGGCTCAGACGAGTGGTGTGATGTTTGTCCTACTGTTTAAGAAAGAGTTCTTCATGGCAAGAGCAACAACTGTTACTCCTCAGTGGGTGAGATGAGTCTAACCAAGCATTAGCACATGCAAAAATCCTCAGGTAGAGTTATTTAGTTAATGCTAATATTCATAGCAATTCATATTTTTATAGTCAATTTATAGGTTAGAGCACCATTACATAAATCATTGCACTTGGTCTCTGAAATAACTGTGCTCACTAAATTGGGGCCAAATAAACAAATTTTAGTCTTTGAGAGAGAACATAGAGGCAGAGAAGGAATTAGGAAATTTTGCTTTTTCTCTGCTATCTCTTAACATTATATTATTTTCCCTGAGTTTGACCCTACTTCTTTCTTGTTTTTCAGCTTGCTCCAAACATAGTTTTCAGGACTTTTGTGGCCATTAGCATTTCTCACAAAGTCTTTCTGGACTTCAGCCTTCTTGACCCTGCTCTTTAGAGTTGAGCCACTCTTTTGTGTTTGTCCTTGGTCATGTGCCTCTTTTGTACATGATCTTTTCATGTCTGAGCTCAAAGAACTTTCTATATAGACACATTGATCTTCTTCGTTCTTTCTTCAACTTCCTTCCTGAGATCATTTATGATTGTACAGTCAGAAAAACCTTGTTTTAGAGCCCTTCATTCTGATTTATTGTATCTGGCCAAAGACATCTCCCAAATTTGCTTTAACATTTTGGAGACTGCTTTCCTAAAGTTATGGGGTATTTTTTTATCTTATTAACTGATCACTGAATTATATAGCATATTGTTAACTCTTTGCAGGATTATATTTCCATGAAGAAACAATAAGAGTACCTTTATTAATTACACAAATATTTCTTTTATTTGCTATTTTACTTTATTATGGGTTCTAACAGGGGCTTATGTTTTGCTTAAAAGCCTATAATTGGATTGGGTGATAACTTGTCAACCATTGTCAGATTCCAAGTTTGCTACTAGTACTGACACAAAAAACATAGCACATACACACACATGTACGCACAAAGTTCTTGTAGATAACAGGATTTATTTTCTAAAACCAGCAACATTATTAATCAGGATAACATTCAAACATTTATAATACTTTTTCTTTCTGCATAACAAAGTTTTGGTTTTTATTTTTAACAGAAACCATATTGAAATTAGCATTCTACCCCCTCATTGTTATTAACAACAAGAACATCTGCCCTCAGATTTCAATCTCATTTCAAGTAAAGTCAACTTTTGCCACGCTGATTCAACACTCAATATCTAAAGTTATTTTGTTATCAGCTTTCACACACAAAAACTTCAAAAAATTTTATAACCAACTTTAATGAGGATGTGCTCTAAAATCACATTATATATCTCCATTTCCTTTGTTTCGTACAGAAACCACTTAAAACATTTTCATCATGAGGTTCTATGTTGCCAGGTTTTACCTCTTATATTTGTTTTCATTTTCCTCTTGATTTTTTAGATTTGACTTCTTTCTTATGCTCTGACCCATTCACATGTGTTAGTGTTAATCCTTTGTCCACAAATAAAAAAATTTTCTAATTGATTTCTTCAGTTCAAGAGCTTGAGATGTCACACCAATAAAGCAACTAAGAAATATTAATTCTTCAAATTATTTCTCTTTAATTTTAAAAATACAGAAAAGGTTAGTTTTAAGTTTCTGTACTTAAGCAGAGTTCCAAAAGAAAACTACATCATCTAAAAGATGTCTAACCTTCAAAATCAATCTGTCACAGTTTGATATGCTATATATAAACATATATGTGCATTATGCATGTATCAAGCATATTATAGTTATGTGCTTCCAAGCTCTAGTATTAACACACTTTGCCAGATTTTCTTTCCATTTATTTTAAGATACAAAAAAATAATTTGACAGAGAAACTAAATGATTTTTTAAAAATACCTACTACTTTCCCAGTTTCCCTGCCAATGGGAATGTTACAGATAGGCAAAGCTTACTAAGCAATAACTCAGAATTTCTCTTCTCTTTCTGAAGCACAACTGTCATAAAAATATACTTCCCACGTAGGGTTACCATGCGTAATCGATTATAAATGACAAAGAGGAAAATGGATATACTCCCTAGCCAAACATTTTCATCATTAACAATAATAGAAATGTTGCTTCCAACAAGCCCTCGAGTATTGCTAATACTCAGAACCTGAAAGTAATTGCTTATAGATGGGGCTGGTCTGGCAGGAAATCTTCTAGGACTTTTTTTTTTTCCCCTCTTAAATAATGGTTTGAACCATAAAATGGTTTAAATATCCCTCAAAGAAACATTTGTGAAAATACTAGGTGTGGGTCTGGTTCAGAAAAACTATTTCAGAAGACAAGGTGCTGTTTCAAGGTGTCGGGGAAAGTAGAGGTTCATGGTGTGAATTCTTTTGGGCTAGTAACTGTCCTAAACAGGTGGTACCTTAGACTTACTTCTTGGTAGTGAGCTATGTGCTGTGGATCAGCCACTTGATCATTTGACTTCCATACAGGGCTTTTAAACTGAGCCCACTTACTAGTAATATCTCTGAGAGAAGGGAGAGTTGGAGTACGGAGGGGAATTACATGGTCAGAAGTTACAAGGTGAGTTTCCAGCTAGTTCTCTATCTGGAGCTCTCCTCTGCCAACTTGATCATGGTACTCTTGGTGACTCACACTATCTTTTTAAGACCCAAATAGTGAGACCAAGAGCAATGAGGGCCATGGTATTTTTCCACTAAATAACAGCACAAATAATATGAAGTTCTTCTATGTCATCTTCTTGATTTCAAGACTTCTTCCCACTTTTGAAAACTATGGAGAGGCCAGGCACTATGGCTCACACCTGTAATCCCAGACTCTGGGGGGCTGAGACAGGAGTATCGCTTGAGGTCAGGAGTTCAAGATCAGCGTGAGCAAGAGTGAGACTCTGTCTCTACAAAAAATAGAAAAATTAGCTGGGCATGGTGGTGCATGCCCTACCTACCTACCCTAGCTACCCTGGAGGCTGAGGCAGGAGGATCCTTTGAGCCCAGGAGTTTGAGGTTGCAGTGAGCTATGATGTCACCACTGTACTCTACTCAGGATAACAGAGTAAGACTCTCTCTCAAAGGAAAAAAAAAACTATTGAGAACTTCAAAGAGCTTCTATTGATGTGTATTATATCTGTTGATATTTACTGTGTTCAAACTTAAACCTGAGAAATATTTAAAAACATTTATTGATTCATTAAAAGAAAACAGTAATAAACTATTATATACCAATATAAATTATATGTTTTTATGAGAAATAACACATTTTTTAAAAAAGTAGTCAGAAGAGTAGCTATTGGTTTACGTTTTTATAGGTCTTTTCCATATGTGGCTTAACAAAAGACAGTTGGACCCTTGTATCTTCTTATGCACTCCATCTGTTGTGATATCAAACACTACCGGTAAACTTCTGAAAGAATGAGAGAAAAAAGACAGATAAGATGTTAGTATCATGATGAAGATAGTTTTGACCTCACAGACCCCCTCCTCCAAGGGATCTCTGTAACTTGGAAGGGTCATTGGACCACACTTTGAGAACCACTGCTCTACACAAAATCCAGTACCATGGAAATAAGGTTGAGAATTTAAAATGCCTTTTATAGAACAGGAAGTCAGAAATAAACTACCTCTTCAGTTGAAGGGTACACAGGAAAATTTTAAAAAGTACCTACAGAAATATAAGTTTACAAACAACTTAGAACTTTTTAAAGTGTGGCAGATAATGATCTGGGGCCCATAAAGGACCTGAAGTTGGACTTTACAGTGTAGACTTGATTCGCATTAACAAACACAAGGTTCAACAAGCTTAGTGGGAAACCAGTGACTTGGGTTGTAAAACATAAAAACATCCAAGTTACAAGATATCGTAGAAGTTGTCCATCATCATCTTCACTCTCTTCATTTTATAGGTGATAAAATCCAGGCCAAATCAGACCAGAGACTTTAACAAGGTTAACAGTACACCTATTGCTCAATCCCAATTAAGCCTTCTTTGCACCAAGCTACAGAACTGAAAATAACATTTCAAATATGCCCAGCACTGGCTAATCTAATTGTTCATAACATTTGGAGGAGACGTGGTTAGTGACCTCTTTGAATATTTAATAAAAATCAAAGAATTTTTAGATTCTCTAGAAAAATATATACATGCACATATACATAGGTTCCTAAAGCTCAAGCATTCAGTATAGCCTCAGTTAAGATCCTTCAGTCTAGTTTAAAAGCACGCACATTTCTGGGAGCCATATGTATGGGAAATAAATAATTGGAGCACAGTATGTAATGAAAAGTTATAGGAGCTAATGTTATTTAACAGAACAAATTTTA
>NW_012140747.1:3470632-3471788 GCF_000956105.1 Propithecus coquereli | reverse complement strand
AGGGTGAAAAAAATAAGAAGCTATTAAGATGGTTCAGGTGAAAGAATGGTATTTGAGATTACGGTGTTAGCACAGTGAGAAGTGATAAAAATAGGCATGTTGCAAAATAGTCCAAATGCAGAAAAAGCATTCAACAAAATTCAGCACCCTATTATGATAAGAATGCTTAACAAAATAGACATAGGCAGGACTTATCTCAAAATGGGTCTGTGTTGAAGAGAAAGCTGAAAGGACATACTGAAGGCTCAGACGAGTGGTGTGATGTTTGTCCTACTGTTTAAGAAAGAGTTCTTCATGGCAAGAGCAACAACTGTTACTCCTCAGTGGGTGAGATGAGTCTAACCAAGCATTAGCACATGCAAAAATCCTCAGGTAGAGTTATTTAGTTAATGCTAATATTCATAGCAATTCATATTTTTATAGTCAATTTATAGGTTAGAGCACCATTACATAAATCATTGTACTTGGTCTCTGAAATAATTGTGCTCACTAAATTGGGGCCAAATAAACAAATTTTAGTCTTTGAGAGAGAACATAGAGGCAGAGAAGGAATTAGGAAATTTTGCTTTTTCTCTGCTATCTCTTAACATTATATTATTTTCCCTGAGTTTGACCCTACTTCTTTCTTGTTTTTCAGCTTGCTCCAAACATAGTTTTCAGGACTTTTGTGGCCATTAGCATTTCTCACAAAGTCTTTCTGGACTTCAGCCTTCTTGACCCTGCTCTTTAGAGTTGAGCCACTCTTTTGTGTTTGTCCTTGGTCATGTGCCTCTTTTGTACATGATCTTTTCATGTCTGAGCTCAAAGAACTTTCTATATAGACACATTGATCTTCTTCGTTCTTTCTTCAACTTCCTTCCTGAGATCATTTATGATTGTACAGTCAGAAAAACCTTGTTTTAGAGCCCTTCATTCTGATTTATTGTATCTGGCCAAAGACATCTCCCAAATTTGCTTTAACATTTTGGAGACTGCTTTCCTAAAGTTATGGGGTATTTTTTTATCTTATTAACTGATCACTGAATTATATAGCATATTGTTAACTCTTTGCAGGATTATATTTCCATGAAGAAACAATAAGAGTACCTTTATTAATTACACAAATATTTCTTTTATTTGCTATTTTACTTTATTATGGGTTCTAACAGGGGCTTAT
>NW_012140747.1:3456797-3467207 GCF_000956105.1 Propithecus coquereli | reverse complement strand
GTTTAACAGGCCAGATAAGGACACTGATCTACAGAAATAGGGAAAGTTAATATGGAGAATTTAGAGATGGTAGCGGAATGTGTGAATATAAGAAAAGAAATTGTGAATGATATATAGGACCGGGGGTATGCATTCTTTGCAACATATTTCTTTTTAACCCTCTCCTTTTAGAATTTATTTTTTTCTTTTTTCCCCATTCATAGCTGTGGTCATAATAGGATGGTACAAAATATGTTTCTAGAGAAACTGACATTAACTAAACCATACTCCGCAAAACTCAAGCTAAAGATAAAGACAACAACATATGGACTTTTACAACAGATAAGCTTGCACAATGTATTTTTTCTTTTTTTACATTCTATAGCAGTGAATAGATAAAAACCAGAAAAACTTGTTGACAATGGTGGTATAAAAGGAGTTAATATAAAATGTAGTAGATAATATAGGATGTCACTGAAAGAAAATGGAGTAAATTGAACATGAGTTCACAGATTGCAACTTGGAAGGGGAAAGAAAGAATGACTTATTGGAATCTTGCAATTTGTCAAATGTTATTTAGTCTGCAAGTTAAAATTTTATTTAATTTTAAAAAGGTAAACAGGCACATGTGGCTAGTGGCTGTCACATTGAGCAGCACAGTAGAAGGAGAGCCCAGAGACCTGCCTTAGGTCTGTTTTAGACTGTAGACAAAAAAAAAGAGTCCTTTGGCTCACAATATCCCTTCTAAGTTCACCAGCTCTATACTCGAGTTTACGGTGGCTCATTCACTAAGACAGATCATATTCTGGGCAATAAAACAATCCACAACCAATTTAAGAATTGGAATAATACAGGGTATATTCTCTGACCATAACAGAATTAAACTAGTAATCCAGTAAGAGAAAAATATCTAGAAAATGCCCAACTATTTGTAAATTAAATAATATACTACTAAATAACTCAGGAATCACAGAGTTTCCACAAGGGAAATGACATTTTATATTGAATAAAAATAAAAACACAATATATCCAAATGTATGGGATTTAGCTAAAGGTAGCATAGAGGAAAATTAATAGCATTAAATGCATATATTAGAAAAAAGAAAGGGTTTTTAAGTCAATAAGTTAAGCTTCTACTCTAAGAGGTTAGAAAAAAAGAGAAGTAAGTGAAACCCAAAACAGGCAGAAGGAAGGAAATAGTAAAGAACAAAAGTCACTAAAATTGAAAATAAAAAATAGAGAAAATAAATTACCCAAAAAAATCTACTAAACTTCTACGCCCACCCCTAAACACAATTCCCAGTGAAAATTGTGTATTGTCATCAAGTACATCTCAGATATGATTTTTTTTCTACTGGTATCTGAAGGAGATCATGGATTTTCTCTAAAAGTAATTTAAGAGATGATGATATTTCCTCTTACCAAGATGATATAGATGAAAGATGGGCCTCATTTCCCATAGGTAAGAGGATGGATTGTGCCCCTCTGAAAATTCAATTCCTGACATTGAATCAGTGGTTATAGTTTATTCCCTCCTATGAAAATATACTCATACATATTCTCCTATGAGGGTATACTCATACATCATTAATACATATCAGTGATATACAGTTTAGCCAGATTTCTTAGAGATTCTTCAGAGTTTGCAAAGTGAGACAGTGATAGATCATGATCAAATCAAATCCCCAGCGTAAGGCACACCATGGAAATGAAAGAAAAATAGTAAATCTCAAACAACTAAATTTGTAATTCAGCAACAATAAATCATCATGTCTCTGTATTTGGTAATTTCAAAAAGGGAAATATTACAGGAAAATTCCACTAATGTTCAAAAACTATATAAGATAATGAAAGAATAACAATCTAGGCAGATGATGATTTTAGCTGCAGCAAGACCTTCCACTGGATGCATTCTCTCTGTTCCAAAGTAATTCAATTCGGTAGATGTTTATGAGTCTGCATTGTGTGCGAGACACACACTCCAGTGAAATAATTCATTTTGAATCAAGATATTTAAGATGAGATGTCACTTAATCAAACCCACCTCCCATACAAATAAGGAAATAGAAACAAATGAGTTTAATGATGTTTTGCATGAAGTCAGCCTAATTTGCTAAAACTTGGTGACAACACCAAAAAGAGAACTAGGTTAAATATTTTCACCATGATATATGCCCATCAATATTTTTCACCCTTTCTGGGAACCTTTCCCTGACCAAGTAAATCTGATCATTTATCTTTTGTGTCACAAGTGGGCCAACTACCTAGATCCATTATTTTAATTAGTCATAGTATTATAATAATTACATCCCTCTTCATTTATCTGGAACAGAGTTAAGAATATGGGTGCTAGAGCTCCAATCTCAACCCCTTTCAAGCTGTATGATTTGGGGAAATTTTCCTTAGCTTTGCATGCTTCAGTTTCCTTATCTGCAAGACAAGGATAATATGACCCAACTCATAGGCCTATTAATGAGATTTAAATAGTAAATCTGTATAATATATTCAGCACTGTGCCTGGCATATGCTAAGAGCTGAAAAAAATATTAGCTGGTTTTTTTTTATTAAAGGTATTTTTTATAAAAAGGTATTTTTTATGTACCAACAATATTTCTGATGCCAGCAATACCTTGGTCATTCATTCAAATATTTATTGATTATCTAATATATGCCAAGTGATATGCCAAGCACTGGACATTTGAAAATTAGTAAAATACAGTATTTAGTGTGATAATAATTATAATTGAAATGGATTGATGGTAAACACAAATGAAAATGTAATTAACACAGCTAAGGAGGGTAGAGACAAGCTTCACAGGGAAAGGGAAACTTTTCCTGTAACACTGCCTCTTTCTTCTGTATTTCTTTGTATTGTGGGAGAGTAAACTGGAATTTTCCCTGTATTTTTGTAAGGGACGCAGAGAAATTTGAGGCAAAGGGAAGTTACTCGGGCAGAGTAGCATGCATCGTCAGCTAACGTATGTGAGCTTGTAATGCAATACAGAGCAAGAAGGGGCAAATGCACTGTTAATACTAGGCCATGGATATTGTTTAATACGAAAAATGGTCTCTACCAGGTCATCAGAAGAACACAAATTACTCATGTAGATGAGAGAGAATGGTCTTTGGAAAAAAAACTATTTCCACCAATCACATGTGTCCTGTTTCAGGAAGGAACTAAATAAAACCCACTGTGGAGGCCCCACCATTTTCTTCCCTCTGTACACACCTATTTCCAGCTCCAGATCAGAAAGCCCATTTCTCAAGTCCCAGATACTCCATCCTCCGAAGCCACTAAACAGGGCTACCATATCTTCCCTTGGCCACCTACGTTATGTGACTTTTAAAACATAACTTCTATGATTTATTAAAATTTTGTTAGACTTATATTCTTATGCCCAAAATATAATCATGGCACAAAAAAACACCAATGGAAGCTATTCCAAATCACACTACATGACAATACGAATATCACACTAATCATCAAGGATCACATCCAAACATAAGTCATAAAGAATTTTTAACCAAGGTGCTTCCTTGAACACTGGAAAAAGAATAGTAGTGGATTTTATGATATGTGTATCTGCTCAGTTGAAGGTGAGAAAATGCAATTAACTCCTTTTTCATAGGCCAGCATATAATTCCCGTGATCATTACTTAGCTAAGCTACTTAAGGATAACTGTCCTTTAGAGAAAGGACCCTGATTCTCATTAACTAGATTTCTGACCCATAGAGGAGTTTTAGCATTTATTTTCAGGTGCTTTATTTTTTTTTTTCAATTAAGCCCTTCATCAAAATTTAAAGTAGTAGTGTGTTTTCATATTATTTTGTGAAAGATCCTTGTTAATAAATCTAATCAGACCATTGCCTTAAGTACAAAAAAATAATCAAGCTCTTTGACACAGCTGCTCTTTAAAAATATATTAAAAATGTACATGTTGAGATACTCTCTAAAGTGGGTTTGCTTTGAGAAAGGTTTACTTTGAAATTTAGAAAAAAATACCAATAATCATCCTAGTTTCTAAGAGATAAGCAAAAAAAATCAGTTGAAGTCGTAGGAGCATGTCATGGAGATTGTTAATAATCCAAAGTGAAGGGGAACCAAGACACAGTACACATCAATTATCCCAGATAATGGAACCAAGGGTACTGTATTTGAGATCATCGAAGAGTGGATTAATAAGGAATGACTGGCATTTACATACTCTGCTCCTTCAGAGAGACTACAGTAATCGCGGTTTTACCCAAACCTTCAATAGTGTGGCTTTAGGATTTATTAGCACGATGTTTTCAAAATAAAAAGTGCAGATTTGAAGCATGTCTCATATCTTTCCTACCACTTGAAAAAATTAATAAACTAAAATTCTGTATTTTTGTAGATCTTTCATATTTACTTTAAAATGTATTAACAGTTGTAAATTTCAAATGTTATTACTTCAAGTGATTGGATCCCCACATCCGCACCAAACAGAAAAGAGTAAATAGTGAGGAAGATGTAAGAAGGACATGGTCTCTTGTATATGCTCTTTGGAAATAAAAATG
The DNA here is from genome assembly GCF_000956105.1 of Propithecus coquereli. Taxonomy (NCBI): domain Eukaryota; kingdom Metazoa; phylum Chordata; class Mammalia; order Primates; family Indriidae; genus Propithecus; species Propithecus coquereli. The sequence goes on along the minus strand of NW_012140747.1, from coordinate 3,462,685 downwards.
CTATGAGTGAATTATTGCATTTTGCACCACCCCCACCCCTTTTTTTTCAGGTTTCCAGGTCTGGAATAAAAAGTTGCCATTAATTCTCTGTCAAGGCAGGAAGCAAAAGATCAGAGGCACATTGCAAAGGTCCAGAGGCGAGAGAGGCAGAGCAGAGCCGCATCCATGGAATGCCAGGCTGTTAGGAGCTTAGGAAGTGTCTGTGGAAAGGAGAGAAGGAACAGCAAGGGGTCAGACAGGGAGGCTGCCAGCGTAAAGAGAATCCTCTGCTGCCTAAGGAGCTTGGACTTCATACCAAAGCAACTGGGAGCTGTTTAAATTTTCATTTGGGGAATAAGACTACCAGTTCTATGCTCTGGAAAGATTCCCTCAAGCTGCAGTGTGGACAACAAAGTAGGAGGAGCAATACTGGAAGGAAGAGCAACCGGGGCAGGGTTGGGGGGACTGCAATAATTTAGGGGAAGATGAAGTTGATATGAGTTAACGCAGTGAGGAAGGAGCTGGCTGTGAGGGATATTAAAGAGGTAGAAGCTGCCAGATTTGGTGATTGATTGGGCAACAATGAGGTGGAGGCACTAGAATGACATTTGAGCTTTTCGCTCCAGCAACAGCGTAAAAAATGGCGCCTGGATTTCCTTTGGAGCATCCAGTGGTGACAGCCACAAAGCAGACTGATACACAGATCAGGTGCTCAGCAGAATGGCCTGGGCTGGAGACACAGACCCCTATGGAAGATGCGTTTCTTCTGCACTTCTAGAGCAAGTCCTATCTGTTCCTATCGTATTATATGTTTAATCTCTGTCTTCTCTACTAGACTATGCATCCATTGGGAACAGAGCTGATTTATATTCATCTTTCTATCTCCAGTGCCTAGCAAGCAATTATTATAATAGCTATCACTGAGAGCTTATTATTGACCAGGCACTGCTCTTTCCTACATACATTGATTTAACACTCACGACAACCCTATGAGGTAGTAGTCTTATTACCCCCATATTACAGATGAGGAAACTAAGGCTAAGAGCCAGTAAATACATTTGCCGAAATCATGCTGCTGGTAAAAACAGACACTGAACACAAGACAGTCTAGTCAACAGCCCACGCTTGAGAACACTCTGTTCCCTTAGGCACTCAGTAGGCTCCTAGTACCTGTTTATTTAAATAAATTAACCTGAGGAAAATTTGTTCACTAAAGCAATGGAGGAGGAGAGATAAGGAAGCATTGTCAGTGCTTAGAGCCCCTAACAGAGAAGAGAGGAGGTGATGGGAGACAGGTTAGGTACAATGAGTACTTCTCCCATTCTCTAAGTGTGAGGTTGGACGGGACAGCTGGGTGGCTTGGGGTGACTCCCTTGCCCCAATTGGCAAGTGACCACCTTCAGGCTAGAAGGAGCAAGCACTAGGTGGAGATTCTCCACTCCCAGGAGTAAGCAGGTTGTCCCACCTCATTAACCCACAGCAACCCGAGCCCTATCCAGTGCCTGCTCAGTTATTGGGAGGCTCTGACTAACTTGCCTTCACTTGTCAGCCCTTCTCCAGCTTACAGTTTTCTTCCAGTCACCTCAGATGAGCTCCCTCCACTGTGAGCAAAATTCCAACGTGACAGGCACTAGTGGCCATCCTGATAAAGGACTAATCCTTCCCTGCCCGGTTTTTTTTCCACCTACTGCTCCAAACATTGATCCACGGGCTAATCACAGCCATCTTTCGAATGTGCAAAGCTAATCACATCATTCCCTGTTCAAATCCTTCATTGGATTGTTATTACTGTCACAACAAGAATCAAAATCTTCAAAAGGGTCTACAAAGCCCTGCATCATCTAGCCCCTGCCTGCCTCTTCTATCACACTCCAGGCCACTGCTCTTGTTTTAGGCAGTTCAGCCAGATTGCTTTGCCTCCAGCTCCTCAAAGGTACCGTGTGCCCTCTGTCACAGTGCCTTTGCATATACTGTAACCTCTTTCTAACTGGCTCTCCCACCTTTTCTTACCTAGTTAATGCCAATTCATCCTCAGTACCAGTTAAAATGCTACCTGTCATTAAAATCTTCTCTAGCCCACCTAAGTCAAATTGTTATCATAAGTCCCCAGATCTTTTCCTTCATAGCAGTTTGTCATTTTATGTATATTTATAGGACTTTTAAAAAATTTCTTTCTGTTTCTCCCACTGTTTGGTCTCTACGTTCCATGTAGACAAGACCAAAATTTTCTCATCTTTGTATCTCTAATGCTTAGTTGAGGGTTTAGTGCATACTAGGTCCTCAAAAAACAGATTCTGTCTGACTTCTGCTCAGTTCTCTTTCTTGGCTATATATAAGCTTCTGAAATGTCACAGGTCAGGCCATGTCAGTTACATATTATGGCAAGGTTTCTCAAGTTTGGCACTATTGACATTTTGGACTGGATAATTCCTTGTCAGGGAGGGGGGAAGTCCTAGACATTGTAGAATGTTTAGCAGCATCTCTGGCCTCTGCTCACTAGATGCCAGTAGCACTGAACCCCCAAAGTCATGACAATCAAAAATGTCTCCAGTCATTACCAGATGTCTCATGGGGGCAAATTACCCCAGGAGAACAACTATCCCAGGGGCTGAAGTAAGAGAGGGGCAAGGAAAGAGAAGAAGATTCAACTTAGGAGGGATAGAATCCTCCTGCAGCAATTCCTGCTGCTTTTATATTCAGACCATGCACAAATTGGTGATTTGTTATTTTGCTTGGCCTCAAATCTTCTTGAATCTTTTTTCCTAGATGCATTCGTGTTTTCATTCCTCACGTGCCAAGCCTTTGACTTTCCTCAGTGTTCTCATTTTAACCTCAAAACAGTTGTATTCTCATATACTGAATTATTTATTCCTCCAATGTCAATGTCTCTCTCCCTCCCCCTCTTCCTTTCTGTGTGTGTATATCTATCTGTCTGTCTTTCTCCTCTTTCTCTTTGTCTCTCACTCATTTCCCCCCATATTACTAACATTAGCTGGGGTCTTTCTCTTGAGTCTGCAATTCCCCGTATCCGTTAGCTAACACTTGATGACTGTATCATAAACTGCACCAGAACAAAGTGGCTGAGAGTCAGCAGAGGGCTGGTTCTCCAGACTGGGCTTGTCAGGTATGGTCTGTCTCTGCCCTACCTGTCTTTCCTCCCCCTGGTACTAGAGGACTAACCTGTAGTCTGTTCTTCTTGTGGTGAAGGCAAACTAGAGCAAGCCCAATTGAGCAAACACTCTTCAAGTCTTTGATCGTGTCCCACCTGCTAACATGCCATTAGTCAAAACAAATCATATGGACAAACTCACATAAGGGCAGGAAGAAACTGCAAAGTCACATGGCAAAAAGGTGTGGTCACAAAGAAGCGGGAGGAATTGAGGCCCCTGTAAACTACTACATCCCCATTCAAACTGTCAATATTTCCAATCTTCTTATCAATCCCTGTGTCTCATAGATGTGTGCTTTCTTTCTCCCCAAAACAAAGAGTAGCCCTGTTTGTGCTAGCAAAGATGGTAATAAAATAATGGCCCAGTGCTCAGACACTAAGCCATACTTATTAATATTCAATGCAGGTGCTAAATGCCTACCTATCAACTTTCAGCTTGTGAATAAAACAGATTTGTCCCTTGATGCTCTGTGTAACTTTGCTCAATTTTCAGAAGAGATAATACTTTATTCCTACACAAGAGGAGTAATTATCACCATTTTTAAGCTTTGATTGTGCATTTTGCTTTCACAAATTAGTCATTTTCTGCAAATGAGATGATTGGGAATGGTCAGAATATATTATAATAATCAAGCACATAAGACACAGAGTGTTTCATCTACAATGTTTCTTTATTAAATCCAAGAGGTTTGTAATATATATGACAATGAAAAGGAGCAGAAAATCACAAGAAATCTCTTTTGCAGGATTGGTAAGCCACATAATTATGTGTGTGACACAAAGTACCTAAATATTCGTTGTATTTAGGACGAATAAGACCAAATGGCTTCTTTCTTTCCAGATTTGGCTCTTATTCCGCTATTGGGATTCTGGATTATCCAAGCTAAAATTCTCACCTGTTGTCTTGCATTTTGAAGTTGGAAAACCCAGCTGGTTATTCCCGTCCCCAATCTAGCAGCCGCTGTGAGCAGTCAGGCACCCAGCTGGGAGCACAGCGGCCTGTCTTCCCAAGCAAGAACAACGCAAGTATTGAAATCAGTAACCTACAGGCTTTGGCCCTCTTCTAGGACTCCTGCTCCTTCTCATGCTTCATCAGTTTATCAAACTGTCCAAACAACCTAGAACATTACAGAGTTAATGCAGACCCTTAAATATGGCTTACTTAATCTCTCCACTTCCACGTATCTCAGGCACACAGACGTGATCATGTCCAAACCAAACTCTGTTCTTCCCAGTAAACTTGCTCTTCTTTCTATGCTGTCTACTTTAATAAATCATTCTACAACCACCCAGTGGCTCAAGTGTAGCATCTTTGAATGATTCCTTTTCCTTTGACACCTACCTATATCCAACTTATCCCCAAATACATTTGATTCCATCTCCCAAGTATTCATTGATCACCTTTTTTCTCCATCCCACCGCCGTCACCTTTGTCCAATCTACTATAAACTTTCACTGGGAAGTTAGAGTACCTTCTATTTTATCTGTTTGCATTAAATCTCATCCTTTTCTAATCCTTTCCCTGTTTGATAGGCTGTGGGGTCTTGTTAAAAAGTAAATCTGAGCGTTTTTCTTCCTGGCTTAAAATTCCACCAGCCTTTCCATTGCTCACAGGAGGTAGTTCAAAATCCTCCGTCGAGACTTTTGACTCATTTCACAGGGTTCCTTTGGTGATAATGAAACAGGACAGTTTATTAAAGAAATTGATGGTGGCATAAATGGCTTTGTCAGTCTCCCCCTATTCATCGAGAGCTCACTGTCACAAGTTGTCCACCTCTACCAAAAGGAAAGCTCCATTCTTCAGACTGCCTTCCTAATAGGTACTGATTGACAATAAGGCATCTGGAGTTCCCCAGGAGGCTGAAAGAGACAGATATTCAAATTTACCTCTCACTACAGTGTCTCACACATAATAGGTATCCAATAAATGTTTGTTTAATTAATTAAAGGTACTGTAACAAAGATGATATTATTCTTGCCTTATGGGAAAAAAATTAAGGTCAGTTAAGTGGCTTGCCAAAGATAGAGAGTTTGCAAATGACTCAGCCAGGTTTGCATCCTGCTCTGCCTGTCTGTGGGTCTCAGAGGCAGCCCCTGGAAGTTTCAGTCAATGGATACAAATATACAGCCTCCAGCCCCCTTCTCCTTTATGTTGTTTCAGAGGATGTTGGAAGGTAGAACCAGCAAGAAGGTTATATACGGACATCATGGAGCTAGTAGAATTTGAAATTAGGGAATATTGGGGAATTTAAAAAGAAACTTCAAGAAACATAATCCAGTTTAATTCAACAACATCTGCTATAAGCTGCAGTTGAGGAAGACAATGGTATGTGGCCTAGAGCTCACACTCCATAGAAAAGACAGGCATGAAAACAAATGACTGTGATAAAACATCAAGAGGCAATAAATGATACAATGAACAAAAGTGTGACCCACGCCTCCTCTGCAAAGTGGGGAAACTTTAAAAATCTGACTTGAAAATATTAGAGATTCTGTTGCTCTCGTAGGTGATATGTATTTGCCCAAATAAGACCAGTCTCAGGTAAGTTGTGAAGTATTGAAGAGCAGTGAATAATTAACTCTTCACTCCCATTACAGTCTGGAAAGGTCTCCCGTTGATTCAGAGCGCGGGCTCTACCATTTACTAGATACACAACTTTGAATAAGGGACACTTCTCAAACCTCGGGTTTCAAATCTATTAATAATCGGAAGACATAATAATAAATAATTCATAGAATT
>NW_012140747.1:3456030-3456747 GCF_000956105.1 Propithecus coquereli | reverse complement strand
CACCTCAGATGAGCTCCCTCCACTGTGAGCAAAATTCCAACGTGACAGGCACTAGTGGCCATCCTGATAAAGGACTAATCCTTCCCTGCCCGGTTTTTTTTCCACCTACTGCTCCAAACATTGATCCACGGGCTAATCACAGCCATCTTTCGAATGTGCAAAGCTAATCACATCATTCCCTGTTCAAATCCTTCATTGGATTGTTATTACTGTCACAACAAGAATCAAAATCTTCAAAAGGGTCTACAAAGCCCTGCATCATCTAGCCCCTGCCTGCCTCTTCTATCACACTCCAGGCCACTGCTCTTGTTTTAGGCAGTTCAGCCAGATTGCTTTGCCTCCAGCTCCTCAAAGGTACCGTGTGCCCTCTGTCACAGTGCCTTTGCATATACTGTAACCTCTTTCTAACTGGCTCTCCCACCTTTTCTTACCTAGTTAATGCCAATTCATCCTCAGTACCAGTTAAAATGCTACCTGTCATTAAAATCTTCTCTAGCCCACCTAAGTCAAATTGTTATCATAAGTCCCCAGATCTTTTCCTTCATAGCAGTTTGTCATTTTATGTATATTTATAGGACTTTTAAAAAATTTCTTTCTGTTTCTCCCACTGTTTGGTCTCTACGTTCCATGTAGACAAGACCAAAATTTTCTCATCTTTGTATCTCTAATGCTTAGTTGAGGGTTTAGTGCATACTAGGTCCTCAAAAAACAGATTCT
>NW_012140747.1:3434220-3452670 GCF_000956105.1 Propithecus coquereli | reverse complement strand
ATTTGAACACAGGCAGTCTGGCCTTGAAGCCTACATTCTTTAATTACCTCTTGATTTTTAATTTACCTCTCAAATTAGATGATGTCTCTAAAGCTTTCAGCATGGAGTTTTTCGCATGGTAAAAATTCAATGAACTTAGGTTTAAAATGGAAATTATTTTTAAAGTATTAAGCCCATGTATTTTTCATCCTCCTACTGCAGCCATTTGGCCATCAGATCCCAGGAAGGTGGAAAGGGTGAACAGCCTCCTGGGAGAAGGCAAATTCTTTGTAGGACAAAGGGAAAGTGAGTAGGAATGGAGGAAGTGAGAGAGAGGTGGGCAGAGAGACCACCTGGGCGGGAGAGGCAAGGAAAGTATTAGCAAGTTTGAGATGAAGGTGGAAAACACAGGGGCTTGCTCTGCTACTGTCTGAAACTCCAGGGTGAGACTGTCACTGGGTGGAATAGAAATGGCTAAGGGTTCTGGGTAGGCTGCAGGAGGGCCTGAGTTCCTGTTCTGAGTGTGATAGGAATGCTAAATTCTGCATGCCCCATGGGGGGGGTGGAGGCGGTAGATAGGACTAACTGGTGTGAATGAGTCAAGGAACCATAGCAGGAAGCTGCTGGGCAAACACCCAAGCCAAAGACGCTCTCTGTGAGTCATGAGTGCCAAAGAGTTCGAAGCTGGGACATTCCGCTAGGTTGAACTATGAGACCCGTGGCTATACAACAGAAGCCAAAGACCCCAGGGGACACCCCAGAAATCCGAGGCTTCGACCTTCCATCACCAGGTCCCGTGTACTTTACTCACCCATAAAATACTTGGGACCTACTTAGACTAAAAAAATACTTGTTGCTTGTCTGAAATTCAAATTTAACTAGGATTCCTGTATTTTATCTGGCACCCTTAGTTTCTATGCAAATTTTTGAGGGGAAACTACTCCTTGTGCAAAGCAAGTTACGCGTCTATGATGGATTCTGCTGAGAAAAAATGATCCCCCATGGAGCCTTTTGTTCCTTCACAGATGGAGACAAAATATAGGACAAGAAACAGACAGCAACTTCAGATTAGTGGGTGGGGGGAATGATTTAGATCAGCTATGCTTTGCTATTTTCAAAGAACTGCAAACAAGTATCATAAATATGTAACAGACCCTGAGAAAAGTTTCAAATCAAAACCACATCCTCCTTAGCAAAGTAAACAATCAAAAGATGAAATATAACATCGAATGAAAGACTACATAAACTTTTTTTAGACAAAAAGTCAAAAATCCTTAGATAAACTATGTGAGCATTGCTACCATTACTGCCATTTTCCATAAAAGTCAGATGCCCAGTTTTAGGCATCTTAATAAGATTTCCTTGAATTTATTATCTTAAAGAGCAATTAAGTTACTATTAATATAAACACTATTAAAGACAATATAATAGAATGGTTAAGAACACAGATTTTGGAGTCAAACTTGATTTTTACCTTGATTCTGCCATGTTGCCATGTACTTCCTATATTTTTGGAAAGTTATTGAACCTTTTCAAACTTGGCTTTACACTTGGATTAAATGATTTCTAATGCACAGGGTTATTTTGATGGATAAATGAGCTACCATAGGCATACTACAGATATGCTAGCATATATAATGAGCACTCAATAAATGATGGCACTCTCTGCAATATTATTTATTAAGTATAATATTGTATTATATTATAATACAATGTTGTATGTTTGTGTATATGTATACACAGTATTTACATATACTTGATCATTTCATAAAGGTCAAGTGTTGGTGATATTGCCCACTTCACCAACCAACTGAAGAAGGGGAACAGTCCAGGGATCAACCAGGAAGGAGTGTGAAATGAGCGGTAGGGGAAAGGTGATGAGCCACTCTCAAACCTAGTCTCCTTCACAAATGTCCGAAGCTCTGAGTTACAGTGGGGTATATCCATCCCTGTGAGCCTCCCCATGCAGGGAAGAGCTACTCTGATTTAATACAGAGGATTCACTGTGTTCCTGTCTATTTCAGTCTCCACCATTTATGTTAAAGCCTTAGTCATTGTGACTCTGTCACACACAGTAGTAGAGGTGACAAGGTTGAGAGAGGAGCCCGCTATGGCCCCTCACCTCCAGAGATAGGACACTGAGACCCAGAATGAATGGAATGGGGTTTTTTTCCCCCTAGGCCACGTAGGGAAGCCATTGGTTGAGCAAGAACAAGACCTCAGTGTTTTGAAGCCAAGCCAGCACACTTTCTACCTTACCCTGCTACTTCCTCAAGGGCACAGTGTCAATGCACGCAGGGGTGGCCAGCATGACATGTCTCCTCTCAAGGGGTCAGGGCCATTCACTGTTATCACTCCCAGCAATATTATTGACATTATTGATCCTGACTTCAGCCCTCTTTGCTTCCCACCCCACACATTCTCAGTGAGAGGGCTCATTAACCCCCACCTCTGCACTGTATCTTTCAACCCGTGTCTCCAGCTCAGATCTTCCTATTGAGCTACACACCAGTAGATCCCCCTGGATATCCCACAGGCAAGAAAACATGAGTTCAACATGGAAATTAGAATCTTTCCCTCCAATCCTGCTTCTCTTCCAGTGTTTACTATGCCGGTATCAGGCAGCAATATCAACCCTGGGAGGCATTATGGACATGACCTCTACTAAAACTGGATTAACTCTTTCTAAAATTCAAAGTGATGACACTACTCATGAAGAAAAAAAAAAGTTCTCCCATGATTCCCTTTGACTTCAATATACATTCCAGATGTCTTAGCATCCATGGGCTCTACTTGCTCTGCCACTGGTCACGACAGCCTAGTAGTTAGTTCCCTCCTATGTCTCCCATTGCCTCCTTTGCATGCTTCTCTCCAAGCAGTGCCACACAGTTTTGTGGCCATCTACTTATTTGCAACTTCTTCAGTGCCAGGAATAGTGCCTGGCACAGGTTTAGTGACAATAATTATTTATTATGAAAGTCAATGTTTTAGGATTCCTGTTTACTGACTATAAAACCTGGGACAGGTAATCACTTAACCATCCTTTTCCTCAAGTCCCTCATCTCCAAAATGGCAATGATACCCACCCTACTAAGCCATTGTGAGGATTAAAGAAGGATACATACCTGAATGGACTTTGTAACAAGTAAAGTACAATGTAGTGTTAGTTGCTATTTTAATTTTGGCACTTTATAAGCTTATCCTATCATTTTTGAGACTAGTAAAAATAAAATTTCCCAGAATCTATTTAACTTCAGAATAAGCCCTTGAAAATATCTTGGTGAACAAAATATCAAGACATAAAGTTGTCCACACCAGTGTCATCAGTATCCTTAATTACAGAGACGTAAGACGTGGATGAGTTCTCAAGGTTATAAGAGCACAATTGCTCCCCACTCTATTTACACAGAGAGTTCTCATGCACTTGCAGTATGGTAGGGGAAGAGAAGTGGAAAATGACACAAGGTATTATAACAAAGTCCACTTTTAAATAATTATAACGTATGTTAATTACATTGACATTTCTCAGCAAGGATTAAGTAAGTCAGAAGGGAGGCGAAGCATATGAGGAAGTAAAAAGCAAGGGATGGACTACAAGAGCATCTCTTTTGTCTTTCGTTCAGGAGTGTAATTAAATTAAGTAGGATTGATTGAGTGTCAGACATCTGTGGGAGTCATTTTCTAACTTCATTAGTGCTATTGTGCCTGAAGAAGCCTCGCTGGTAATTTCTCTCACAAGTATCTAATGAGAGTCTAGCGATGTGATATGAAAGCACGACACTCAGCCGCCGTGCCCTGCGCTGCTGCCTGTCTGGATGTGGGGAACGTATTAGAAACGCTGGCCTGGCAACAGCGGGGCTGCACCATCCGCCTCAGCAGTGGGAGTGGGACAGCAGGCAGCAGAGAGCAGGGGTAATGGAGTCATAAAGTTGAGAGTTTAGACAGCAAGCATAACAGAATAAAAACAGGACTGCCAAGGAGAACTAAATGGTCATAAAATAGATCATATATAATGAGGTACAGCAGATAATGAGGTGCATTTATATGGAAAACACTAAATAAAAATTATGACCATTTCCTCTTTAACCCCATAACCATCAGAGCTTCTCCCAGCAGCTGGGTTTGCAAGGTAAACCAGGGAGAGTGAATTAATTGGGAGGAAAAATATATATATTGGCTGGCCTAGTTCATTATTATAAGCATTGTAGATTGTACAGTGGGCCCCAGTAGGATACTTGGCACTGGGAAAAACATTATGAAAGATCTATAATTCCTATCCTTTTTATAGAATTATGATAAAAGTGTTATAATACTACTATGGTTATAAAGCAATTAAATGGGGATGAATGTAAGGTTAGTTCTGTCTTATTAATTTTATCATTGTGATTAGGAGTTGCCTGCTCCCAAGCTTTGTTCATTCATTCATTTACCAGTTAATGAGCATTTACTATATACTGGGAGTTCTGTCTGGCTCAAAGGATGCCAAGTTGCATAAGAACAGTCTCTGCCTTTGAGGAGCTTTTAGTCCCATGCAGAACACTTACAATCAAATCACGAAATAAAAATTGAGGTGGAAAAATAGAGGTAAGCAGTGGATCCCATGGAAACAGAGGACACAGCACCTGGCAGGACTCACAATACTAAAAAATGAATAGAAGTTAGCTTGGTTTGGGATATCATGGTAGATGAAGAAGAACAGAAGAGGAGCATAAGGTTTCAACTTGAGCAAATAACATTTACAAAGACACCCAGGTGTGAGATAGTCAGACAGACAAAATTAAGGAAGAACTGGGACAAAAAGGCCGACATGAAGAAGCCCTGAGATCTGAGGTTGGAGAGGCCAGCTTTGGGCCATACTGCAGAGCTAACATTTTATCCTGCATGTGGGCAATGGGAGCTTTATGGGCTGGGTTGTGTCTCCCCACCCAAATTCGTATGTTGAAGCCCTAACCCCCAATGCTCCAGTGTGATTGTATCTGGTGATAGGAGAGGTGATTAAGGTTAAGGTTAAATGAGGTCATAAAGTCGGGCACCTAATCTGATAGGACTGTGGCCTTATAACAAGAGAAAGATCTGTGTGCATGTGTGTGTGTGTGTGTCTGTGTGTGTGTCTGCCCCGTGGGGACAGGCAAAAAAGCCACCATCTGCAAGCCAAGAAAAATGCCCTTACCAGAAACCAAAGTTTCTACTAGAACATTGATCTTGCACTTTCCAGCCTCTAGAACTAAGAGAAAATAAATGTCTGTTGTTTAAGCCACTCAGTCTATGGTAATTTGTTATGGCAAGCCAAGATGACTAAAACAGGAGTCATTGAGGGAGGCTGTACAGAGATGTGATCATTTGTTGTTGCCACAAGCACATAGCTTTCCACTACTAAATTCTCTTTCCACTAAGATTGAGTAGAGTCTTATCAAGAAAGCTAAATGTGGAAGAGACAACATACAATTCAATGCAATGACTAGCTTAAATTTGCATAGCTAATTTCTCATTGTACCTGATGCATATCCTTCAACATATCATATGCCTCTGTGGCAAAGCAATCCACACTTGACAGGAGTAAGACTGGAAACTTACCAATTTCACCGAATTTTCGGTAATCTCTAGGCACTAAATTCCATCTGAAAGCTTCTTTGTAATGTAATGATACACGGTACTTCAATCAACAGAGCTGCTCTGAAGTTTTATGAAGTTATCCTCATTCAAGATTTTACCCTACTTATAAACGGGAGATTTTACCCACTCAAAGGGAATATTACAATCCAAGAATAAATTTATTCCCCAATCATTACCTGAAAAATGTAATAATAATATTAATATTTTTAAAAGAACCTTGAAAATTTAGTGGCATTATACTACATATGTTGAGGGACAGTGTTTTTATTTCTAGTAATTGCTGTATGTCAGGCTTTACTGCAAGTATCCATTAAGAACTGAGGACTTAACGAAAATGAACTATAACATCACCAATGTTACGCATTAATAATGTTTTCCAACAGGGCTCTATGGTGAGGATTCCTCCTGGCATAGTTGCTCAGTAAAATTTACCATCTTAGAAAACTAACATATGGTCCATTTAACCAGACCGTCAGCATCTTGAGGATAGAAATCACCACATTTATCTTTGTTTGGCTTGATGGAAGTTCAGCAAATGTGTCGGTGTTGTCAATTCAGTGTCATCATCATTCCCATTTATATAATCTCCTGCATTGCAGGGGAGGAGACTGGAGCTGTACTTTCCAGAATTCCTTTCCCCATGTTGTTCCAGGCTAGCATCTGCCAGTGAGAGGCACCTGCATGTCTTGACTAACTATCTTAGACCGTTCATGTTGCTCTAAAGGAATACCTGACTGAGGATGGGTAATTTATAAAGAAAAGGGATCTATCTGGCGAATGGTTTTGCAGAAGAACCATTGAAGAACCATTGAAGAACCAATGCTTCTGTACAAGAAGCATCATGGCTCCGGCACCTGCTCAGCCTTTGTTGAGGGCCTCACCCTGCTTCGACTCGCACTCACAGCTGAAGGTGAAGGGGAGGCAGCCTGCAAAGATCACGTGACAAGAGCAGAAGCAAGAGAGAGGAGGGAGGTGCCAAGCTTTTTTTTTTAACAACCAGCTCTCACGGGAACTAATAGAGTGAGAACTCACTCACTATCCCACGAGGAAGGCACCAAGCCATTCATGAGGGATCTGCCCCCAGGACCCAACCACCTCCCACCAGGCCCCACCTCTAATCGGGGCTCTAATTTCAACATGAGAGTTGGAGGGTCAAATTTCCAAACTGCAGCACAAACTAAGAAGGAGAAGCCATTATTCTGGGGATGGTGGGGGTGGCACTGTGGGGATTCCAGGCAAATACTGGAGAATATTCTACTTTGGTGTGGACACCGGGGACAGTGCCTTCCCTGACTTCCCTTTCCTCAGCCCATCCAGCGACTGTGGAAACTTCTATCTTCCTGTGTTAAAACTCTTCCTACCTGGGAGATTGAAAGCAGCTTCTGTTTTCCTCATCTACGCGTGGCTGCAATGAGCACTTCGGTGGGAAGGAAAAGGGAGAAAGAAAGTAAAGAAAGAAGGAAGGGAGTAAAAAGGAGAGACATGAAGAGAGGTAAGAAAAAGCCTCTTGATTTTACAGGGCTAACCGGAGCCAGGGCTACGCCTCCTTCTTAATTCTACGTGCACTCAGGAGAGTCGTGTGAGCTCTTCAGTACTTTGAAAATATTAAAATGCCAGGGACTGTGACTTAAAGCCAGTCTTGCTCAGCGTTCACGGACGCCAATAAAGCAAATCACTGAAGACGGGCATCACAAGCAATTGTGACTAATTCTCTGAATTAGAAAATGTGAACATGTTGGCAGATTAGTAATCAAAGCTGACAGAATAATTGCGCTACTCAGAGAAAAGACTGGTAGAGCGGTGAGAACATCTATTTAATCACACAAGGAACTTAAGGGGAAGGGCATGGATCAGTCAAAAACTGTTTGTTCTTTTGAAGAATTTTTTATTCTGAATTAAGAAGAGGCGCTACAAATCAGCAAACTAAAACAATGCGGCGTCTATGACTCGAATACGTAACTTCATTATTTTAGTATTCGCAAACCAAATGTTAGGGGAATAAAAAGCAGAATATGTTCGAGACATATGTTAAACAAAGGTGTTAAACATACGGATTTTGACATATTTAAATCTGAACTAAAAGAGTTGCCACTTGTAATACATCCAATTTCTGGAATTACTAAATTCAGCGTGACAATTTCTGTGGTTGTGTGTGTGTATGAGTGTGAGTGTCTACATGTGTGTGTGTGTGTATGTGTTTTTCCATAACATCTGAAAATTGTTCAAACTATTGTTAACTATTCAAACATTTTTACCAATCCACAAAATGTAACCAGTCTCTCTCACATCTGCTATGGTCAGTGAAGTGGCAAAGCACGAGGGTCCTTAATCGAAGCCATGCAGAAACAGTTCTTAGAATCAACTCCAGACAGCATTTACTAAGAGAGCCATGAATTTTCAGCTCAGTCTCTTGGAACTCGAGTCCGTTGGCCTGCCTTAATTTGCTTGGCTGTGTGCATGTTTCTGAACCCAAGCTTCTTTCCAAAAGCCCACTACTCCTGACTCCCTGTTACCATTCTTTCAGCACCCCCGGGCTAGGAAACACTGAATTATCTTTGATTCTTTCCATTCCTTTATTCATTCAATCTGAAGCAGAAGAGTGTGGAAATTTTCTAGCACCTTTCCCTTCTCTTCTTACTCCTGCAAGACTGCAGACTGGCCTTCCCTTCCTTCCACTAAATGGAAAAATGATTTAACATTACCTCTATGGAGTGTCTGACATATAAGAGAAGTTTGGTCATGTTAGCTGCCTTATCCTGCTTTTTTCTTTTTTTTCCTATTTCTGATCTAAACATTAAACCACCTAGAGTGCAACTCTGATCGGATTATTCTCCTGCTCAGTAATCTCCAGGACACCTCTTCCCTGAAGTATGGCCCACTCAGCCCAGAACTCAAGACTCTGGGTGCCATTCACTCTTTTGCTTTTCTCTCTCACTGCTGTCTTATATACAACCTTTATGTGTAGCCAAACCAAACCATCTTCCAATGTCACACGCAATTATATCTGAGCTTCAGCCCTAACTGGGAAAACTTCCACTGGAAATAATTAAACAATCAATTAGTTAACTGCAAAAAAAAAAAAAAGACTAGTCCTAGTTATCTTAAAATCAAGTGTATTGTTTTATATATTTAACTTCCTTCTAAGATGAGAAACATCAACAATGCATATGTTATATATTTATACCCCTATAAAACAAAACATTTATTATTTGTCCTATATATCAAAAAACTATGCTCCACCAGCCAAATCTGACCCTTAGCTGTTTTTGTATAGTCTGCAAGCTAAGAATGGGTTTTACATTTTTAAATTGTTGGAAAAAAAATCAAATGAAGATTAATATGTCACGACACATGAATAATATATGAATTTCAAATTCCAAAGTCTACAAATAAAGTTTTATTGGAACATCATCACACTCATTCATTTATAGCTGCTTTTGTGCTATAAGAGTTGGATGGTTGAAACAAAGACCGTATGGCCCACAAGCCTAAAATATTTTCTAAGTAGCCCTTTAAAAAAAACACTTGTTGACCTTTGATCTATACTATTAATTAGGCACTTAACTTGTATTACTTAAAAGTGATATTTATGTTTTTCTCTATTTCCTATTTCCCCAACTTTCTTTTAAGCCTTTCAAGAACAGAAATCTTTCTGCCACTTTTTAATATTCTGGCCTAACACATGTGTTTTACATGGTGGATACTCAATAGAGGCTTGTTAGTGATTTTGAGCCTACTGCAGCAAGTAAGTATTAGATGAGCACATGGATTCTCCTGAGCCAACTGGGGAAAAGGAAGCAAGCAGCAGTTTACAATATCTATAGTCTTACTTCTAGAAGATAGTGTTTATTCTCTCGTTTTGAAAAACAGTTGGCCATTTTCTAATACCCATTTGAGTATTTCCCAGAAATGCTTTCTCATCTTCCTTATACTCTTGCACAATACCACGATGCCATTTTAACAGTGTGGCTTTTATTGCCATCAGTTTTATTAAATTTCGATTTGGCTCAATTACCCCTGACCAAAAAATAAAATAAAATTGTAAGTCCGGCACACAGCTCTTTGAATGGTGAAATTATCAAGCTCAAATTATGTCATGAAAGAGGGCATGATGTTCCTGAGAGACCAAAATAACCGGCCAATTAAGTTACTTCCATTCGATCGCATAGTGATTCCAAGGGGAGAAAAAATAAAATTGATCATTTGGCTGAATCAGTTTAATTCTATCCAAATACCCCACCTGACAGCACTATGTAGAAAGTGTATATCCTGATATTCAAATATTAATGCCTCTACACCAAATACAACGTATGTGTGCACATATATATATATATATATGTTTATCCTACTTAAGATGACCAGATAAAGAGCAACACTTAATTTAAAACATCACTATAAAATATATTTCACACTTTTGGACCCATGCAGACTTTGCCAGTGATTTTCTGTTCTTTCTTCCCCCTGAATCTGCAAAACCTGTCTGAGCTGTCAACAATGCTATGCCAATTGTTTATAAAATAGATCTCATTCACAGGGGAGATAAAAGCTTGATCCAGTACTCATAGAAGTTGAGAAAGGAAAAAAAAAAATGAAACACTGACAGATTTTTATTTGAAGTAGTAAAATCTAAAGAATGAATAAGATGTTAGCAGAATCTATGATTTCCTTTTTTGGCTATAGGCTTGTTATAAGAAATAATGTCATAATATTCTTTAGATATGAGAAACATTTTTAATAACAGAATTGTTGAGATAACACAAAATTGATACATAATGGATCATTTAACCTCAGCCAGCATCTGTTATAATTGCCCTTTGTTTCCTTTACTACATTTTGTTGTCCCTTCTGCATTTCTCAAAATTTTGCTAGCAATTTTAATGTAAGACTATGTCTAGTCACTCAAAGCATTTTAAAAGTTTCAAATGACCTCGGTTGGTCTTTTCATGTTAGTTGTAAAGAAAAGTTATAAACACACATTTCCAACAGTTGTTCCCAGTATATCATATACATGATGTTTAATAATTGCATTATCATCAGTAAACCTAGTATACAGTTGTGCTGTGCAGTGTAGTATATTAAATTTTTTTAAAAATTCCAAATGAAGAGGAAGTCTATACAAGCTGATCTTTATTATATTACTCAGGTACCTTGAACTTGTGACATATCAGATCTCTCCCTAAATGTACTTTGAGGAGAAAGTGCTATAGGGACAGAGAAGGCCACTATTGTTTCTGATCCCCCAGAATCCTTTCATCCTACTTTACCGGCAGCACTCCCGTCTTTATCTGGGGACTCACCTTTTCTTCATTCATCACAGACCACATGGTTGCTGTGAAGCTAAGTTCACTTCCAGATTCTGGAGTGGCAGGTGGTCCCAGTGTGGTCCATCAGATAGCTCGCCTCCTTCCCCTGGAGACAGGGATTGGTTCAGTTAGAAACACGATTTGCACCGTCAAATTGGTATTAACTGATCAACACATGAGTGTACATATAAGAATAACATCTATTGGACGTCGGCCAGGGGGGGGGAGGGGGAGGAGGGGACGGGTATTTGCATACACAAAGAGTGCAATGCGCACCACCCGAAGGACGGACATATTTGAAACTCGAACTTAGGGGGGTGGGGGAGGCAAGGGCAACATACGTAACCTAAACATCTGTACCCCCATAATATCCTGAAATAAAAAAAAAAAAGAAACACGATTCGAATAGAGTCAGTCATACCCAAGCAGTGCAAGATTCAGAACCTCAGCCTGAGTGATGGCGTCCTTAATCTGACAAAGCACGAGGCTGATGCTGCCCCCAAAAGGAGGACACTGTCGAGGAACAGAGCCAATGCCAAAAATGTTGTGTGAACACATGAAGAGAGAACATCTTGTCTCAGTGAAAATCGTTTGAGCCCTATGTTGCCCAAAGAAAACATATTTCCAGACTTTTCAGTTTTACGAGCTAATAAATATCCGTTGAGTCCTTTTGGATCGAACATTCTGTCACTTGCTATTTAAAAAGATCTGATACAAAAATTAGTTACTCTTACAATTCTGGTGACAGATGCACTAAAGGCTCTGACATCACCACTATATAATTCATTCACGTAACAAACACTGGTACCCCCTAAATCTATTGAAATAATAATAATAATAAATTAGGGATTCTTGTTTTTTCCAGTTTCCGTAACAGGTAAAAACTCTAGTGCTTTTTTTATACCTCCACCCAGGAATATTAAGTTCCTATTCCTGTGGTCTAGAAACTTTCTAAGAACACAGGTTAAAGCAGAGATCTGCATTCCTAAAGTATCTGTGGCCAGTCTTTTCCCACCGCTTTCCCTTAGGTTCATCCACCTTCAGGAAGATACACAGAACATTGCTGGTTCCCTCAAAAGACTTACACTCAAATTTTTCAAGGTCAGTTATTGTGTAGAAGGAGCGGGAATTGTGAGAAGACACTAAAATGAAGCAGAATCTCCAAGAAGAGTGGCTGGGAATTAATGTCCAGTCATTTCTCACATGTGGATTTATGGTCTTTATTGTCAGTCTAGGAGAAGCAACAGCTTTGGTGCCTGATTTTAAAGGACCCAGTGAATTTCCATGCCTAAGGTGGAGGGTGGTGGAATCAGCCCACTTACTCCACCTGTTAAATGGAACTGGTGTAAGAAAGAAGCACTGGACTGGTCTGGGCATGGTGAGCAGACTTTGAAAAATGTCAAAAATAGAAGAAACTAGTCTGTTTAAAAAATAACTCAGAAGTTAGGTTTCTTTTCAATGAACAAGTCTAAAATGTTCCCATTCCTGCTCTAAAATTAAGAAATATCTACGAATAAAGTTAGAGATTACAATTCAGAAGCAAAATCCATGAGTCGATAATGTCAAATCCCAGCTCCATCATTCTCCTGTTCCTTATTCAGCTTCACCACCAGCCACCCTTACCCCCACCCCTGGAAAAATTCAACTCTACTAAGACAGGTCATCTTATTTCCAGTGTTCCACTAACTTCAGCTCCTAAATGTGAGGGTTTCAAGTCCAGAATCTTAATTTTGGATATTCCCCGACATTTGGGGAAGGAGAGAAATTCTTTTTTTAAAAGCTCACCAGAAAAATTTTAGAGTTGGGGATTGGGAATGTGTGTGCTGAAGCAAACTGATTGAGCCAGGCAATGAAGGGTTAATGGCTGAGCTCTCTCCAATGCGGAGTCTCAGTGAACCTCCCAGAGGAGTGAAAGCTGCTGGTGCTGAGGAAGGGATGCAACAACCACCTACAGGCAAGACTAGAGACCTGGCTGTCCATGCAGAGGTTCCACCAAGGCTCAGAGACCATGGGAATGAGGAACTGTGTACCGACCTTTCAGCAGGAACACGAAAGCCCTAATTAGGTGATTTGAAGGAGAGAAGCCTATTTCCAATTCATGGCTTAAGAAGTTCTCACCCCGCTTTGCAGAAACCTGTCTGTCCAAATCACACTTAATTTCAAAGAGCCACTACATTCAACGATGCTTCAGAAAACTGTGGAATGCAATTTGAAAAACACTTTTTCGCCCACGTGGCCATTGAATGAACAAAAGATGTAATGCACTTTCTGGTGATTCAGTGTGGTTGAAAGTGAAAGCTTTTGCCCACATGTTGGCTGGGCACCCCACTCTCTGCCTAATTCTACAGACAGCTGGTCACATACATGAAACATTTCATTTTCAAAATACTTTGACTTGTTCAGTTTTAAACCAGTTTTTCTTCAACCAAATGTATTAATATTTTTATGCTGTTGAGTTTAGCTTTTTAAAGAAGGATTCTTTACAAATTCAAAATAGATCACCTCCTTCATTTCACACATTATGCCTAAATATATACTATTTTATTAAGATATGAATGATGAAGTATAAAATTATTTCTAAAGAAAATAAAATATTTTCATTAGTGATAGAAATCTCAAGCATATAAATTAAATACCAACATAATAGGCATATTTAATTTAAACATTCAGGCCATGGAAAGCAACCTTAAAAATAACCACAATTTTAAATAACCACAATTTTAAATAAGAGTTAAATAACCACAATTTGCCACTTTTTTGACTAAAAATAAGTTAGCGTGTAAAAATATTAAAGTCTACTAAATTGGAGAGATTAAACTTAGAGAAGATGCAGACATCGTAGAGACATACATCTCTATAATATGCAAAAGATACATAGATGCATACTATTTAGTAAATCATATATAAAAACAGGGCATGTATATTCCATAAGAAATCAATCAGACAACATTCTTTCAGACAGAAACTTGCATCTTATATTCACCATGTATTTCCTCATTTCTTAAAAGTTCCGTCAGCACTGTTAAAAACACAAAACACTTACAAGCCAAAACTAAAAACCAGCTGGATGTCAACTGTTGAAATCTCCCCGTCTTAGTCAGGAAACCAAACATGTTTTTCCTGCTAATTTACACTTTACTTCACAGTTAAAGGTACCTTAAAGGTGTTAAAGGTAACAGTAATTCTGTGATCTGATCAAACTTGAAAGTGCACTGTCTTTCCTCTCCTTATTCACAGAGAAAGTTGAGAAAGGTGTTTGAAACTAAGATATTCACAGGAGCTTTTTATAAGAAAAAGATTTCACTTCCAACATGGAGGGCACTATTTGCATAGATTGCAAAGGCAGCCATGTTTCAGTGATACCTATGCAACACGACCATGAGCAAAGGACGGAGCACAGTGCCAGCAGCTACACACCCATCACAGGTCAGTCATTAGAGACTCTGGTCCCATGGCACCTCATGATCCAGGCACCTAAGACAATTCTTCAATACATTCCAGCTCTCGGGAAAATCCTGCTTCATCTTGTATTCCCAGGCTGCAGAGAGGCTGTTGGAACCTCTGAGGTGTCTCACGGAGTATCAAGTTTCAAGGCAAACTCTATCTTCATATTCCCAATCCACAGATTGCTTGAGCTCAGGTGTTCGAGACCAGCCTGAGCAAGAGCGAGACCCCCATCTCTACTAAAAATAACAAAATTAGTTGGGCATTGTGGTGGGTGCTTGCAGTCTCAGCTACTCGGGAGGCTGGAGCGGGAGGATCACTTGAGCCCAGGAGTTGGAGGTTGCAGTGAT
This sequence comes from Propithecus coquereli, assembly GCF_000956105.1. Classification (NCBI taxonomy): domain Eukaryota; kingdom Metazoa; phylum Chordata; class Mammalia; order Primates; family Indriidae; genus Propithecus; species Propithecus coquereli. The sequence continues at coordinate 3,437,981 of NW_012140747.1, read as the reverse complement.
GATGCATCATGTCTACGATGATGCCACTGCACTCTACCCAGAGCGACAGAGTGAGATTCTGTCTCAACTACAACAACAACAAAAACCTGCACATTACCAATCCTGAAATGCTGGTGCACAAGGTGATGCTTCAGAGCAAAGACTGAGAGTTGAACACATGCACATGTGGGCCCAAGGAATCACATTCACTCGCTATCTCTCGTTGACACACTGTTCTACATCCATAGACAATGTCACACAAAAACATTACGTGGCCTGAGATTGCTCAAGATGACAATTTCTGAAGAGTGTCCCAAATATTCCTTTTTTCTATTATTTTTCTTTCTTTGAGGCAGTAATGTATTATCCAGTTCTAGTTTTCCATTATTGTAATTAAAATATAAATTTAACATACAAGTACAGTGGTCTTATTAGACTTCCCCCTATTAAAACTATTTCTATTCTCTTCTCTTCTTACCCCCTACCCCACCTCCCCTCAAAATACCGCATCACTGTGATCTCCAAGTTCCCTCAGTTAAGTTTGAGTTATTTCCTACTGCTCTCTTAGCTCTTAGAACGACTTCCCACAAACACTGAACTATGATATGTTAATCTAGCCTTTCCCCTCCGCTCCCCTGGCCACCCAGTCCGGGGTCCTCAGCAGCTCAGATCTCTATGTCCAGGCTGTTTTCATCAGATCCCACCTACTCACTGATGCTCTAACGATTTCCCTCTAACTTCATTTTCTTCAGGTGTCTTGCCAGCTCAGCCATCTCCGGGGTTTCCATGTCACTTATTATGCACATCCCAAGCCTTGTCTGGCCTTCGGGGCTTTCCGCTAATATGACACAACCCAGGATCCCATCCCACCTCCATTTCTCATTACCTCTCACCGCAGCCTCTTCGCTCCTACCAGCAACATCTGCCTGCCACCTCCCATATGTGATTTGCTCATTTTCATCTCCGTGTCTTTCCTCGTGCAAACCCCCCACCACCCACTGACCTACAAATTCATTTCTTGCTCTTTTCATAAATATCTTGCTTCTCTTTGAAATTCTGCTCATCACTCATCTCTCTTCAGAAATTCCTTCTTAATTAATTGCAATCAAATATGGGATTAGTTTTGCCTTTTATCCCCTTAAATCAAGACAATCCTCTGGAGTTATTGAGGGTGAGATGTGGAGACATAAAGCGACTCAGAAGAATCCATGTAGTTTAGGTGCCAAAATTCACAAATAATTTGATGTAAATTAAGAACAAAGAAAATACCCTGCAGATAAAGAAAATGATCAAAGATCCAAACAAGCAAACAAAGCTCTCTTACTGATGGAAGCTTTTCATAAGGGAAATATCCATGTATAATTGCAATAGCTATTGCAACCATTTAAGGATTTTATTTCTGCTAAGGACTGGATGTACACTGACATTTAATTTTTGTTATACGCCAACATAGATGTTACAGTGAAGAAAATTGATGGCCAGAATAGTAAAATTACTTGCCAAGATCACACAGCTAGGAAGAGGGAAAGGCAGAATCTGAACCCAGAATTTGAGGTCTGTCCTCTCTCCAGAAGTTGCTGTAAACTACCTAAGATCTTGGCACATATTCCTAAAGATATCATAAAGTCTGTTCTAGCAGTTGCTGGGAAAAAAATTTATACCTGAGTAACTGGTTTTACTTTACCAATTGGAGTTTGATACTGCCCACATTTTTATCACCCTTCTCATACAATTCTTCCTCCATCTTCCACACTAACTCTCTCCTCGTGAACCAGTCTCTCACTAGAACTAGAAAATTGGAGCTATCAGACACACGTTCCTCCTCCTAAAAATAGATTGAACTTGACCCTTCTTCCCTCTCATGTTGTCCCTCTCCCTGTAAAAGGTCAACCCATTCCATTGTGCTTTTGTGTCAATCTCCTCTTTTCTGCTCAAAGCCTTTATTCATCACTGAACCCCCAATCTCCCGAATCACCAATCTTTTCCTTCTATTGTAATATCGTCATTATTTCCAAATATGCTATGGTAGCTACCATGATTTTAAAAATAAATTAATAATGTATAATAATTAATTTAATTTAAAAAGTTTCCATGACTCCATATGTTGATTTAAATATGGCCTCATTTCCTTGTTCCCCTCCATGGTCCAGTTCCCTGGAAGGATCGTCTTCACAGAATTTCCCACTTCTTCACCTCCTCACCTCCTGTTGATTGTGAAGTCCTTTAGTGACTGGTTTCTTCCTCTCGTTCTACAGGAACTGTTCCGAACTCTATGGATGCCAAATTCATGTTGCTAAATTCAATGAGAATGTTCTTTCCTTATCTCAGGTCATTAAGGTAGAACTCTCACGAATGGAATTAGTGCCCTTATAAGATGAAGCACAAGAGAAATGATCTCTCTCTAAGCTATGTGAGGATACACTGTGAAGGCTGCCCTCTACAAGAGAGCCCTCACCAAGAACCGAATCAGCTGGCACCCTGATCTTGGATTTTCCAGCTTCCAGAACCATGAGAAATAAAGTTCTCTTGCTTAAGCCACCTGGTCTATGGTTTTTTTCATGGCCGCAAAGCTGACTAAAGAAAGCTTTCTTCCTCAATCTCATTCGTGCTTCCTAAAGACCTAAAGGTTGGATGTTTTTCATTAGTGTGCTGATAGAATGGCTTTGTTTAATTTCATGTATCTCAAATTTCAGATCTGGGTCCAGAATCTGCCCTTGGCTTCTATTTTTGTGCATACTTTCTCCGTCTCACCTTGTATCAACAGGTGTTGCAAAATTCAGCACCTTCTCAAGCTTCCACAAAAAAAATGCACCGACAGGAAGCATTTGTGGGAGATCACAAGGATCAGCCACACCTTGCAATACAGAGCGTTCTGACAGCTTACCCCGTATTAGCATCCTGCCGTACTCTCTTCTGGAAGCAATGCAAATTATTCCTCTTTATTACTTGTGCATGCCGTCGTGGGGTCACCATCTACCAAAATATTTTTATCAAAGTACTTCTCTCAGACAATGCTCCCCCCAAGAGAAATTCTAATAAATATAATTTCCAAAAATCCATACATGCTAATAAAAATACATTTGAGTTTTTATTTTGTCCTTACTATTTGGCCTTCTCTACCACTACTAACAATCAGAAAACCATATCCAGTTACATTTATTAATAAAGCAGTTAGTTTCAAAAATGCCCACATTTTGACCAGCATGCACATGAACAGGTATTGACAGTTCTATGAAATGTAGTTGTTAAAAGATTAAAAATAAATTTTTAAGGGTGCTTTAAAAATGACTATCTAATGAGAGTCTGAGAAATCACTTTTTTTTAATGATAGCAATAAATTTAGCATTTCTGAAAAAGCTAGTGTAATGTTTGTGGGAGAGAGAGAAGGAAACAGAGATTCAAAGTTTAGGAAATGTTTCCAAAAATTCACAAGAATTTGGTTTTCCTAATAAAACAGCTCCAATATTCTTGGAATAATACAGTCCAACTATTCCAGAAGGATATGTCTTTCAAATGTCTGGTGGAATATTTTAGCCCACTATTAAGAAAGGTTACACTGCTTATTTACACTCTGATGATTATATCTTTAAATATAAAGCACTAATCAATTAGTATTAAAGATTTATGAAGGGACAAGTTAATAATTTTCCACTCAATTCCTTCCTACTAATTAAAGATTTTTCACCATTAATCTTTGTCCTTTAGCATTTAATCTGAAGTAATGTTTGTCCTTTAGCTTTAGAATTAATTTTAAATAACATCTTTAATTTTGGTACAGAGAA
>NW_012140747.1:3429706-3431255 GCF_000956105.1 Propithecus coquereli | reverse complement strand
CTATATTGCTTATTTCTAGGAAAATCAGGGATGTTGGGGGGATATTTGGGACTGCTTCTTGTCTGAAGAGGCTATTGGATTGGGTCACCATTGGAATGAAGTACACTGTTAAAAATTCTAATTGTCAATGGCCAAAAGATGGATCCTGTAAATGAGATTCCTAAATCAAAAAAAAAAATTATAGATCTCTTATTCCAAACAACCGATGGAAAGGTTAAATTAAAATTTTAAAAAGGACACATAATAGTGTCATGGCTAGCCTTAAAAATTCTCTTGAAAAACATTAAAAAGCAAAACATGACCTAAAACAAAGTTTAAATCCTTTGTAAGCTCAAACAAGTTGCTTCAGATGTCTGAGCGAATAACAATAAAAGCAACTAAGAGTTATCATAATTTTAAGGATACGGGAAGTATCCCGTATAGTATCCCGGATAGTGGAAAAATTCAACGTATAAGTAAGTATACTAAATAAATGCACCCACTAACCTACTAGATATTTGAAAGCAGCTTATCTGAAAATAATTATTTCTTGCCATATTTTACATTCAAATATAAAGAGCCTTCAACTCATATTTCAAATTTTATTCTTCTTAGGGGAGATAAGAAACATTCAAAAACCCAAAGCAGAATCAAATTATGGCATTTAGAAACATCTTCATCTCTTTCCATTATCGGAGGACTACCTGCCCAATGCCTTGGCATGCCAGAGATGCTCTAAGTATCACTGGTTAATATTAGGCTTTAGGCTCCTGCAGTTTAAGTAAATGAGAGGTCAGTAATGCATGCTACCTGCCGGCTCCAGGCGGGCAGCTTCACCTACCAATTCAACACTGCCGACGGTACCACCGCTGTAGTCACAGTGACTACCCCAAAGGTGCTCACAGCTCGTTTCCTATTCATTCTAGCATAATCCTCTCACTTACTGACCATTAGCAGCGTAATTAATGGGCATTTTCTGATCGATGTACCCTTGCAGATAAGTATGATAATAAAATGTGATTATAGTGAAGAATAATATAGTTGAAAATCAGTACCTAGTCGTCACCACTCATTGACAGTACCATAACAGAATCAGACAGTGAGACCAGACTGCACAGAAATTATATCAAATAAAGTAATTCTTTCAATTTATTGCACTTTTAATTATGCCATCTTTAATTTAAAGAACTACCTCGCCCCCATACAATATAGTCTTGAAGCTAAAGAGAATTAATCTAAGGCTAACTAACATTCACTTTCCCCAGCACATTTGAAATCAATTTTACCTTAAGCAAAATGTTTTATGAGCCTTTAGTTTACCCCGGGCGTTATGCATCTTCATAATTTTCTAATGAGCTTAAGATATCCATGAGCAGAAGCCATGAATCATATTTTTGGTGGCCCTTAAAAACAATTTTTTTCCAACTCTGCTGTAAATTAAAAGAGATGTGAGAAAATGAGAATAAAATCTCATCACCGCTGACAACCTCACAGCTCAATAAGCCTGTTTTAAATCTTATTAAAGGGTCAGTTATTTGTTATTTTTAGTAACCTTCATCATCACAGCCAA
>NW_012140747.1:3427484-3429628 GCF_000956105.1 Propithecus coquereli | reverse complement strand
TTCAGAAGAAATGTAATAGTATTTTAATTTCCAAGTAATAGGTATGTTGAATATTAATTTGTCCTCCATTTGGCATCCATAGGAGACAAAAGCATTGTCTTCTCAATGCCAAAAACAAGCAGTATATTCATAAAACTTGAAAAATACAATAAAATCAAAATCATTTGGCAGAAAATGCAAAGGCATGAGTTGAAAAACTGAGTTTATTTGAAAAAAATTAACCAGCAGAGCATGATTATTTTTAGTTTTTCTTGCATTTCAATCAAGAGACTAGTGAAGAGCAATAATATTTATGAAAATCAGCATCTTATTTGTTTACTCGTGTATTTATTTTATAATGCTGCTTCTTTCTGGCAGATGCTGCTTCTAACTGACCTCAAGAATAGTCCAAAAGTGTTCTAACTATTCCATGTTAGCAGTACCTTTGGATAAAGAGGAATAATCATTTCACTTTTTCTCAAGGCTGTTTGCACCTCTCTGTCCTGCTCTTTTTTACCCTTTTATTTCAAACATGAAACTCAATTTATACCCTCGTTTCTCCAGAGAATGGTCCGTAACCATCCCATTTTCTTCTTTCTCTAATTATGTGATTTTGTACTACCCATTTCTCTATTAAGGTAAGTTCAAAATCATCTCATTTCCCTTTTCTCCAACTTTCAAGCTCAATGTCTCTTAAAAATCATACCAAAAATATACCCCATTTCACATGTGTAAGATTAATTTTGAGAAATTTGTGATTTTTCTAAATATTGAAATATAGCTTTAAAGAAATAGGAATGTAATTTCAATACCAATGGGATCAAAGTTAAATACTACCGGATTAAGACTCTATGACCTTCAAACATGAGATACCTGCATATTAGTAATGTTGGAACTCAGAAAACATTACCCCAAAATGAAGGCCTCTGAAGCAACCTCAGAAGCAAAGTTTTTCTCTGTCCCTCTTTTGCCCTCCTGTCTCTCAGTCCCATTCTTCACTGAGGCTAGCCATAAAACTAGAATCCCTGTTCTCCAAGGCAGGTCATAGAAACCTGAACCCCTTTTCTTGAAAGCCAGCCATAAGACCTACATATACTCTGTGTAAAAACTGACCATAAAGAAATGATTTGACCTACCTTGTTTGTAGGTCATAAAAACACCCTTGCCGATTCCAGAGAGGCTCCTGCCCCACACCTAGAAGGAAAGAATGCATGCTCAGAAAGGCCAAGAAGAATCTAGACAGACAAGCCTAGGTGGGTTTCCTCACTCGGTCTGTTAACATTAGATCATACCCTTGTCCAATCATAGTTCTACACGGTTATCCATACCTGTTGAACCTAAGTGTAAAAACGAAAAATTTCCCCTGTATCTTTGGGTCTTCATTCTGAAGGCTGCCATGCATTTTATATATAGATATATAGATATATGTTAAATAAATTCGTATGCCTTTTCTCCTATTAATCAGTCTGCCTCATGTCAGTGATTTTTCAGCAAACCTTTAGGGCGCCAAGGGCCTTGGCCTCCACAGTCATGGTGCTGTGAGCAGAATCACCAAAAACACTCTGTTCTTCTGGAAGCCACAGTGAAGGGAACCCAGGAGCTTGATCTGCTGGCAAAACGGTAAGAATTTCTTAACCATCGGGCTCCTAGCCTCTCTCTCTGTGCAATTCTGCTGAGCAGATGGTAAAAATCATGGTTTGTCTTCTCTGCAAGGTTTTGATTAATGAGAGAAGAAGAGGACTAGTCTTGGGGTACAGCAACTCTGGAATACTTTTTGGTACTTTGTGGCCATATTATGTGATTCCTTTCCTCTTTTCCTTTGCTTTGTCCTTCTGTGTTGTTCTGTCATAAAGAGGGGTACTAGATGAGGTTCCCTCTTGTCTTATGTTCTTGAGAGCTTAACTTGTGACCAAGTGGGAGTGCTCTCTCTTGGTCTCTGCCACCCCAGGGGTGTGATTTTCAGGTCACATCAGGTGGCCCCAGTCTGAAAATGGCTGGGAACCAAAGGGTTTTTTGTTCTGAATGTGCCAAGCTCTTGGGAAGGTTTGTCATAAGAAATCTCATCCATAAAAAGCTTTTGTCATCTCGACCTGTTGCCTGGTTAGCGCTGAAAAAGTTCAATACCAGGAGGACTTACCTGGTGCCACAGATTAATAGGTCTGTGC
>NW_012140747.1:3412866-3425969 GCF_000956105.1 Propithecus coquereli | reverse complement strand
ACCGCTGACAACCTCACAGCTCAATAAGCCTGTTTTAAATCTTATTAAAGGGTCAGTTATTTGTTATTTTTAGTAACCTTCATCATCACAGCCAATACCATGCCATCCAATCTCTTTTTAAAATATCAGGGCATAGAGGTCACACAAAGAGCTGGAGCCATGAAAATCATCCCTGAGCTTGAGTGTAAGAAATTGGAGCTCTTTCCAGAGGCTTCAATTTAAATATCTACAGGCACTGAGCTGTGGTATTACACAGAAGGGGTCAGGGACAAAGGTCCTAAAAACAAAACCTGAGACGACCCTGCCATTCGCTGGGATTTCCTGATGAGCAGAACCAGGAAGAACGTGATGGTCATTTCACAGACGAGTCCCAGGGAACACATAACCAAGGTGAGGCTTAATCAGTGCTTATTGGATAAGGATAAAAGGACAAAATTAGATCTCAAGTAGCTACAAGCTTTATATATAACTAATTTTCTACATGCAAATTAAACTCATTGAGGATTATCCTAGGCTGACTTTTAATCACAACAGATCAGCTTCAATTATTGGCCAGCGGACTCCGAAGTTGGTTTTTTCTCCCCTACCCTGGGTCTGTTCATGGGAAGACAGAGAATTTTAATGTAATCTAAATGAACTGGATTAAAGAGACATATATGCTACCTATAGTAAAGACAGCAAGCAACTATTCCAATAATTCAAGCAAAATATAAGGAATTTTTTCAAAATTCTGTGGTTGGCTTAGCCACAACCATTCTTTTCCATTTGGTAAGTAATGAAGGCAACCATAAATAGAAATGAGCCTCTTCCTTTAAAATCGCATAGATTTTTCTTGATGTTGCTTATGATAAGATGGTCTGTGTGCTGCTGGCAGAGGTTGGAGATATTTTAATGGAGAGATGTCTGCACCCTAGAAGGAATGTCAAAGGAGTGTTCTTTGGTTAGTAACTGGGCAGGCAGGGCCCCCTACGAAATTGCTCCATGAGCACCCCTTACTCCCTCTGTCCTTCAGTTTTGGCCCTTGTCAGCACATCTGATCTAGCCTGCCTTACCCCTCAACTAAAATTCACAGGTTCTAAATAAGAGGAAGGAGGTTAATAACAAAATCAAAGGCAGTGAACACTGACAATTTTGCTTACAGTCCATTAGATATAATTATCAACTCTCGCAGCAGCTTGCTAGTCTGATTTCATTTACTTTTGGAATGTTGATCATAGCTTGAGTTTTATCCTTAACTATTTCAAATAATTGGTAGGAAAATTTCTCACCCTGCTGTAGCTTAACTCTGAGGACATTCTGATGTCAACAAAGTTCACTATAGACCAGTCTGCATGGATTTTTCTGTCAACTAATGGCCATGTTGAGACTATGTATTTGTCTATGGTAACAAAATATCACAGATGGGGTGGCTTAAACAACAGAATTTTATTGTCTCACAATTCTGGAGACTAGGAAGTCTGAGATCAGGGTACCAGTATGGTGAGTTTCTGGTGAATGCTCTCTTCCTGGCTTGCAGACACCCACCTTCTCTTTGCATGGCACAGAGAAGCAGAGAAAGAGCTCTGGTGCCTCTTCCTCTTCTTATAATGGCACCAACCCTAGCAGATTATAACCCATCCCTTATAAACTCGCTTAACCTTTTTCACCTCCTCATAAGCCTTATCCTCAAATACAGTCACATTAGGGGTTAGAGCTTCAAAATACAAATTTGGAGAGGACACAGTTCAGTCCATAATATTCTGTCCCCGGTTTCTCCCAAAATTTTTGTCCCCTTGTATGCAAAATATGTTCATTTTATCCCAACAGCTCCCAAAGTCTTAATTCATTTCAGCGTTGACTCTAAAGTGCAAAGTCTTATCTAAATATCAGCTAAATCAGATATGGGTGAGACTCAAGGTACGATTCATCCTGAGGCCAAATTTCTCTCCAGCTGTGAACCCGTGCGACAAGACAAGTTATGTTCTTCCAAAATACAGTGATGGGACAACCATAGGACAGACATTCCCATTCCAAAAGGGAAAAATTTGGTGCACAGGGGAAAGAGTGTAGGGGTTGAAGGGTCCCAAGCGAGTCCCAAACCTAGCAAGGCAGATTCCATTAGATCTCAAGGCTTGGGAATAATCCTCTTTGGTTTGATACTCTGCTTCCCAGGACCACTGAGGCAGAGGCATCACCCCCGACAGCTCTAGGCAGGGGTCCTGCCCCCAAGCTCTTCTGGATGGTCTCACCCTCATGGCTTCATGTGAAGGCCATCCAGTCTGTTGAAACCAAGGTGGTGACACTGATGGTATCTGAATCATTTTTGGAATGATTCTCCCCTCTTTTTAAAGAATGACATAAACACACATTTACATAAAAATGTTTCTGTCATCTTGTCCTGTCAAATCCAAGAAGGCCAACAACCTTCCTTAATTTTGTCCTATCTCTGTCCCCTGTCATACTGGTGGTGTTTCTGCTCATATTGTCCCATAAACTCTTTGTCAATTGATAGTTCAGGTGTTTTCTTCAGAACAGGCTCTCATTGCTTGCCATGTGGATAGGCTGAGAATTTCCAAAATCTTCCAGTTCTGGTTCCTTTTTGTTTAACAGTTTCTTCTTCAATTCATTTCTCTCCTTTCACATTTTACCGTAAGCATTCAGGAGGAACCAAGCCACTCCTTCAACACTTTGCTTAGAAATCTCCTTCACTAAATATTCAATTTCATCACTCACAAGTTCTACCTTTCTCAAAACACTGTAACACAGCTCAGCCAAGTTCTCTGCTGCTTTATAACAAGACACCAGTTTCCAGACCTGTGCCACATTTCCATCTGAGACCTCATCAGAATGGCCTTTAACATTCATATTTCTGCCATTCTGTTCTTGATTATTAATATTTATGGATTCTCTAGGAAGTCAGAGCCTTTCTTTCTAGCTCCCCTCTTTTCTTTCTGAGGCCTCAAGAGAATCACCTTTAATACATTGACTGCCACACAAAAATCAGAAACTTTTCTTTGGGGTGACAGTGTTTTATTATGAAAATAGAATAAAAACACTGAGTAAAATTTAAAGGTAAAAATAAACAGAAAAATAAAATGTATTGACTTCTAGTCATTTAATCCACTTTTTTAGAATTAAATTGTCAATATTAATTGTAACAATAAGAACAACACCAAGTAAGAGTTTATATATGCTTCATGCAGCCCCAAGGTCAAAACTAAGTTCTCTCACCATCAACCAGCACCGTCTTACTGATCAATCTTGAACTAAGGCCTTGCCAAGATGGAGTCAGGACCTACAGACAAAATCAGACAGCTGAAAAACAATGGAAACAGCAAAAATGAGGTGAATACTTGATGCGTCTGAGACTGCTTCTATACAGACTGATGGACATGGGCCCCTCGGAATCATATGTTCCATGGAACATTCTTTGAGAAACAGTCTAACTGCACTGGTACCTATAAATAGAGTCAATATTCAGATTAGAAGCTTGGGTGAGCTTTCATGTTTACAAGTTTGCATTAAGCTTGGTATATGCAGATCAATGAGGTTCAAGGGCATCAGCAGAAAACATTAGGCCATGTTCTTGCTGTCTATAGCACCCTAGAGTGAACTACTTTAAGCCAAACAGCCAAAATAGTTCACTTGCAAAATAAATGAGAATATACACCAAAGGTTCAGGGCATAGCAAAATGAAATAAAATTCTTTCCAAGTCAACCTTTACAAAAAAGAAAAGGGGAAAGAAATGTGATGATGGTAAATAGCTCTGTTTGTCAATGAGCTTTTAAGAAAAGGATTTAATGAATTTTCTATTGTAAATAATGTACAATAAAACAGGCTATTTGACCTTCTTGAACGATTTTAGTTGAAGAACTGTAATCCTAGGGGATAATGTTCAGGGCAAATTATCCATCAAGTTGTTGGTATTCATTACACTCACCAATGTGTGCTTGGGGCTTGAATAGATCGTGACCTACACAAAGCAGATCCCACAGCATCCTTTCCTGGAACAAAAGCTGGCTGGTTTTAAAACTAAATTGGAAAAAGGTACAATCACAACTACAATTTTGAGATATGGGGATGGTTGATAATTCACCTCAAGCAAGTTGTTATATATATTATAGTATATTTATTATGTATAATATATAATTTGTGTGTGTTTATATACATGTACATGCATACATATATGTACACACACACACACACACACACACACACACATGTTCTTCTACTTTCCTTTTCTCCCTTGCCCCTTTTACGCCACAGTTCCTATGAGATTTCAAGGTGTCTGGTATTAATGGAAGCTGCTCTTTTTAATTGTTCATAATTCTCATCTTGAATGAGGTCATTCTGAATGATTCCGCATAGGCTGTGCACAGTAGTAGCTAAAAGCACGTTAGAGCTTTACAGACCTGGATTTCAGTCCAAGTCCCAAAACAGAATAGTTTTGAGGCCTCATTCAAGTTATTTAACTTCTCAAGAATCAGTTTCCTCTTGAACAAAAGAGACTTGCTGCGAATATCAAATTATATGTTATCATAAAGTATGCAGCAGAGATTTGAACATATAATAAGTGTTCCAAAATGGTAGCTAGTATTAAGTTCTGCTGTTGTAAACATTAACCCCATCTTGCACTGACAAAGGAAATGTACTTGTTCTATCATCCTCTCAAAGGTTTCCATGGAGGTATCTTTAATGACAGAGAATAGTAACTTAGGTCCCACCACTTACACTCTCCAAGGAATGAAAGTCCATAGGCCTAAGATCTGAAGAATTGAAGTGAGTACTATGTAAATTTTGCTACATATTCAAGAATATGTTTGTGTTTGTTTTAATATAAAAATGTTTCCAAATCACTTAACACTAAGGAAAATTATTAGTTGAGGAAACAGCAAGCAAAGAATAGCCAAGTTTGAGAAACACAAGATCGACAAACCCATGTTAGGTCACACAACCAATTTGTAGTTAACTCCCCTTCTCTATGAGCTGAGAATATTACTCTTTGGCATGTGTACTGTAATTCCTTAATCACAAATATTAAGACTCTGACTCTGCCCATAGGGCTTGGGTAAAGCTGGTAGGAGGAGCTCTTCTCATTAAGGGCTTTAGGGAGAGGGGTGGTGAGTTGAAATAGCATCACAAGATGTAGAATAAAAATCATACTCAAAAAGAGAAAAAGGACAGTCAAACGAGCGAGGCTTGAGGCAAACACAAAATAATAAGGTCAAAAGAGAAGTTAAGTGCACCAAGAAATGGATTGAGGCGAGCAAGAGAGAAATGAGGTGAGGAAAGACAGGTCCCTATTAGCAATATAACACAGAGACAGGGAAATGCTCCTCATGAACATGAGATCATGCTGGGTGCCAAAATCAACGCAAACCAAAAAGGTAAAGTCATTATATCTCCAAAGAAAATAGTTTTAAATAGAAAATAAAGGCAAACACAAACATTTTGATTTTTTTTTCAGAGCAAAATATTAAAATGGCTGACACTTCCTATATAAGTACCAGGAGTCAGGCCCTATTATAAGCACTTTAAATGTATTAACTCATTAAATCCTCACAAAACCCCCCAAAAAGCAGGGACAATGAACTCCTTCATTTTGCTGACATAGAAATAAGCTTAAAGAGGTTAACTAACTTGCCCAATATTAAACAGCTAATAAGTAGAAGAGTCAAGATTCAAACTCAGGTAGTTTGGCTTCAGTGCCTTTGTATTTAACCACCGAATCATTATGCAACTAGAAGTGAAACAGAGCCCCAAGAAAGAAGAATGAAGTAATGGGGATCGGTGGCTAAAACACCCTCAGTAAGAGCGGTGTGTTTGTGAGTACACGCTCAGGTTAAAGGGAAGGGAAACAATTAAAAATAGTCTAAGTAAATGGAGGAATGAATTAGTTCATGTACGTGATGACTTCAGAGGTTGCTAGATTCAGACACAATTGGATCAGGTAATACAAATTTTGCTCACTCTCTCTCACCTGCCCTATCTCTCAGGCTTGACTTTTTGTGTATATTATTCTAATTCTATGTTACCACAAAATTACCCACAAATTTCCTCAATGCAGCCAAGAAAGTTGGCCATGGGCAACTCAAAAAGCCCATTAAATGTCTGTGGCACCGTATATCAAAAAGCCATTGAAAAGACAGTATCTCTCTCCACAATCCATATATACACCCCAAGGAAGATTCTGATTGGCTTTGCTTGGATCCTCCCATGAAAACTTATTCTGATCAGAAGAATGAACAATTAAGTTTGACTAGGCCTTTATACTTATGGCCAGATAGTGGGGTCTATTTAAAAAAGGACAGGAGGAGAAGGATATGAGAAAAAGTTGCCTTTTAGCCAGAAACAATAGCTACTAAAGTCCATGATGAATGGCATATGGAATTTGCTGGTCTTGAGTCATGAGCAATATGACAGTCCTAGTAATTTCATTGAGCTGAGACAGGCAATTAACTTTCAAATTGGCCTTAAGAACAATCATAGTGATTTCAAAGCAAACAACTGCACACCCCTTTACTGTTGAAAAAGCATTTCCCACACAATGCTTTGTCTATACCATGATTCATTTTCCTTTTACTCTTGCCAGAAGATGGCCTCTCACTCACTGTCATCTCTCCAGAGATCTACTCTAAGAAATATTGATGTGTAATGTTTCACTTCTCCAACACCAGCTCTACAGGGAATAAAGGATAAACACACTCCAGGAGTTTCTCACGTTAGCCTTGATATCAGCAACTACCCTTTGACACAATACTCTACCCTCCCACATCTGACGCTCTTCTCACTGAACCAGCGGTAAACATTTGAGAATCCTAATGTCCTACTGCTAAAGCTTAAGTACAATTTTCTAATGTCTAAAATGGGACCCATTAGTCTCAGTATATAAATTCAAATATGTCATAAATGTAAAGTTGAAACTACAAACAGAAGTGTGGATCTTAAAATTGTTTTGAATTTCTAATGTGGAAATGAAGTATCTCTACACATAAAATGAAAATAAACTACAGGCATAGATACCAGCAAAATATTCAGGAAATTTGGAGTAGTTAACATAGATTAACAACATGAGTAAAATGATATATTTAGTTAGTTTAGTAACCGATATTCTTTGAGTGTTTGCCATGGGCTAGACACTGTGCCTATTACTAGGTATAAAAACACAAATGATATAATCTCTGTACTTGAGGAGCTTAATATTTAGAGGAGAAGAACATTACACACAAAGAGTGGCAATATAATAGGGTATTTGCTGAGCTACAGGTCTACTCAGGGTACTAAAGGATCAAAGGAAAAGGAAAATTGATCCAGTTTGGAAGTTAAGCATAGGCTTCCTAGAGATTATAACACCTGAGCTAAGTTCTAAAAAGAGTGTAAGAACCTCCACGTGACAGAAGGTAGGATAGGCATTCAAGGCAGAAGAAAAAATATGAACGAATATACGGAAGTATGAAACAAAACGAGGTAGGTTGACACAAATGCACAGTTGCAAATTCCCTAAGTGTTGATTAATTATAAGGCATGAGAAGGCATGCAGTTGGAGGAGATAAAGCTGAAGAGGTATCCATGGACTGAATGTGTGTGTCCCTCCAAAATTCACATGTAGAAGCCCTAACCCCTAATGTACTGGTATTAGCAGGTGGGCCTTTGGGAGGCAATTAAGTTTAGATGAGGTCATGAAGGTGGAGCCCCCAGGATGGGATTAGTACCCCTGTAAAGAGAGGAAGAGACATCAGAGCTTTCTCTCTCTGATATGTGAAGAGACAGCAGGGGGTGGCCATCTACAAACCAGGGAGCAGGCTCTCACCAGAACCTGACCATGCTGGCACCCTGATCTCAGACTTCCAGCCTCTAGAACGGTGAGAGATAAATGCTTGTCATTTAAGCCACCCAGCCTATGGCATTTTGTTATAGCCTAAGTAGACTGAGATAGGTAGGTAGAAATCAGTTCACAGAAGGCTCCAAATGTCTTGTTGAGAAGCTCCTATTTCACTCCGGAAGCAGTCAGACATCTGAAGGGTTGTAAGCAGAGGCCAAGGTCAGAGTTATGTTTCGATGAATAACTTGCCACTGTGTTTATAGCTTGTGGTAGTATAAACAAGAAAAGATGAAAATTCAAGAAGTTTATAGACATAGGTAAAAATAATCAGATTGTGGTGATAATAGTATGTGCAATTGGGAGGAACATGGAGGAGGCAAAAGTGAGACCTGAGTGCTGGCCCTAGACACGCAGGTGGACAGCAGTGCAAATGAAAGGCAGCAGGAATGCAGGCAGAGGAGCAGGATGGGGGCGAGGAGGGGAGGAAGAAGCTGCATTTTTGCCATGTGGTGTTTAACCTGCCTGCAGAACATCCAGCCAAGTCCCGCAGAAAAGTTCGTTTTGATCCTCATTCTCAGCAAAGAGTTAGAAATGCAAATCTGTAGAACATGGGAGACAAAGAAGATATCTCACAAACTTCTAGAGAAAAAAAGAGGAAACCTCATATGCAAAGAATCAGGAATCACAACGGCTTTAGAGCTCTCAAAAACAACACTCAAAGTCCAAAGACGACGCAACTTAAGGCTATGGTCCCAGTCACACCTGATATGTCAGACCTATAATTGAGTCTAGAGGGACAGGCAGATCTACAAAATAATCGTGGGTGTAACTTTTGTCATGCAGAGTAAAATGGAGTCTCATACCAAAAAATCCAATTGAGTGTTTCTGAGAGCTGAATTGGCAAGAGTGCCATACCCTAGACTAAAAATGAGTGAGCCTGTTCATGATGTATAAGGACCTCAAGGCCCTCAACTTTCTAGAAGCAAGAAGCAAGCTGAGAATGCTATGCTGGCACCAAAAATTGTACATTTGATGCTTTCTTCAGAAATAGCCAAGAACAGAGATAGAAAAAGAATGACTCAGAAGACAGAAAAAAATATCACAGGAGTAAAGTGAAAAAAAAGTAGAAAATAGAACATAATATATTAAGAAATTAGAGAATAAGTATACTGTAATACGAGTTCCAGAAAAGGAAATTGGACAAAAATGGAGAAGAGGAAATCATTGAATAAATAATTCAAGAACATTTCTCAGAACTAAAGACATGAGTCTCCAAACTAAAAGGGCCCATAATATACACAAACACTTATACTGGGGCATATACGAAATTTCAGCACATGGGAGAAAAAGAGAAGATAGATCCTACAAGCTTTCTGAGACGAAAAAGAGCTTGTATGCAAAGGATAGAAATCAGAATGACTTCAGACCTCTCACAGCAATATACAAAACTAAAAAATAGTAGGGAAATGTCTTCAAAATTGTGAAGGAAAATTATTTCCTCTCTATGGTTCTATATCCAGGCAAACTCTCAATCAAATGTGAGAGTGGAATTAAATTATTTCTGAATATTCAAGATCTGAAAACTATTTACTTCCCATGCACCATTTCTCAGGAAGCTACTAAAGGATGCTCTACCAAACAGAGGGATAATCCAAGAAAAAGGAAGTATGGGACATGGGAAACAGAAAGCTCAGCATACGAGGGAAGCAGAGAGAATCCCAGGATAATGGTGAATGAAGGCCCCGGGAAGACAGCTGCATCGGAGAGCGCCAGGGCCAGGTGTGAGGAGCATGTGCTAAGTTTAACTTGCCGAGTGTTGTGCGGTCATTACCAGGATGACTTGATGGGCCACGTGCTGGTGAAGCTCCTGCCCTCCTCTCCTTTCCCTTCTGCCTGGGCCAGCTGAGGACACTCATGGCAGCCTCAAAGAGGTCCTGCTTTGGCATCCTTCTGAGACCTGGAAGCTGGCTAAGGGAAACTTGGCATCAGAAAATGCAGAGCCGAGGGATGGACACACTTGAAACTCGGACTTGGGGCGGAGGGGGGGCAATGGCAATATACGTAACCTAAACATCTGTACCCCCATAATATGCTGAAATAAAAAAAAGAAAGAAAGAAAATGCAGAGCAGCCCTGACAATATTCCTGCTAAATGACCAGTACCTGGATCCATACGACCCTGCTGACAACCCATGTGACCTGGTGACATCCCCCAAGACTAACTCACAGTCTTGCCCACTTACTTCCGGGAGTGTCTGTGGCTCAGGGAAGCTGCGGCCAGACTGACCCGGAAACGCCTCTCAGCGTTTCCTCTTCCGGAAGCCGCATCTAGCCGTGGCAGTGGCAGTATTGTCCTCTCCTTCACAGCTAGGTAGTACTTGCTACTACTTTTTGTTTATAGTATCGCCTTTCACTTTCTTTTTATATGGAAATAATCATTGATAAAAAAATACTAAATTGAGAATAAGATAGAAAAATATCTACAGCCCAATCCGATCAGGGCGGTCTATCTGTCAGAGTTCAGTCAGGAAAACAATTTATTACACTGCAAACAGAGGAGATTTAACACAAGAATTAGAAGGATAAGAGAATACAGAAGAAGCACTGAGGGAAACCAGAGATAGTAGGAAGGAGCAGGAAGGAGCTACCACCCGAGGCCTGGGAAAGCAAAAAGCCAAGGCGCGGGGTTACCACCGTCTAGACACAGGAAGGAGGGGTGTGCGGCCCTGTGGAGCAGCCCCCGTCTGTTCAGCTGTACTTCCGGGGACTCCCTAAGGATGGTTCTGGGGTTGCCAAGAGAGCATGGAGACTGGGGCACGTTGCCACTGGTGAGACCAATACTGACAGGAATGGGAAAAACGGGGAAGTCCCTTCTCCCCTCCCCCCACCCCTGCTGTAAAACCTTCCAGGAAGCCACGTGGTATAGCAGTCTGGGAAGTGTTCTTGGCAGAGTCCTGGTCCCAGCTGCAGCGTCACAGGCAGAGTCAAGGAAGGTGCAGTGGTTGCTGGGGACTCTGGGTGGCACTAAGACTGGGGGAGGGCTTTGCTTTTTCTATGTCATTCAAATCTTTTATAAGAATATACCCACATTTTACTTGAAATTTTAAAATTAAAAAAAAATTTAAAGAGGAACTTTAGGTTGATTATGAAATTAAGTAACTTTATATTTGTCTAAGCATTCATGAAAGGAATAAAATTATTTCTTAGGAAAGTCACCATTATCTTCTACGGTGTGTAGTACATAGGGCGGTGTTCTGTATATCATGAAGAAATTTCTGAATTATTCTGTTATTAAAATGAAAACCTTTGTATGCAAACATGTTTTACAGTGAATAACTAAAAATAGAAAATACAATGTCTGCATATGTGTAAGTTTGTCAAACGGCTGAAAATTTGATATATACTGGCCATGAGGACCGCGATGTCAAGAAAGAGCCAGAAAGTCCTGGCCTCAAATCTCTGTTCAGTTACTTTCTCGTTGTGAAGTCCTGAGTATGTTGATTCATCTTTTCAAGGCTCGGTTTCCTCCTCTATAAAGTGAAGAAAAGATTTCCCGATGGCAATATGGCAGCATCTTAAGTGAAAATATATTAAATGGTTGTCATTAAAGAGACAAAAATATCGGAATTTTAGAAATCATTGAAAAAGGTTGAAAACAGATAAAAAAAAGGTTTCCCCTACAATGTATATTTCTCTAGATCTGGGTTGGCATTACAGCTTTTCCTAAGTTGAGCATACAAGTAGTGGCAATAGATGATTTGTTCATTTGAGATTTGATACTGTTATTTGAATATATCCATTTTATAGAAAGTATATGCTGGATGCTGTGATAATCTCTGCCTGAGAAAAGCCTGGATTTTTGGCTCACATAATCATAAACCTAAGACACCACTAGCGCATACATAAGCCAAGTATGTTCTTGGCTTTGAGGCTGCCACTGCTATTTGCAGAGACTAGTAATGTTTGTCTGATTCTGAAACAACAGGAATTACTTCAGTCTTTGTTCAAATTTCATTTCAGATTGCTGTACATCAAGTTTTTTAGTTTTCTGACATTGTTTTCCAGCCCTGCACAGCTCTGTCATATTGTTTGAGGCTGGGCTTCCATTTGTCCTTACATTTTCTCTTTCACTTTGTAGCTACTCACTGCATTCTCTGATGCCTAGCTTAGTTGGGGTGTATGTCCTTAAATATAACTATAAATATTGATAAACTTCTGCAGGTGTTAGTTATTCACCTATTCAATCTTCAGTTCAAACATTTACTGAATGTCTTCTATGTATCAAGCTCCATAAATAAATAAGACAAGATACCTGCCCTCAAAGATGTCTATAAAATGAAACAGACACAGAAATAGAAAATTAAAATTCAATAAAAAAGACTTTTAAAACAGAGGCTTCAGAGAGTTAGGGAAGAGATGTGGATTCCTGGAGATGCTCGATTTTATATTCATAACAAATCCAGAAATTTAAGCAGTATAAATGTTAGATGCCATCTACTTGAGGCATCTCTGAAAGCTTCACCCAGCTTCATTGGTTTTTGTGTGTGTGACTATGTGTTTATGTGTATGTGTAGGTCTCTGTGTGTGAGTTGTTGTCATTGCATTATCGATATTGTTGTGTTGTTTTGGTTAATATTTTCTTTTTTATTCTTTACCACATAGATATGTAAATTTGGTACTTACTCAACACCCTGTACTGCCAAGGAAATCCTGCATTATGTGAAAGATTCTCTCTCAATCAGAGTGATGTCCTTGGTCACCAACTTACAGTCAATATCCTATTATTAATTCAGTGAAGAGTACAATTCACAATACTGTTTCTGAGACAAATAGTTTTAAAATACATTGAATTTGAACCATGAAGAGGTTTAATAACCTAGTTCGTGGTTTCTCAACCTCAGCACCATTGAAATTTGGGGGAATTGTTCGTTGTGAGAGGCTGCCCCACGCATTATAGGATGTTTAGCAGCACCTCTAACTTCTACCCCCTAGACGCCAGTAGCTTCCTGCCCCACAAGTTGTGACTATTAGAATGTCGCCAGACATTGTCAAATGTCCCTTTGGAGGCAAAATCATCCTCAATTGAGAATCACTATCCTACTGAAAACATTTAAGTCAGTGATCTTCAAAATGACTGTAACACAGATTGTAGAGATATTTGAATAGTTCTGGCACTATTTGCTGAGACTTTTCAATTCTTGATATGGTTCCCAATCATGAATGGATCTGAGATGAGGATCCATACTAATAACCATAATTATAGATTATAGTGATAAATTATTGAGTATCTGAAATTTGGCAG
>NW_012140747.1:3411242-3412816 GCF_000956105.1 Propithecus coquereli | reverse complement strand
GTTCTATGTCCAGGCAAACTCTCAATCAAATGTGAGAGTGGAATTAAACTATTTCTGAATATTCAAGATCTGAAAACTATTTACTTCCCATGCACCATTTCTCAGGAAGCTACTAAAGGATGCTCTACCAAACAGAGGGATCACCCAAGAGAAAGGAAGTATGGGACATGGGAAACAGAAAGCTCAGCATAAGAGGGAAGCAGAGGGAATCCCAGGATAATGGTGAATGAAGGCCCCGGGAAGACAGCTGCATTGGAGAGCACCTGGGCCAGGTGTGAGGAGCATGTGCTAAGTTTAACTTGCCGAGTGTTGTGCGGTCATTACCAGGATGACTTGATGGGCCACGTGCTGGTGACGCTCCTGCCCTCCTCTCCATTCCCTTCTGCCTGGGCCAGCTGAGGACACTCATGGCAGCCTCAAAGAGGTCCTGCTTTGGCATCGTTCTGAGACCTGGAAGCTGGCTAAGGGAAACTTGGCATCAGAAAATGCAGAGCCGAGGGATGGACACACTTGAAACTCGGACTTGGGGCGGAGGGGGGGCAATGGCAATATACGTAACCTAAACATCTGTACCCCCATAATATGCTGAAATAAAAAAAAGAAAGAAAGAAAATGCAGAGCAGCCCTGACAATATTCCTGCTAAATGACCAGTACCTGGATCCATACGACCCTGCTGACAACCCCCAAGACTAACTCACAGTCTTGCCCACTTACTTCCAGGAGTGTCTGTGGCTCACGGAAGCTGCGGCCAGACTGACCCGGAAACGCCTCTCAGCGTTTCCTCTTCCGGAAGCCACATCTAGGCGTGGCGGTGGCAGTATTGTCCTCTCCTTCACAGCTAGGTAGTACTTGCTACTACTTTTTGTTTATAGTATCGCCTTTCACTTTCTTTTTATATGGAAATAATCATTGATAAAAAAATACTAAATTGAGAATAAGATAGAAAAATATCTACAGCCCAATCCGATCAGGGCGGTCTATCTGTCAGAGTTCAGTCAGGAAAACAATTTATTACACTGCAAACAGAGGAGATTTAACACAAGAATTAGAAGGATAAGAGAATACAGAAGAAGCACTGAGGGAAACCAGAGATAGTAGGAAGGAGCAGGAAGGAGCTACCACCCGAGGCCTGGGAAAGCAAAAAGCCAAGGCGCGGGGTTACCACCGTCTAGACACACGAAGGAGGGGTGCGCGGCCCTGTGGAGCAGCCCCCGTCTGTTCAGCTGTACTTCCGGGGACTCCCTAAGGATGGTTCTGGGGTTGCCAAGAGAGCATGGAGACTGGGGCACGTTGCCACTGGTGAGACCAATACTGACAGGAATGGGAAAAACTGGGAAGTCCCTTCTCCCCTCCCCCCACCCCTGCTGTAAAACCTTCCAGGAAGCCACGTGGTATAGCAGTCTGGGAAGTGTTCTTGGCAGAGTCCTGGTCCCAGCTGCAGCGTCACAGGCAGAGTCAAGGAAGGTGCAGTGGTTGCTGGGGACTCTGGGTGGCACTAAGACTGGGGGAGGGCTTTGCTTTTTCTATGTCATTCAAATCTTTTATAAGAATATACCCACATTTTACTTGAAAT
>NW_012140747.1:3404879-3407302 GCF_000956105.1 Propithecus coquereli | reverse complement strand
GTCAGCAGAGGCTGAGTGGTCATCAATATCAGAGAAATCTGAAAGAGACCTTAAAACAATATAATTGTTAGTTTATAATATCCAATGAGGGGGGAAGAAAACCATAAAGGAAAGAAAGTAGTATAGAAGGTAGACGCAGAAAACAGATAAAAAGTTTTAAATAAAATTTATAGTCTTTAACATTTTTTTAAAAACCTCAGTAGTGAAGATTAACATAAAATTTCCCTTAAAAGAGAATCCCTAAATGAAAAATAGCTCTGCAGAAATCATCCAGAACATATTATTGGGGGATACAGATACAGAGAGAAAGAGATGAGAGGTTAAGGGCCATGGAAGATGGAAAAAGAAGTTCCAATAGGCATTTAATTGGCATACTGGGAAGAGAACATTCAAAGCGTAGAAGACAGCAAATATTTGAAAAGATGTTGGCTGAGAAATTTTTAGAACTGATAAAAGGCATGGAAGGCATGGGTCATCAGAGAAATTAAATGGCTAAGCCTAGATTTAACCACTATGCTATATACATACATCCTCACAAAAACGTATAATGTCTAATTACCATTTACTTATCATCTGCTTTTCGCATCTCACTTCACATGAGTGCTTCTCAAGTCCCAAAAGACATTAGCATGTCTGGAGACAGTTACTGGTTTCACGACTGCTGGCCGGGGTTGGGGGAGTTGCTATTGGCATCCAATGGGGAGAAGCCAGGGAAACTGCTAAACGTCCTACAATGTACAGGGCAACCTTCACAACGAAGAATTATCTGGTCTAAATATCAATAGTGCCAAGGTTGAGAAAACCTGATTTATGTATATTGACACTAATACAAACTAGCAGTAGATAGTGTTCCTTATGAAGAACTTGCAGTAAAAGAGTTTGAGTAAGTTTTCCAAGGTCATGCAGCTAGTAAATAGGAGGGCTAGGATTCAAATCCATACTGGTCTCACTCCAAAGCCTATGGCCTTCAAACTGTATTTTTTCGAAGAGTTCAAATCAACAGACAGTGGTATTATGAATGTTGAAAGTCATCATGGCAGCATAGAATGTACAGAAACTTATTGCTCTGGTCAAACAACTGCTCCCTGACATGACAGCCCTACAGATTAGCCCACCAGATTTGTTTCTTTCATCCCTCACCCTGCTCCAGCTTTATGTATATTCCACCATGGGAGAGAAATGGAGGCAACTTTCTGCTCCTTTAAAATACCAATGTGCAGAATAAATGCTCACCAGTACACTAATATCCCCACTAATACACTTACTGCTGAAACATACTGTGCTTTTAAGGATGCTCTGGGCACCCTAGCCTTAAATCCACTCCTTAGTGAGACTACGTTGGATAGTGAATATTTTGTACTCACATTCTTACATCAAAAGGGCCCTCCAGATGGTCTGTTTCTTGTTGGCTCAACCCAAACATACATGCATAAATCAGCAGCAAATTTGGTAATAGGACACAACATTTGGAATCAAAATGATCCACTGACACCACCATGCTGTGTTTTCTGGCCATGCTTTGATCTGTTAAATCATAGCAAAACTCACTTCAAAATAAAAACATGTCTAAATATGCCATTCCAATTGTATTCTATAAAATAGATTCTTGAACACTTTTCAGACAAATATTTTATTATTCTGTGTAGAAATTGCATATGTTATTGTTATTATGGATAGCTCATGATTCTCACAAGAAATCTAAGTTCATTCCAATGTGATTCTTTCAAAATTAGAAATATTCTTAATTGGTGGGGCTGCTGTTACCTTTTCAAAATCTTTTTCAAATGCAGTTTATCTTATTCCATAATTTTTCTTATTACTGTTTTTAAATATGGGTTTCCTTGGAAACTGGACTTCTAATGGACCTTAGCTACAAATAGGCTAAAAAATTGCCTTTATTCATTTATCATTTCATTGTAATTAAATCTTCCATATGATGTGGCCTGTTCTCATGTATAGTATCTTGTTTCCATGGTAACAGAGATTTTCTACTATCCATAGTTTGAAATGCCTTCACAGTATTTCTTGATTAACTCATGAGCCCAAAATTGCATTTTGTAAACTTAAATGTAGTGGCACTTATGAAGAAAAGGCTGCAAAAAAATTATCTTGTTTTCTATTTCTTTGAAATTTGCTTTTGTTTTTATGATTCTTTCTCCTGATATGCTGCTGTCCTAGAGCAACATAATTTTGTGCTGCTAGGAAAAGCAAAATCCACTACTAAATTTAGTAAGCCCTATCATTTTTGTGGTTGGATTGCCATCTACAGTTTTTAAGACCCAGTGGCTCAGAGAAAAGAACAACTATGACATTTCTATAAAATGGAAAAAGCAAAAAGGTTTTGAATAACAATTGCCATTCATTCTTTGCTAATATTTTTAATAATTTATTGATATTGCTGTTCTACTAACAAAGGGAATATC
>NW_012140747.1:3400571-3401464 GCF_000956105.1 Propithecus coquereli | reverse complement strand
GGACAATAAAACAACCACAGTGTTTTTATGAACATATGGGTGGCAGAGGCTCTAGCTGGGTAATACAAGATTAGTTTCCAACTTATTAAAGCTTATTTATACCACATATAATTTACCTAATTTTGTCTTTTTAAGCTAATTTATTATAATTCTTTAATTTGTGTGGATTCAATATTGAAGTACAAACTGCTTAACTAGTAGAAGTTATTATAATCTGTCTCAGTGAAAAACATGAGATTTTAGATTGGGAAGGCTCCTTTAAAATGAGCTAATTGAACACCTTTATTTTACAGATGAAAAAACTCAGTCCCAGGACAGTTAAGTGACTTTCCCAACCTCTCAAAGTCAGTAGTAGAATTAAGGCTAAAACCCAGATATTCTGAATGCAAGGTTTATTCCTCTTTATCACATTGGCTCTTAACTGAGAATTGTTTTCACTACATTGACATTGAATTGACATGTAACAGTTTTAGTTGACATTTAGCTGCTTCCTATATGCCTTTTAACTAAACAAATGGCGTGAAGTTTTTCATTTTCATACAAAGTTTTCCCAAATAAGTTATTAATATAGGCTCCCTCACAGGTTCAAGGAAAGCTTTCATCAGACTCAGTCCAATCTACCACGTTTGTCATATTTGATGTGACAATTTGAAATTTTTCTTACTCCATTCATCTTTTAACTGGGGAAATCATTCCAGAGAAAGGGTATACTCCTTGTATTGGTAAGCAAAATGGAGCTTAGTGAACCTTTCTGGACAGGCAGTGTTTATAGAAGTTTCCTCCCATGTTTATTCTACTAGAAAAAAGTAAAGGTATACTTTTACCTGGGGTCATATATTCATATACCATCCTCACGATGTAATGTCGTGACTGCCATTTAATCCTCTGCATTC
>NW_012140747.1:3388246-3400284 GCF_000956105.1 Propithecus coquereli | reverse complement strand
AAATATTCAGCCACATAGATGCATCTGGCAGGCAATAATAGACAACAAAACTCACAATATTCAGTGGCCATTTTCTACCCTCTCCTTCAGAGGGAAAATCTGAAAGAGGATTTTAAAAGAGAAAGCAAATCTACAATGACAAAAACAGGAAGAAAAAATTGGAAATAAAAATTTTAAAATATTCAATCATCTTCATTTAAAAAATAATTATTTCTGTTATCCTTCTGCAAAGACAGGCTGGGTCTGCAGACTACGAGAGGGGATGAGAGATCGATCCTTCCAGCAGGTGAGAAATATTCTACATTTTGATCAAGATGGGAGTGAGGTCATAAAAATCTATCAGTCAGTACAGGTAAAATTATACTTTACCTGAATTATATTTCATTTTTTTTAAAATGGAAAAAAATGTTTTGTATTCGGAAACATGGAACATAAAATCGATCATGTTGAATCCATAGTTTATCTCAATGATTTGTTTCAAGGAGCACTGCTGTGTCGTATATTTCTAAGAAAAAAAAATGTGCTAGAAATTTGCAACATGATAACCTTTCATTTCCCACAACATAATTGAGAATACTATTCAAACTGTTTGCTTAAACCCATACAGAGATGTCTCACTATTATACTGGTGTGTCCATCTTCCGCTATAATAATCAATTGGGATATTTGGTTCTTTTTCTTCTCCAGAGATTTATTTTTTAAAGTAATTTATGTCTATGACTGTTAAGACTATGACCGAAACCAGAGAGCAACCATAGAGCCCGGAAGAACTAGACTCAGCAGCAATGACAGTGTGAGTTAGAATAGGAGAAGTGGACCTGAATATTGAGGTTCACTAACTGGTAAAAGTAGGTGGATAATAAAGCCAGAAAAATGGGGTGTGGTGAGGGGAGGTGGAGAGTTTACCAAAAAGGAAACATGATTCAAGGGAAGGAAGTCCACTAAATTTGAACCCTATTTATGGTAACTCCAACATAAGTTAAAAGATGTTTATGGTCTTTCCTGAGCATGATTTGAGCCTAAAAATGTTGTATTGGCATAAACTGGGTTAATATGTCAGATTAATTTTAATATCAATAACCCACGCCTTAGGCCTTAAAATAAAAAATTAAAAAACCAACAATGTGTGCAAATGTAAGCTACTAGAGAGAATATGTGTAAAGGCAAACGGATTCCCAGAAAGTGTCAGCACTTTGTAGGATGAGCTCTGGCAGGCATCTCAGTGTTGACAATATGCTAGAGAGGCTCTGAACATAAATCAATCTACATTTGTTCTCATAGGGACCAGGAGCTGGAATTACTGTTTCTGAAACTTGAGCCAATATTGTCACGGCAATATAAATGATGGAAACTTCGCCACTGTAGTCTGCTTCACCCATCGTATGAACCTCCTGGCACACAGCACCCTGGAATTTCATTAATTAGTGCTAACTATGATTGGCACTGCCAGAGAGGACAATAAAACAACCACAGTGTTTTTATGAACATATGGGTGGCAGAGGCTCTAGCTGGGTAATACAAGATTAGTTTCCAACTTATTAAAGCTTATTTATACCACATATAATTTACCTAATTTTGTCTTTTTAAGCTAATTTATTATAATTCTTTAATTTGTGTGGATTCAATATTGAAGTACAAACTGCTTAACTAGTAGAAGTTATTATAATCTGTCTCAGTGAAAAACATGAGATTTTAGATTGGGAAGGCTCCTTTAAAATGAGCTAATTGAACACCTTTATTTTACAGATGAAAAAACTCAGTCCCAGGACAGTTAAGTGACTTTCCCAACCTCTCAAAGTCAGTAGTAGAATTAAGGCTAAAACCCAGATATTCTGAATGCAAGGTTTATTCCTCTTTATCACATTGGCTCTTAACTGAGAATTGTTTTCACTACATTGACATTGAATTGACATGTAACAGTTTTAGTTGACATTTAGCTGCTTCCTGTATGCCTTTTAACTAAACAAATGGCATGAAGTTTTTCATTTTCATACAAAGTTTTCCCAAATAAGTTATTAATATAGGCTCCCTCACAGGTTCAAGGAAAGCTTTCATCAGACTCAGTCCAATCTACCACGTTTGTCATATTTGATGTGATAATTTGAAATTTTTCTTACTCCATTCATCTTTTAACTGGGGAAATCATTCCAGAGAAAGGGTATACTCCTTGTATCGGTAAGCAAAATGGAGCTTAGTGAACCTTTCTGGACAGGCAGTGTTTATAGAAGTTTCCTCCCATAGAAAAAAGTAAAGGTATACTTTTACCTGGGGTCATATATTCATATACCATCCTCACGATGTAATGTCGTGACTGCCATTTAATCCTCTGCATTCCATACTTGTGACTGCTCCTCCACTCCTGCACCCTTTGCAGTTAATGTGCATTAATTAAGAAAAAAAATAGCTGTAACACAGGAAATATCTTAGTCTTGAGTGTAACATATCAGCCATCTGAGAAGAGAGATCAGCCTTCTGGCTCTGTGAATGTAGGTGATTTTTTTTTTCCAGCCAAGACTTTCTGGATATGAAATGATCACATGACCCTAGGAACATGTTAGCAGTTTGCTGGTTTCCAAGTAAAAGCTTTGATTCCCTCCAGGTTGGGTTCTCCTTCTTGAAAGCTCAAGACATCAGAGGTCACCTAGGGATAACTACAGTTAGCTAAAAAGGCTACCAGGGTTTGTGTTGATCAAATAATTACACTCTTTTCTCCCACAGGAATTTTCACCACCAACAGCTACATGTCAGAACTTTCTCATCATTTTTCAAGCAACATTCCTAAGGTGCCTATTTTTATTTCAGATGAGCTGAGTTGGGAGTAATATCTGAATTATGCCGATTCCCAGGCCCTTCTACACAGAGCAGGCTCCCACTCCTAACTTCCACCAGTGAGCAAGAGCTGTGAAACACTGTGCAACTTCTTGCTTTACTACTGCCAAATAAATTGCCAGCTTTGTCATGCAATGGCATTCCCCAGATTTATGCAAATGAGGGGGCTCTAATTTTCACAATGTTAATTCAATCTTTTCAGAAATCATATCTCTGAGTTCATAATTTTATGTTATGACTATGTTGCATACAGATGAGGACTATGTTTTGCATCTTGCCATTCCTGCAAATATTCGGCATTTCTTCAACAAATAGAAACATTACCAAATTACGCTGCAGCTACCCAGTTTAGCTATACAAGCTGTTTTGTTCACTCAAAAAAGAATGCATAGAAATTATGTTTTAAATCTTGTTCCTTGGTCCTTAGGTGGTTGATTTCGGAAAGAATAACTCAACATGCTAAATTCTGTGACTGCACTTGTTCTTTGTTGGATAGAAAACACCACTTTGGGCCTATATTTCATTAAGCTTTTGCATAACCAGAAGGTAGCTTTTATATTAGCAAAGATTCTGTTATATGGAAAATTACAGTTGTCACTCAACCATCAACCTCATGCTGATTCTTCTTCCTCTTCCCGATGTTCTTAAACCATAATAAGCCAAAAACTAAAGGATATATTTAAGAACCTAGATGCAATGTAACATTATTACCAGGAACAGAATTGCTGCTGCTGCAATTTCAACAATCGTATTGGCTTTAGATTTGAGGAAACAATCTGGCATTTTTTTTTCGAGGGCCTACAAAGGCCCTGCTGATGAACCAGCTGGATATTCTTCCCTGAATTAACAAGCTTGATGAAAACCATTTGAATCTCTGCATCCACTGATAATCATACCTAACATGTGACAACAATATGTCCAGTGCTTCATACATGCTGCCTCTTTTAATCCTGACAACCTCCCTGCCACAGGGATATTTTCATAATCCCCATATTATAAATGAGAAAACTGAAGCTAAGAAAAGTGAAGTAATTGGCCTGAGATTGTGCAACTAGAAAGTGGTGGAGCTAGACTATGAAGCTCTAATTATTGCACTAGCATGCCAGAGAATCCCCTTGAGAATGGGTTTTCATGGGATGTTTCTGTGCCTTCCTAGTTTTAGATTACATTAATAAGCGACTAATCCTTCTCAGACCAATTTAATATACCAACCTTCCATAGGGCCAGGCGTATAATAGTCACCGAGGCAAACCTGCAATGAATGAAAAGCACTCTCTGAAAGGTTAGGGACTGTTGGGTCAGCTAAAGATCTGTACTTCGTCTTTAACAAAGAGGGAGAAGACACTTGGTGAGGTGTCTGTCAAGAATTTCAATTTAAGCCACTAGCACTTAAATTTTTGACTGAAAGCTGGAAGAGTGTGCCAACTGAAAATTCCATAAAAGAGGCCAACATATCCCATTAAGTCTCTTTTCAAAGCTGACTACAGCCATTAAAAATTCTTTTAGGAGAGAAGGACCTCATGCAGTGTTTCTGCACAAAATATTTCTTCTTCCTTTTTTTTCCCAGTGGAGCCCATTCGTACTACAGAGTATCTCATTTCTGAAGGTCTTTGCTAACTCATCATATTACAGTGGCAGTTCATCAAATAGCCCATTTGTTCAATTTTGCAGGAAGACATCTTTTCACTTAGCAAGTCTAATTCCTACTTCTTGATTGTGGGTAAAACTTGAGGATAATAAGTTGCATAAGTTCAATTTCACCACCTTAAATGCTCATGAAGAACTACTCTGCCAAGTCTAATTTCTTATTTCTTGATTGCGGGTGGAAATTGGAATAGGTTCTCAAGTCCCTCAATTTCTGTATTGTAAGGGACTTCAATGTACTTGCTCTAAGAGCAATTCTGTGTGTCATTTACGGCCTTGGACTGTGGCTGCATAAATGAAGTCAGGAAAGCCCTCCCCGTGTGTATTTTCACAAATACACACACAATAGTAAGTTCACCCATGTTAACATTCACAGAATTTGAAGCTAAAGATTTAAACTTGCTCTGAAACAGCTAGGAAAAAAAAAAAGAAGAAGGAAAGTAAGTAAGGAAATTGTTCTTCTGCTAGAGGCAGATTTTCAGAAAATTCCATGAATGGTGAAACAAACATTGTGAATACTACTTTCCATTATTAACATTAAGACTTCAGTGATATTACAAGGTACACCCATTTGCAAGTAAAACTATAATTCAGTTAACTTCAACAGAAAATTATCGTTATTAAACCTTCTTATAAACTATGGTTAAGGCAAGTTCTACTTTAGCTTGATGGGAAACACAAGTAATACATGCCAGAAAACCAGTTGGAAGGACCTCAAAGTGTAAATTTGATACTACCAGGCTGTGTTTGTGAAGAATATAAAATATACTTTCCAGCCCTGGTATTACACATGTGGGTTCATCAAACTCTCAGTTTGGTGTCAATGTTGGAGGTCAATACAAACAGATCTGTGAATACATTCAAAAAAACATAATATTGATAACCATAGGAATTTTGAGGTTGAAAGAGGCATCAAAGATTATGTGGTTCTGAGTTTCTGAAAGTAGTTTCATAAACTACTAGTTGTCTAGGGGTGTTAAAATGTGGTATGCCTTTTATTCTTCTCCAAAAAGGGCATCCCTTGGTCAAAAGTTAAGAAGAGCTGGATCAAACAAAGCTTCAAACTAGGTGCCTTTACTGCAGGACTTTTGGGAACACTTTCCAAGAGGAGAATATATATTCCAGCACTTCTTAAGCTTATTTAAGTATAAGCTCTTTTTTATAAAACACATCTAAGGACATACTTTGTGAAATGCCAATACAATACAATCCCCCAAATTAATTTATGTAAACCAAGGCAAAAGTCTTGTTAATGGAGAGTTGGTATTAGAACTTAAGTAATCTAATTCCTAGGACTGCCCTTTGTTTCCTCAACACCTCAAAACTCTTCTGTGCTCCGTGGCAATGAAAGACAGTAGAGTATAGTGTTTACAAATGTGACACACAAGTAAAGAGTCTACATAAAGCACTTATAACTTGGCACGCTGGGCGTGTTAGCTATTTATTACTATCACTACTGCTGTTGTTATTAAACATCATCACACCTGCTTAGGTATAAGTAATCAGGGGTAACAAGTCTCTAGACACCTGTATGATACATTCACCAGCCTCCTACCTCTCTAGTAATCACACTGGGAAGTATTAATACGAGGAATGTCCCTCAATTGTAATTGCCAAAAACACAGAATCTCAGGAAAGCCTAGTAAAAGTATTCTTATAGAGTTTTTTAAAGAAATACAAGTCTACTATACACAATAACTCAAAGCTAACCAGTGGTGCCTTAAAAGAAGATACTGTTTTAGTTGGTAGTTAATAATGTCAAATCACCAATGTAATGATGCTAGGCCATGATATTTTTTTTTTATTTCAGCATGTTATGGGGGTACAGATGATTAGGTTACGTATGATGCCCTTACTCTCCCTCCCCCCCAAGTCCGAGCTTCAAGTGTGTTCATTCCCCCGGAGGTGCGCATCTCACTCGTTGTTTGTGCATATGCCCATCCCCTCCTCCCTCCTCCCCCTCCCCCTGCGCAACATCTAATACATGTTATTCTTATATGTGCACTTTAATGTTGATCAGCTAATACCAGTTTGATGGTGAGTACATGTGGTGCTTGTTTTTCCATTCTTGGGATACCTCGCTTAGTAGAATGTGTTCCAGTTCTTTCCAGGAGTATATAAGAGGTGCTATATCACCATTGTTTCTTAAAGCTGAATAGTACTCCATGGTATACATATACCACAGTTTTGATTATACTAGCTCTCATTTCACAGTTCTTTGACTCTATTAATTATTTATCTGGTAATTTAGAAAGTTCATTGGCATTTATAGGAAAAAATTGAACTAAATTAAAAAAAGTGATTAATAAAAAAAAGCGATTACATCATTTACCAATACATTTTAGCTGGGAAAAAAAGTCTTGTCGTTTCCAGCTGAGGCTCCCTCCCCAGGTGCGTCCACAGTTCCTTCCAAAGATTGCCTTTTACCTTATCTGTCTCTCTTCAGAGAACATAAACCCAGTGAGGATAAGGACTATGTCTCTATTGTTCAGTTACGTTCCTGGTATCTTACTCAGAATCTATCATAGAAAGCACTCCGTAATTATTGATGGAAGAAAGGAAAGGAGGGAGGAGGGAAGAAGAAGGAAGGAAGGAAGGAAGGAAGGAAGGAAGGAAGGAAGGAAGGAAGGAAGGAAGGAAAGCTGGAGGAAAGAAAAAAGGAAGGAAGGAGGAAAGAAAAAAGGAAGGAAGGAGGAAAAGAAGGAAGGAGGGAAGGGAGGGAGGAAGGAGGGAAGGAATGAGAGAAAACAAAGAGACACCTGCACACACCCGGACAAGTGCAAAGCCAAGAAGAATAAGCCCACAGTTAATAAACTAAATGAGGCCACAATAAGCCTCTCAGTCCCGATTTGGCTCGAGGGCATGAAGTCAATGAGCACACACCATACTCAATAGATTTTCAATTCTGACCCTTTGATAAATTTCCTAATGTATGTGCTGTTCTTATTATAAAGTTCTCCCCATCATAAATTGCTCCTGCCATGAAGCTCTTGTACCTTTATCCCCTACTTCATTACTTCCCATTATGTTAATTATCCACCTACCGATGGCAGCATATTTCCAGGCAGACAAGTTCTGAACTCCCAATAGCTGTGTCACAGGAAGGCTCTAATGGTGACACTTACAATCAGACAGTGGCGGGATGTCATTCTGCAGCAGAGGGTGTATGAGTGTCAAGCTAATGCCCTGCATTAATTTGCAGATTGAGTGAGACCTGTAATGAGTAACCTCAATCTAATTGAAAAAATTTCTACATTCTTAATTCGTATCTATAAAATTCCAAGAAAAAAAAATCAAGAACAAAATGGAAAGGATGGAGATATTTAAATGAGAAAAAAAAAGATATTACTGTTTCAGTCGCAAGTAACACACCAATTTTCAAAACAATACAAATATCATGAGAACGCAAAGCAAGAAAAATGGAGCAATTCATATGGAAATGGTCAGAAAAAAGACAACAGCAATATGAACACGTAACATAACAAAATGATAGGTTGAATTAACCATGGCCCACGAAGGACCAGGAGGCGAGTATAAGACGTGCCAAAGGTATGAAGCTCATTTTGATGATCGTAAAATCTCCTCTGTAAGTTCATAAGGACATTGAACTTGGGTTGCAATGGTGTGGCTCTGTTTCTATGGACTTTTATATTGTGTAGGGCTATCCCAAGGAGACCTGAATCCCCATGCAGATAAATGAATAGGCAGATCATTTCTCTATCAGACACCCTGGTAAGAGGTAGGTATCACCAAGGAAACTGGATCTCTGAAGGCAAACCATACATATATTTGCTTCATAAAGACAGAGTTATTTTATGTTTTGATCACCATTGTATCCCCAGCATCTAGAACAGAGGCAGGCAAACATTTTCTGCAAAAGGTCAGATAATAAACATTTTATACTTTGAGAACATGTTATCTCTATCACAGCTACTCCACTCTGCTGTCGTAGCACAAAAACAGCCACACACAATATGCAAACAAATGGGTGTGACTGTGTTCCAATAAAACTTTATTGGCAGGCCATATTTGGCCCTGCTCTAGAGCATTGCCTGGCATATAGGTGCTTAATGTGTTAACAGAGGAATATTGGATGACACGAAGAAATGATCTTCATGTATTATTAGGGCAACATAAAAGCTTTTATGAAGCAGTAAATACATATTTTATTTTTAAAAATTGTGTATACCCACAGAAACACATATGGATTCCCACCATTTATGTATGTTTACAGACATAAATCGAAAATATGTAGATGATTGTTTTCTCTGGATTATGTCTGATTAATATGACTTTGCATGTGCTTTTTTGAAGTCTTCAAACTCTAAAATAAACTTGAGTTCTTTCTATTGAATGAATAAATAAATAAATAAGTGTTAATAAATGAAAGTTATCATTACCTGAAACCCCATAGCCTCCCTGGGCAATGTGCTAAATACAGGAAAAGAGTCGAGCCTACCTTTTGGGCAAGGTAGGTTTGATACTGGGGAAGTATAAACATGGAGCCATTGATAACCATATCTCTTGTTCTGTGTCCTCTGGTAAGATGAAATGAAGCCCGTTGGTAGAAAGAAAAAGAGATGAGTAGCGAACATAGGCTCTTTAACATATTTAAGGGTTGTTAGTCCTGTGGAGGAGAATGCTATTTGTCCCAAGTACCCTTTCTCTTGCTTTTGCTTTTAGTAATAGAAACTCCAAGTTTTAGTGAGGTGTATGGCTTTCCAGCTAGAAACTATATTTCCCAGGCTCTCTTGCAGCAGCATGACTAAGTTCAGAGAAGTGATGTGATCAGCTTCTGTGTCGTATTCCTATAAGGAAGTGATCTACTCTTCCGCATTATTTTTTTCTTTTCCAGGGGCTAGATCTTAGATCGGACCGGAAGTGGTCCAGAAGAGAACATGCAGAAAGTACAACACATTTAGGTGTGGCGGGACAACCAGACAGAAGGACTTTGGACTTTGGATGATGTAGATCAAGTGAGCTTCTTCCCCTAGACTATCTACTCACTCATGCTTTTCCATGAGGTGAATAAACCACCTGTCTCGTTCAAGCCATGCTGTTCCAACAGCTGAACTGATATCCTGACTGATAAAGTCCCAGAGGGAGTTTCCCAAGTTTCTGTCTTCCAAATCTTGTTCATTTTTCAATTCAATTGATTCTGAGAATTATATCAGGACCTTTTTAATAGGTATTCTTTGGCTTAATTTACCTCCTTTTGGGTTTCTGTCACTTGCAACCGAAAATTCCTGACAAATAGAAGAGATGATGCTAGTACCCAGTTCATCTTCCCATTAAGAGGTTGTTTGTTTTTTCCCCCCCTTCATCGTCAGTCTTACTAGCTTAGGTCTTTATTTTATCAACAAATGTGGCATTTTCTTTACAAGTACATTTAGCAAGCTAAGGGTAATTACCCCAAATCTAATGAAAGTCACCATTAGAACACGGGGAACAGAGAAGGAAATAACTCTAGAAGACTCTTAAATGACTACATTTCCTAAAGCAATAATTTTCAAACCATTCATGGACATTCTTCTCAGGGTGTCCAAGGCGCATCTTCAAGTAAAAGAAGGCCACGATGGATATATTTAATTTATATGTGCTTCATGTATGTGCTTCACCTTTAGGAAATATCTGTCAGAAGATTATATTGGTGATGGAGGTTTTAGGTGATAGAGGTGATAGATCAGTTTTAGGTAGGGGAAGACCTTCATCTTCCGTGGGTGCGACAGCACTGGCTGGGTGGGATGCAGTGGTTCCAGCTCTGGTGAGGGTGCATTGGGTGTTGTCTCAATGCTGTTTTATCGACTAAGGTCATTGTCAGCAAAGATTTCAGGGGTCCTCAGTGTCCAAGGCTGCGTCTGTTCACAGTGGTTGTGAAAGTTGTTCCACTCATCAGGCGTGAAGGCTGCCGGAGTCCTCCTGAACTCTTTTTCTTTTGTGGGGGATGTTATGGGCAAGGGGATCCCTCTTGGCACCAGATCTGGGTCATGGGCATGCACGTGGTGGCCATGGCACTGGTGTCTGATGCAAAGCACCTGTGGAGTGTCTAGGGAACTGGGGTCTGAAGCATGAGCACATATAAAAAGGCTGTTGCTCCAAAATCTGGGGTGGTGGTGGCGTCAGTGCGGAGAATGCAAGCACTGCCGCTGCAGCGTTGGAAATGTGCAAGGTACAGGCGCTGGGTTCTGGGGTACAGTTGTGCCTGCTGCTGCAGTGGTTTCAGTGTCTAATGTGCAGATACATGCAGTGCAGCCACAGAGCCAAGTTCTGGAATGTAGGCACACACAGAGCTGAGGCTCCGAGCTCCTCCAGGGTGCATGACCATTGGGGAGGGATGGGGGACCCCATTCTGGAGTGGCACAACATTGGCACCTTCTTAGGGCAGGCACAGCAGCATCTCCCTCTCTGGGAAGTCTGTGGCAGCAATGGCTGTTCGTTACCTTACTGAAAAAATCTGTCAATGTCCTCTGCGGGGCAAATGGCTGGTGTCCATACAGATGAACATTCAGAGGAACTCAGCTGTAAGAGTTGCAGGGATGCAGGGATTGTTGAGGTCCTCAGCAGCAAAGGCTGCCAGGATCCTCTGTAGAGCAGGCCACATGGGACTCAGTGGTTTGCACCACCTGGCTGATACTAATAGCTTCCACTTTTCTTTGTTCTTAGGCATCGACAGACATCTCAGGTGTGTCAGTCTTACCAGAGGTCTTTCCGTGCAGTTTTTCTTTGTTGTTTGCCCCACTGTGTTGCTGTACATTCCTAACTGGATTCTTGAGACCTTGTAGGGTTATTTTCCTTTGTGTATGACTGTCTAACTATTGTTTTTTGTGGAGGGATAAATGCTTGGTATCTCTTACTCTGTCATCTTGCTGATGTTACTCCTTAGAGATAAACTATAAGGAATGGAGCAGGCAATTCAGCAGCTCAGGCCCGAGGCTGTGCAGAACCCACAGAGGACCACGGGGGCATAGAACAGTGACCCCTGGTTGCCACAGGGTACCTTCATCATATACCTTGACCAAAAAAGAAAAACAATATATAATTGTTTCCTGAAGGAAACATTTGGCATCGAGTGTAAATAAATAATAAATTCTCCACTGAAAACAAAAGCTAAAGACATGAGATATATAATTTGTGATAAGAAGAAAATAAAGGCAATAACAACACTGTTTGAACCAAAGCTATCAAGGTTCTGTCAAAGAAAATAAAAGAGTGAATCTAAAACCAAAAAAAAGTTCAAGCTAAGCTACTAAAGAGAAATAGGAGTAGGGCTCAATAAATAATAAAGTTGATATGTAAAAGTATGGAAGAGTCACAGAAATACAGACAGTATCTGGATATTGAACTCATTATTTAAATTACGCAAACTACTTTTAGCGTCAAAAACAAAATAAACAAATGGACTTGGAAAATTAGGAAACTATTAAAATTTAGGTGAACTCACAAAATTAGATCAAGGAAAATCATAACAATTACAAGTTGATTGTTCAGTGAATTCTGATTATGTATATATTGTCTTGAGAGAAGAATTCACATTATTTATCATCATATCCACAGTATGTAGCACA
>NW_012140747.1:3384335-3387621 GCF_000956105.1 Propithecus coquereli | reverse complement strand
AGAGGGGTTTCTCAATGGCAACAATAAGATGTTGCCAGTAAAACTGGCAAATTGTTTTCTGAGTAGCATATAAGAAGAAAATAGTACGGAATCTTTCCCTGGCTACATAAATCTATTAAAAATAGATATGCAATAATGATTTTATCATTGTCAGTTTTTCCTGCAAAATAAAATGAAAGACCAGGAGCTGTGTCTTAAATAAATTGTATATCCAAAACCTACTGCTCCCCTAATTCTGCACACTCCCTCTCTCCCAGCTTCTCTGTGCAAGTTGCAGCACAAGTCTTATATCAATGGGTAGCATAGCTCAAGGCAGAAAGGAAGACTGGTGTGTGGGGTTGGGGAAGAAGTAAGGGGGATGAGAAAGAAAAGGGAAAAAGTTGACTAGTCCGCTAGACCGCAATAGTTATTTTCATAGCAACATTAAAACACACTTACTATTTTGTTGATGGGAAAATCAAGACTCAGCCCATCTCCTTCTTGTGAACTTGCTGTTGCCATCGTGGAAGACAGACAGAAGAGGCAAGTTAATTATTTGAACATTCCTTTCCCCATCTCTCTAGAGAAAAAATTAAAAGTGCTGAATTGCTGAACTGGTGATTATCTCTACGAGAAGAGCACTGACTTTTAACCAGCTGACTGCCGTTAGGATAGAATTGAGTTAGAGATAGTTCAAAAGATAACAGAATTGATTATGATATCGATTTACAAGAATAAAGAAGCAAAACCAACCCTTTACGTATAGATTCCCGTAGAAGTTTCCCTTACTACAACACAAATAGGTTTCAAACAGCAGAATATAAACCTTAATAAGCAATCTTTCCCATAACCACTCAATGTTCGTAATGTGTCTAGAAAGATCCCCCAAGGGAACATAAGGGAGTACAATGTTAGAAGGATGGCGATTTATTTCTTTCAAAGTTTAGGAAGGTTCATAAAGATCGAGGGCCCGTCTTTAAGAAGGCTATTTGGTAACGGCTATAAAAATAGAGTGGGTATAATGATAAGGCCCAGGAAAACATGAAGCTCTTGATGGAGACATCACAAAAAAAGCCAGTAATATGGAAAATTTTTTTATCAGTAATTTTTCCCGTATACAAGGCCAAATTAATCTAATTCAGATGACTGTGGAGTTCTCTCTTTTTTTTTTTTTTTTCATATTTGCACTCCTTTTTGGGGAAAATGGAAGTTCATGATGACCAACAAGATAAGCTTGAGCAGTATTCCCAAAGTATGTTCTGTGAAACATAAGCTCTGTATAAGCTTGGAAAACACTGCACATAATATGCCCTACAGTCCATAAGTGTATAGTAAAGGCTCTGAGAAGTCCTGCAATAAAAACCCTATTTAAAAACGTTTGATCTAACACTTGCCAAACTTTTTGACATAGTACCTCCTTTGCGTATGAAACTAACTTGCATCCTATGGATTCACTATTCCACATCACACAGTTTGAGAAATACTACGCTAACGATTTTGAGATACAGAGCTGGCCAATGTTTTCAAGGGGAGTTGGAAGAGGGGGATTTTTCTGGCTTTTTATTCTTTTCAGTATCCAGCTTCCACATAATATTTACGGTGTAATAGGCTTATAAAAAAACCTGAATTTCAATTCAATCAATTACAAAGCATGTTAGAAACAAATAAATTATAATTTTTAATGTCCCTGGATAATGCTAACTTGATTATAAAGCAATATAGCATGATAATATGAGAAAATGCAAGTACATTTTATTATGTTTGAAACAGACTATAAAGAACTGAAATTTTTACATGAACTATGTTTATTAATACAGAAATTTCATCAGAGGAAAGTGAGGTAATAGCATTTGTATCATCATTTATTAATCCTGAAGGAATAGCATTTGAGTAGTCATTCATTAATGAGAAACTAATGATAATAAATTCACCACTACACTGTTAGACTCTCAATTGCTCACTATTCTCCTTAGATTGTATTGCATATCTTAGAGAAATCCAGAAGGGCCATGAAATCTAACAGGAGGTGCAGATATTTATTTAAGTGTGCATGGGAATTTATATGGCAAGGTGGCGATTCTGTTTTAGGGGGAGTACGTAATGGCTGGCATTGGCATAATTACCCACCAATCTGAAAGAAAACAAAGCTGAAAGCCTACCCCACATCAAGTTCATAAACAAAATCTTAATACAGTGAGTATCTAATTCTAAAAATGAAACAATAAAAAAATTAGAAGAAACCTTAGGATGATACCTGAATAACCTTGGAGTAGGGAAGAACTTAAGTGAGAGAGGATACCTAGAAGTCACAGACAGAAAATTTAATGCATTCAACTGTATAAAGAATTTAGCCAGTGCGGTGGTTCATGCTTGTAATTCCAGCAATTCATGAAGCTGAGGTGAGAAGATCGCTTGAGGCCGTGAGTTCAAGACCAGCCTGGGCAACATAGTGAGACCCTGTCTCTAAAAAAATTGAATAAATAAATTTTAAAAATTAGCTGGGCATGGTGGCACATACCTATAGCCCCAGCTATGTGGGAAGCTGAAATGGGAGGATCGTCGGAGCCCAGGAGTTCGATGTTACAGTGAGCTGTATCACAGCACCACTGCACTCCAGCCTGGGCAACAGAAATTTCTCTTGGAAAAAATGTGCCAAAAAATGAAAATATAAATGAACTGAGGAAAATATCTGCAACACATAGAAGACAAATAAAGTTAATATCTCTAATGTGTAAAGAAAAAAAGAAAGAAACTGAGAGAAAAATAAAAATCTATCCAAAGAGTCTAGAGGACACGCAAATGGCTAACAAACATGAAAAAGTGCTCCATCTCACTAGTAATTAGGAAAGTGTAAATTATATGCAAAATAGCACTCCATTTTTCACAAACAGCAATTTATGAGTGGCGAAAGAGAGCTACTACGCGGGATGAGAGGAAGCAAGCACTCATCAACATTTTGGGTGGGTGTGTGGATAGTGGAAGTATTGCACATGAGGATATGATAAACTTTTGGAAACCTGTTTACAATGTTTATTAAAATGAAAAGAATATTTTGATTTTCCCCAGAAAATCGTATTTTAATTCCAGAATTAAAGAAGAAAGCACTGGTACATGAGAGCATCTATATGAGAATGCTTAATATAGCATTGTTGGCAATAAGAATAAAATAGAAAACACGTAAATGTCTGTCAGTAGGAAAGGAAATTTACAAGATTATGAAGCCGTTTTTTAAATGATCTGGTTCCGTGTATACTGACCCGAGGGATATCGGTGATTCACTGACATGTAAGCTTTGTCAGGGCAGGAA
>NW_012140747.1:3378806-3380536 GCF_000956105.1 Propithecus coquereli | reverse complement strand
CACGAGAGCAGTGCCCCATCATGCCACAGAAGTCGTCCAGTGGGGAAACAGCCACCACTGGAGCTGGCGTGGTCATTAGAGGCTGATGTCACTGCCAGGACGCCCTGGGAACTAGGCTTGCTGCTGCCATCCTCGCTCCCAAAGAGTCGTCCCCATGATCTCTGCTTCTCTGCATGACCAAGCTCCCAATCATTTAATCCTTGCTTTACACATTATCTCATTCAATGTATCTTGTGTGCATTATCTCATTTATTCCTCACAAGGTCTCTATAAAAATATACACTCATTATCCTCAATTTGCAGACAAGGAGCTGAAGTTCTGACAAGGTAAGTGACTTGCCCAGGATCACAAAGCCAGCAGGGGATATAGCTGGTAGAGCCGTTTCACTCACATTTGTCAGTGACTTGCTTTAGTTAAAGGGCCACCATCGTTCTGGAACCATAAAAATCTGAATTCAAATCCTGGCTCTTCGAATCTCCACTCTGAAAAAGAATAAAAAAAGTCTGGAGCTGAGCATCTAATTGGTGGAGACTAGGTCATACGGTCATGCCCAGGTTTGAAGGAGGCCAAAAGCACTAGCATCTGGCATTTAAGATTTTTTTGGTAAGAAACTGGCTCTGACCCTCAGTTACACTTATGAAAATTGCAAACACAGAAAGCGGGGACAGATATGGACAACAGAAAAAAAAAGGTGAATGTCTACTATAATCGACATTTTTGGTTGCCCAATACCAATATATATTCTTTTTCCATACTTACACATGACACCTCCTAAACTTTTCTCCTCTAACACAATACAACTAACTAGCATATAACCAAAAAATATATTCACCAGCTATCCACACCAACATTATCAGTTACTGTATCCAGTGTCAAGTCCAGGGTCTCTGGGTGATGCCCCCTCCTCCTCTAGGTTTATTTGGTCCAGTGTTTTTATTCTATAACCCATGTGTTTAATTTCAAAGTTAACCTACTACCAATACACCCTTTATAAAATATTAGGGTAAAAAAGTTGGGAATGATAAGAAAATTTGCTAAAGTTAGTAAAACATACTATGTAAGTTAAAATAGACTACATTACGCTACAGGAACAACCCCAAAACCTCAGTGACTTCCAAGAACAAAGATTTATTTCTCACTTGCATATGTTTTTTGTGCGTTAGCTGTAATTCTCTCCACATAGTCTATACTTTTAAACCCATGTTGATGGAGCAGCCTCTTTCTAAAGTAGTGCTAATCTCATGGCATAAGAAAAAAGAGAACACAGAGAACCACTCCCTGACTTAAATTTCTGCCAGTAGTAATTCACATCACTTTTGCTAACTTTTCACTGACCAAAGATATCAAGACAAAGTTAAGTCTGAAGTTAGTGGGGTGGAAAAATATATTTTCTTTCCCCAGGGGGAACTAACAAATGTTTGGGAGTACAGTAATATCTGCCATACCTACAGTTTTAAACTCTGGTCACAGCAAGGAAGATGAGACACACGTTTCCGTGTATGGTTACAAGGCCACAGTTGTATTTATTACTTTTTTTTCCCCACTCTTCACTTCATCATTGCTTCGCCCTCAAGCCCTCAACCACCGCTTCAGATGGGATCCTTTAACTGGTAGGCTTAACATGACAATAATGAGAGGCACCACAGGAGAAATTCTAGGTTCCCTCCTGTCTTAGTTTGTTTTGTGCTACTATAACGGAATACTTGAGACTGGGTAATTTATTTAAAAA
>NW_012140747.1:3377584-3378756 GCF_000956105.1 Propithecus coquereli | reverse complement strand
GTAGGTCACTGTAAGGATTAAATAGGATAGTATATATAAATTCATTGTATACAGAATGCATTTGACATATGGTAATAAAAAACTTGGAACTCAGGCAGGGGCTGGGGAGAAGAGGGAAAAGAATCATGAATTTTCTCCAGATGAAGGTTTAAGAAAATCCAAGCACTACAAACACATTTGTACTGTGGATTAATTTCCCAAAATCAGTATCCTATAACAGTCCTAAAGGGTCTATTTCTCAATCCTAAATCCTAAACCCATGGAAAGATTTAACAGATTTGGGAAAATAAGGCAGGTGCTTTTAAGTGATCACTCTTTCCAGTGTTTGCTTTGGTCTACATTTATTAGACATCTATTTTCATTCAATTAAGAAAAGGTATAGTGATAGAAGAAATAGAATTGAAAGAATGTGGATTATCATCCTCTATTGAAAATTGGTAAAAATCTAATTGATATCAAAAAGACAACAACAAAGTCGTATACCTGGGACAGTGCACTAAGAAAAAGATACCAAAAGTAAACCTGTCCTTAGTTGCCTAGAAGAGGGCACAGTGCTCTGCTTTTTTGCTGTAAGTATTATGGAGTACAGACAAGACACACCTGGGCGTGAATTCTCCCAGTGACTGTGGCGAAGTCAACCTCCCTGTGTTTTCCTGTCCACATTGTAGAAGCGAAGCTAGAATAGTGCCCACCTCATTAAAGTGGGCCACGGAATCTGTATATTTAGTGGTCTTGATGATTTTTATGCACATTGAAGTTTAAAATCCACTGCTCTAGAGCTGTGCTTTTGAAAATACCAATAAAATAGCAAATGAAATATTTCTAATACCCAAAGTAAGTGAGTTAATGTGCCTTTACTGAATCATTATCCTGGGTACACTTAGTAACTAGATCTTTTATCATAAATAGGAGAGCTTAGCATATATAATATGTTTACATTGTGTGTGTGTGTGTGTGTGTGTGTGTGCGTGCGTGTCCTCAGCAAGATAAAAGAAAGAAATAAGGAGGAGAAAAAGAAAACACCCACATGATTCAAACTGGATTTTTCCATTAAGTGTCTGTTGGTTGTGGCTGTGTGATAACACTTGTGAATATGATACTAATGATGCAGTTGTCTAATGGGCTCGACACAAATAATGCAGAAAATTACAAATAATGCAGACTCAATTACC
>NW_012140747.1:3361881-3368134 GCF_000956105.1 Propithecus coquereli | reverse complement strand
ACATAAGTAGTGCCGGCAGATTGCATAGAGCTGTCTATAAAATAGGCTCAAATATTTTCTTTCTCAGCCAAGGATCATATGGAACCCACAATGATGCCATAAATATATAGATTGAGAAAAAGGGGGCTGACAGGCTTAATAAACATAAATGTGTACTCCACACGATCATGCATTTTAGTTTGTTTTCACTACCTACTCAGGCCCAGTCTCAGATATCCCACTTCAAGTGATGAAAGAGATTGCTGGATATCCCAAATTTATGGCTTGTGATTGAGATAATATATAGTTCATGCTGAGCAGCTTGGGTGGCCTGGCTACCTCATGTCATTGGTCAGATTTCACTCTCTAGTAGGGTCTATTAACAAGCCAAGATCTGTTTTTCGCAGAGAGAATACTTACCTACTGAAAAAAGCATGGCTTCACTCCAAAACCACAGATATTTCCACTCCGATTCTCCTATCTGCCATAGGCTCCAATGAACATTTCAATTTGTTTCAGACACTTTGACCACTACTGATTGGATCCACCACCTAGTAAGAACTGAAAGAATTACTTATATAGTAGCTTAGAGTTAAAATAATTACTTATATAATAGCTTAGACCAGCTAGGGAAGTTTCTTTTGCTCTAAACATCAACAAAGCTGGTAGCTTTTGTAAATGAGTCCTATGTAGCATATATTGATTCCAAAATGAAAAGAGAGCCTTTAATTGCCTCTTTCTTATTGATGGAGAGCAAAAAGTCTAGCAACTTGTCTTCCAAATTTGAAAACATTTCGAGAAAATTCTCAGACCAATAGAACTTCAGAAATTTCATCAAAGTTGTAGATTTCTGTATTTGGAGAGGTATATCTCCTGCCCTCTAGCATTTATGTATCTTCCAAGGCATCAAGGCATCTGCTCTCCAGGCCTACGTGCCATCAATATAGTACACCAACATGATTTTCTGCAGGATGGCGAGACAACGAAAGCCCCTGCAAACTAAACTGTGGCACAGAGCGAGATAGTTGATATAACTCTGAAGCGAAAGTGATAAGGGCATTACTTCTCACCCTAGCAGGTGAAAGCAAACCTCTTCTGGGTATTGACTGTGTATTGAGATAGAGAAAACAGTCCAGTTAAAAATTCCAACTGTCATCATC
Organism: Propithecus coquereli; assembly: GCF_000956105.1. NCBI lineage: Eukaryota > Metazoa > Chordata > Mammalia > Primates > Indriidae > Propithecus > Propithecus coquereli. Next base: position 3,366,995 of record NW_012140747.1, on the reverse strand, counting down.
CTCTCATACAGAACAGATGTCTGATGTAAGGCCCCTAAAGTGAGCAAAGAAATACTGTCTGCTCTTTCTCTTCTGTAACTCTAGCATACCTCGGAGGATAGACGGGAACATGACAACTTCTAAAATTCTTCTTTCCTTTTCTGTTAGGTCTAATCTCTCACATGGGAAGGGGACAGCAAGAAAGGATGAATATAAAAAGCAAACCCCTTTTACTTAATTCCCTGCAGTTCTAGTTCTTTAGTTCTTTCCTTGGTGTCGTTGTTTCCGAGTCTAGACCTTCGTGTGGTATGCATCCAAATGCTGGGACGCATGTATACACTCTTCACTGCACTGTTCCTCAGTGTGAGAGACGGGGCCCAGCTCAACCTCTTCCAGTCGACTTCAGTGTCCTCTGTGTGTGGTACATTCCAACCTCGCTTGCTGTTGAGCTCCTTTCAGTGTGGTTCAAGTGGTTGGAATCCAGATATCTCCCATGTTAGTGACTTGATCCATGAGAAACTAGATTGTATTGTACCACCAGATTTGGGAATGCAGTCTTCCTCCAAAGGCCTACGAGAACTCTGCCGAGCCCCTTTACGTAGGTATCCTCAAACTCCACAAGTGCTTCTCTTGAAGACCACCCCCCCTCACTTGGCTTTAGGCAGAGGTAAGGAGGCCCTCCTGTTCCCACAGTGCAAATACTGCCCCGAGGCTGACCCGGAAGCCCCTTTTTCTCCTCTCCAATCTTTTGATATGGGCTGGGAAAGGCGTGATCGGATGGTGGCTGGTGGTCCTCCCACACCCCTTATTAAGCTATGTAGGCTTAAGTCTGGCCCCAAATTTGATAATTTTTTAAAAATATGGAATACATAATATCCGTTATTTTCATTTATAGGCCTTAAGGCAAATGTCTGGGCAGTAGGAAATAAACTTTTACAGAGAGAGATAGAAGAACAAAGGCCATAAAGGTTTTTCTTTTTTTTTGCAAAATAGTGGATAACTCCAACAAAATACCTAGGGGGAAAGTTAAAAATTTAATCACTTGGAATGTTATTATAATACTTTAACATTAATGACCAATGTATAATTTGTCCCAGGCAATATGCTAAGCTCTTTAGATACATCATTTTACTCTATCCAATTAAAAGCCATTAATTTTACTGCCTCCATTTGACAGATGAGGAAACTGAGACTGACAGGAATAGTTAATAATTTGCTAAGGTCAGACAAGTCTTCCTGACACCAAATCACTAAGATGACATTTAGATCATTCCATTATATCACCTTCCAATTGTCTCTCTTTCTAATATTTGTTTTACTTGATGTCTACTAACATAGATATTTTTGTCTCTAAAACACAACAGAAGGACTAGGGGGCGGGGTTCTTAGCAATGCTTAAATATTTTGCATATTACATTGTCCCATAGTTTGGATAATTTTTTTCCCTATTCCTACACAAAAAAATACACATATCTACAAAATGTAAGCAATAAGAAAGAATTACAAAGTTTTGACATACAATGCACAGACATATAATAGACTATTTTTCCCTCTTTATTTTCACATATTAGCCCATCTCACCTCACTGATTCAATTGCCTCCTCTACCAAGTGGAAAGAAGGGAGAGATGAGTAATGAAGAGCCTCTATATCCAGAATTCCCACTGTCTCCTTGATCAATAGCCTGAGACTGAACGCTGAATAAACTTGACTTGATTTCCCTGGGGTCAGCATCTTCCCCCACAGCCTTCCTGGGTGAGAGAAGATGGCAGCAGCAAGCTCCATGACATGACACTTGGCAAACATTCTGAGACTCTTTGATTGCCCAAGGGCATACAGCACAGCCTTGAATAAATGCAGATTGAACTAAGGACTGTACTTTCTTAGCTCCTTGCCAAAATTTGCTGGTTTTTGAAAAAGACTGGAAATGTAGGAAGCTGTAGTCCCAATTACCATTAAGTCTTCCACAAAGAGCACCTTTAACTTGGAAGGCTTGCTGAGGATTTTATTTCTTAATAGTCTGGTCGCCAATTTGGAAGAAGGGGAGAGGAAAAGCAGAATCGAGAACTGATGGAGGGATTCTGATTTGGAGAAAGAAGGCAAAGAAAAGGAGAAACGTGCTGGATAATGACATAATTAATACACTTCAGCCCTTGTTTTCTCCAGTGAAGATTCTGTGTTCTCCATTGTTTATCTTTAGGTATACTTTTAATTAAATGAAGCATAGTCTTTAACCATTGTAAGGGTTGCAAAGAGCATAATTCTGCCCCCAAAGTTCACGTGGTGCAGGCAGCTGGGTACCACTTTTAAAGTCATCAAAAAATGTGTAGAATAAAATACTTAAAACCATCTATTTTGTTGATTCAAGCTTATTCAACCTTTTGCTAGTGGGAGCTTTTACTGTACACTTGAGTTGCTCGCTTGATAGTATTTGCCTCCAGTGAAATCCTGTTTGGGAACTCATATTCTTTTATATACTGAGATCCAAACTGTTTTGAACAGGCCTGGCTTCATTAAAATGATTTCCTACTGTCGCACAGTGACCTAAATGACAATTGACTTTTGCCTTCCATTAGCAGAATGCATTCAGATTTCATTTTCATGTATGAATGCAATTCATGCTTCATGTCATGTTATTTTAAACAACACCACAATGTAGATTCATGGATAGTGTTTTAAAATCTATTTTCAATGTTGGTGTCTTTTAAAGAATAAACTCTAAGGAGTCCTATGCCCTTCTACGTTCTAATTCTCTGAAAATGCATTGCAGCGTTTAAAGGTGATTAGCCTTACACACTCTTAGTGCACCGTAAGCTTCTGTTGGAGTGTGTTATATAACCAGAAACAAAAGGTTTCTCCCTCTCTCCTACTGCCAGGCATTATACAATACAAAGGAGCAAAAGAGTTGAACTGGCATAAAAATATCTTTCAACGCTGATTAAATAGCAATAAATCCTTAAAATTATTTCCCAGTGCTGTTACTATCTCCTACATCAATTAATAACAACAAACCACTCATAATAGCCATATGGATGACTCTAAGATTAATCTGAAGTTTTACCTCAATTACAGAAATAGAAGATGAATTTGGGACATAAATAAGAAAAAAACCCTTGTTTCTCTTAGGCTCTTCATTTTTCCATCCTCTCATACAGAACAGATGTCTGATGTAAGGCCCCTAAAGTGAGCAAAGAAATACTGTCTGCTCTTTCTCTTCTGTAACTCTAGCATACCTCGGAGGATAGACGGGAACATGACAACTTCTAAAATTCTTCTTTCCTTTTCTGTTAGGTCTAATCTCTCACATGGGAAGGGGACAGCAAGAAAGGATGAATATAAAAAGCTTACCCCCACTGTGTAGCATCTACCATATTTCAACCTTGTCAATCAGGATCAATCACTGTGGCCAGTGCTCTGCCCCTTTTCAATCTATTCACCAGTGTCAAAAGGAGCTGAAAATGTCTTAGCTTTCAAATTATTGGAACCACAGTAGTAAACTCTAATGGAAAAATACCGTTTGGGTAAAAAGTAGCTAAACTAATAAAATCCAGAGTCACAGGGATAGTCAGAAAAAATTTTTACAAATTGATCAATAGGCATAATAGAGAAACATACCCCTCTTTCTTTTACTCCTTATATCCAGATCTGGGTATTCTGGCTTCTAATGAAACAACTACATGTATTGGTCACTAATTCAGTAAACAAAACACTATCTGTATAGCAGTACCTTAAACATATAAGATGTTCTCTCCTAGATGGTGCTGTAACTGAGTCTCCAATATCTATCTAATGGTTCTTGATAAAGAGGGAACATAGTAAGACTAGTGAATACCATCAGCATTAGCCTACCATCTTACTTAATTCACTGTGAATCATTACTTGCTGAAAAGAGCATGGCTTTTTTCTTTCTCCCAGATAGAGTTCCTAATGAGAAGTGATTTTGACTGTGATAGTCCTGTATAAAGCATTAAGCAAGCCTATTGACGTTGGAAGAGCATGTCAGAATAGGAAGAAAAATATAAATCCACGATATGCGTCTACTCCAAAGAGACACATCATGTCCTCTTAATGATAGAAGGGCCACCTGGGTCATGATATCCTATCGGGGACTCAGAGGTGAACTCTGACACTAGCGGTGATATAGTAGTCAAGGCAGATTCGGTGAAGGGCAATCAATTTTGTTGATTTCAAGCATAGCCAGTATCCTCATCATTCATAACTTTTTTCAAGATCCCATTAAGAAAGTACATCAAACTGGCTAGGAAAGAAAGCTGCAGACAGGCACAGGGTAAATCATCTTGTCCGTATTATTAAGAGCCTTCTCTTCAAGGAGGTTGTCTTTACGAACATTCACGTGGGAAACACATAGATAGATACAGATAAAGATACAGGTATACACAGATATAGAGAAAGATAATATGAACTGATTTCCAGAATTTCGTCTACATACTTCTTCATCAAACCTCCCTGTCACCAATCCTCTGGTCTTACTCCTTCCAAATCTCTGACAATCTATTCAAATCATGCACTACTACCTATGAATAGATATACATAGTAATATTTATCTCAGGGCATCTTCCCTTTAAGATAAATTAGATAAAGGTGTACATGATTCAAACTCTGTTTCCTAAAGAATTTCCTTCTTTCATTGTATTTCAAAGCCACCACTGCCTGAGAATATCACAGCAATGCACATAAGTAGTGCCGGCAGATTGCATAGAGCTGTCTATAAAATAGGCTCAAATATTTTCTTTCTCAGCCAAGGATCATATGGAACCCACAATGATGCCATAAATATATAGATTGAGAAAAAGGGGGCTGACAGGCTTAATAAACATAAATGTGTACTCCACACGATCATGCATTTTAGTTTGTTTTCACTACCTACTCAGGCCCAGTCTCAGATATCCCACTTCAAGTGATGAAAGAGATTGCTGGATATCCCAAATTTATGGCTTGTGATTGAGATAATATATAGTTCATGCTGAGCAGCTTGGGTGGCCTGGCTACCTCATGTCATTGGTCAGATTTCACTCTCTAGTAGGGTCTATTAACAAGCCAAGATCTGTTTTTCGCAGAGAGAATACTTACCTACTGAAAAAAGCATGGCTTCACTCCAAAACCACAGATATTTCC
>NW_012140747.1:3315814-3349096 GCF_000956105.1 Propithecus coquereli | reverse complement strand
TTTAACAATGTATTAAGACTCAAAAGTCAAACTGTCAGCCACTTATTAGTACTTCAAACTATTTGATATCAAAAATATATCCCGAGTTGTTCTGAGGAGGCTTACTTTTTTTAAAAGTGTGCTAAATTCATCTATATTCCCCCAGTGCCTAGCATGGAGTCTGAGATACACAGAAAGCTCTCATCTCGGCCTCCATCTTACCCAGCACTGAACTTTGCACTATTCAGAAATGCTTTTGATCAAGTGCATGCTCATCCATTTAATAAATGCTCAAGCTTAACTAGTTGTCTATTGGAAGTGGTTTAAAAATCAAACTTTGTACTGCTTTGATTAACATACACCTTCAAGGGCAGGAATACAACTGACCTCATTTATTTCTAAGGTTGAGAAAAGTGACAACTATAATACCTTCTCCTTTCATAACTAAAATTTTAAGTTACTGGGATCAGAGTTCAGCGAATTATATCAGAATTTTCTTTATGGGTCAGAAAAAGAAGAAAACCCATTATAAGGATGCCCACAATTTAAGGCGATACCGATGAAGAATGAAAAGACACAACATGATGCCTGGAAGCTAAAAAGCCATCAATGGTGCCTAGTATAAGGACATTCAATGACAATGCTTGAAAAATGATAATACATTGAGAGTGGGAGAAAAGCAAAGTCTATAAACTAAAAAAAAAAATCTGCTTGTGAGTAGCTTCACCTTCAAAATAGAGAAGTAAAAATTTAAGCCCCTGAAAATTGCCATAGCAAGAGATATCAAAGGCCATTTACTAATTGAAGTTACTTTCTGTGATTTGTTTAGCTCCACCCAAGGTCTTCCCATGTCCCCAGGCTGCAGCCCCAGAATGCAGGACAGTGTCTGACACGTAGTAGACATTCAAATAAAGATTTGTTGTTGAACGGATGTGCCTGTTCTTAAATAACTAAGCTTGTACCTATTGTCAGTTAGTTTAGATGATGTACAAATTGCAGCCCTCAAAAATACTAAAGGCTACTAACTTTACCTTGATTATAAAATGGGATAGGGAAGAACTCAAATGTAGCTAGAAACCAATCGGAAGTTGATAGGGCGGGTGGCTTCAGAGCTGGTTTATTTATTTGTTTTTTGTTTTGTTTTGCTTTTTAATATTCTCAGGCAGTAGTTCAACTTCCAACGGAACTCTTAGCCTCTGAGCTGCCCTGCTGTCTGTGTTGTTGTTTGTCCTGTGAGGCCTCAGTAGGAGAATGTTCTTGGGCCCCTGCAAATCCTTGCGGCATGCCGAAGATCCCGGTCAGATTTATTTCCACTGTATCCCGTGATGACCACTCCTCCCCTCCCATTCTTGGAAGTTACCTGAGTGACCCTTTTCCTTGAAACCCAAAGTTTGTAACCAACATACAGAGAAGAGACTCTATTTTTTTGAACTTAGATACACTAAAAAAATAAGATGGTGTTTTATATCAATCATTAGTGCTCTGCCTTCCTTTATACCATTTGAAGATCTTTTGGTAAACATTGTCAGCTGAAAATATCTGATTGCTAAACTTCAATAGCTCACCAAGTAACAAACAGCTACTACTGATCCATTTTTTTACAATATGGTTGCACATGCCTAATATATTATCCTCCCTCCAAAATTATCTGCTTGCTGTAATGTCCCAGTAATTACTTTGCAAATGTTCCTTAAACAACATGTTTAAAAAGCAAAATCACGCTGCCCTATTCAACATTCCCCTACTTAACCCTCAATCGGTCCAATCCCTTCTTCCCTTTGCTTTTCACTCACACGAAGGAATGTTCTATAAAGCAGTAACTATTGATCTCTAACTCAAGGGGAAAGTGGGAGAAAAGGGGGCAGTTCTGAAAAGGAAATGGAGAGAAAAGTGTATCTGAGCCAGAAATGGACGTTTTGTAATGGCTGGTTCTATTTCGTCATTTTGCCATTTTATCTCCTCTCCTCGATACCAAGCTTTACACATTTTCTCACAGTTTTTACAAGACATGCATGGTCACCTTCACATCCATAAAGAAAACATGCTATCTGTAAGGGTGGCCAAGTTGTCTTCAAAGACCCACACGGGTTTGTTTGTGTTTATTCTTTCAGCAGTGAAAGAGATAATGTAAAACGCCACCGGTTCATTGATCTCCTAACACTTCTCTTTTTTTTCTCAGTTTGTGCCTGAAATATTTGCTTTTACCACCGCTTAGCTGTAAAGTATGTGCCTTCTATAACTATTATAGAAGGCATATTATATATTAACTTTTATATATTATATATAAACACATGATACATATAATATGGAACATTATATATTAACGTTATAGATTAACTTTTTCATTGAGGTATTTTATTTGCTGATTGATTGCTTAATGTCTAGTAGTTGTGGCCTAAAAGTGCTTATAGTACTTATTTATTTATTTCGTCCTTGCTAAATCTAAATGCATGTATAGCTTGGCCTCCTTTGAGGTGAAATTTTGGTAATTTTTAAAGATATATATGTGTATATGTGGAAGAAAATAAATATATATATATGTATAAATGCATATATCAGACACATGTATGTGTGTGTGTGTATATATATATATATATATATATATTTATATATGATTGTACCCATTTGACTAGTCCTGTCTCTTAAACGCTGCTCATTTTATAGATCTTTCCATGTCACATTATTTCAAATAATTAAAGTCAAAGGTGTTTTTTTTTTTTTTTCCAAAGGCTTTAGTACACTCAAGTCTTAGTTATTTAGCAAGAGGTTTAAATTATTTGTTAGGCTGTGCTAAGCGTGAGAGGAGATCCACTCAGCTAGAAGTTTCACATTTGAAAATGTTGGCAGATCACTCCAGCAAAGAAAATAGATATAGATTGCTCTGGAATGGCTGGACTCTAAGTGCAGAGGGACCTACTGCAGCAACAGTTGTCAACCAAGCTGCTGCCCGTAGACCACGGCTGTCCACCCTGGAGCAAGCAGGTGCCTCCTGGCCCCAGGCTCTGCCTGGTGAGTGACTGAATGACCACAGCGCAACCAGTGGTGACTCTCTGGTGGTCATCTGAACATCTTTTAGAGAGCGGGGACATTCGGATTGCTTGACTCTCTTTGGCTCTCATAGCCTGTTCTCTCTTTTAATATTTTTCAATGACTCAGTTCAGCGCCCTGAATCATCCAGATTCTCTGAAAATAAAAATATCCCGACAGTTTTTATGCCATTTACTATTTCTAAAAAGTATTGGTGGGAAGATCCTTTTGCAGCTCATAGACATGACGATTGGATTTTCATGCTCCTGTGTGAGATATTATCTCCCTCAAACCTTGTTACGATATTGGTACGTTACCCGTCTGATGTGAAAAAAAACATACATATATATGTAATATATATTTATAGATGAAAAGCTCTCCTTTTAGTGATGTTCACTTCACTGTTCAGAGCCTCACGTACCAATCCAGTTAATAACAATTCAACATTTCAAGGAAAAGGATGAATCTGGGCTTGTTTGTTTTTTATTATTTGTTATGGGTTTTTTTGGTTTTTTTGGTTTTTGTTTGTTTGTTTGTTTGTTTTTGTAGCACTAGCTACCACCACCACTCAGCACTTTATATACTAGTAACATTTTTTAACAGAGAATACCTATGAAGTGAAACTTACTGGAGTGGGAAGAAATTATTTCAGATTTCATAATAGGACAGAGCTTTTTGCTTCTTTTCAGCAATTGCTGTGTTTCCATTATATAGAATTGAGAATCACATCAAGTTTCTCTCTTTTCTTTGGCCGCAGGGAAGCTCAGAGCCAAATTTGCAACCCACCTGAAGTGAATCATTTTATATTTCAGACCATTTAGTTTACATACTGACCTTTTCTGGGGCTTTAGCTTATTTTTCTACCTTTATTTTCCCTTCATTCTGATTTTGTATTTATTCATTCTTTATCCTTGGTCCTGTATACGCACACATGTTAAAGTTTTTTGTTGTTGTTAATGAGGTCAGTTACGCACATAGAATCATAGCATATATGCATATGCACACACAGTAAGAAAAGTTTCCTGTAGTATAATAAAACTCTTCTTTTAATGTCCCTTTATGATATGAGAATACTCGAGCAGACAGATTCACACACCAAGACAAGAATGCGTGCTTATGTCTGCTGGTAGTGTTACTAGGGGAGAGGATATGGGGGGCATAATAAACCTCTCGACAGCACCCAGATCTGATCTGCAGGGATGTAAGTCACTGCCTGCTGTTGGCTTATCTCTGTTCATTTGGTCACTACACTCCTGAGCCACTTCATGTCCTCAAACGATCATTAGTCCTAATAAAAGGAAAATTGAAAAAGAGAGAGAACGAGGGGACACTAAGACTAATAAACACAAGCACCAATTGCCAAAAAATTGACTTCCTATCGACAAACATCATGATGAGTGAATTTTTCACTTCTCTGATGTTTCTGCATCGGGGTCCCCCAAGGTGTAATTTCTCTTTTAAAAGAGCTAAAAGAGTATTTTGTTTTAATGGCTTTAAGCTTTTTTTTTTTTTTCTCCCTACTGGTATAACACAGTGATGCTTTTGAACACACTTTCTTCCTCCTCCCTCGAATGACACTGACTGATTTATCTGGCCCTCAAACCATTATTATAACAAATCACCCAGCATCACCAGTTTGGGAAGCATATTCCAGTCGCCTTCCTAGGGGGTTAATGCAGCTGGAGACGGGTCCACTAAATTGACGCGATTGTCCCTGGAAAATATCGAAGGACTAAAAAGAGTCACTACCATTAGTATCACTTCTCTGACAGTAGTGATTTTTACTTTGAGTCTGCGTGTCAGCTACTGTGTCCAGCAACCATGAGACAATGAAATAATGATATGGAGACTGCTCCTCTGCTCAACCCATGGCCCAAGCCCTGTCTCTGGGAATCCCGCCAGCTACCTTTACTCCGCAGCTGCCTGCTTCATGCCAAGGAGGAACGAGAAGTATTTGTCATTTCACTACAAAATGCATTGCTTTGTCTTTGCAGCACAAGTTGGGAAGACTTTATGGGGAATGATGCTATACACCACAGGGTGAAACTTCAGATGAGGGTGCTTCCTCACATGCATGCTTCATGGCAGGAGAATAAATGTTTTCAAGAGTATCCACCCTAATGTTTTGAATACGTGTACTGCAGGAGGGAGGAGAAACAATTGGGAATTATGTTAATAAGTTGGTAACTTAAAGCAATTTACAGGTAAGTGAATATTCTTTCTCCCAGATTTTAACTGACTCCAAAATCGTGATACCAAAACTTCTTTAATACAGCAAGCACTATTTCCTTCTTTATATTCAAAATTGTGCCCCATATCCCTTCGGTTAAAGTGTATTTAGAACCACATTGCCACTTTCTGGGGAAGTTTCGGTCATCCTCTGAGAAGGAAGCAGAGAATGAATGCACATCGTTCCTAAGAGGCAAGCAGGTTTTAGGGACAAGTTAGAACCGGCCCTGACATCTTCAAAAGAATATCAGTTCCTGACTTTGAATGCAAGATTGTGCTTACCTATCCTGAATATTATAATTCCTTGGTCACTGGGACTGACCTTGTAGCTTGGCTCACTTGGTACATTTTCCCTTGTCCGCCTCTTCATTAGGTGCCTGTAAAAGCTAAATACTCACTTCTTCAGCTTCTCTGGCAGATAGGAGTGGTCATTTGACACAGCTCTGGTCAACAAAATATAAGCAAATAACCAAAACCAAAAACACCTTGAGAGGAAAGTGGCTGATGAGAAGTCAGTTGAGGGGGTGTGTGGCAAGGGAATTGTTTATTTCCTGATAAAAGAGAGCAAATGCTCCTGGCCTGGCCTATTTCTCCCAATTCCCTTTCATCCTGCATCAAAAGAGGTCTCCACGTGTGATGCTGTGGCAGCCTTCTTGCAGCCATTAAGCAAGAAGCACGGAGATTGAGCGAGCACATCAAGGATGTTAGAGTAGAAAGATAGAAAAAGAAAACCTGGGTTTCTCGTGGCATCATTTAGCAGTCGACCCAATATCAGAACTATACAATTCTAAACTTTTTCTTATGTCATAAAAATAAATTCTTTGTTGCTTAAGACACACTTAGTTGGGCATGCTGTTAGCTGCAGCCAAATACATTCCTAATGGACCTCATGGCCAAAGGTTTTCACATTTGCAAAGACGAGACTCACTGTGGATGAGTTAGTGTAAGTCAATGCTTATGAAATTCCAGAATCTGGAAGGTGAGGAATAAACATGTCCTCTTCTGCCCAGTTCTCATCAGATCAAAGAACTTGAGTTGAAGGGAAGGGCAGCTAGTTCCTTCCATCATTCACCTTCTTCCCTCAGATGAAGCCTCACTCATTCCAAAGAACTGGGGTATAAAGCCAAAACTTCTTAAAGAATGGGCCTCTTAAACTGGTAGGTTGTCTACACCCAAATATCTGTGATGCCAGAATGTCTTTCTTGAACTTGAGATCCTGATGAAGATTACCTAAGGTTCTGCCTGACACCCTCAATACTTACCCATTCTTGAAGGGATGGTACATTGTGAGCTGTCATGTTTTACCATTAGAAATAAGCTCCTTGCTGGAGCTATGTAAAACACTAAAATTTTGTATTCGGACAAAGGAAAATGGTGCATATGAGAAAGATAAAATCTGGCACTTAGCAGAAAGATTCATTGCTGACATTTTCATTTGGCTGTTATGGCGAGAAAATTCACAGCCAGTGGCTGTCAAATCCCAACATACAAGAGTTAACATGCTTCAGGAGTTGACAGATGCATTCATTTTTACCTTCATAAAAGAGAACAAAACAAGGTAGGGAGCACAGAGAGTGCAGGAATGACCAAATCTAATACTTCTTGACATGCATGGTTATAAAGTTTGGGGCAAAGGCACACATTAAGCCCCAAAGAAACACAGATTTCAAAGAATGGAGAAAAGCCAAAAACGATGGAAAGGAGTTCTAGAACTACACATTCAACCTTCTTTTCACTCCACTTCAACTTCTGCCTTCCACCTTTGCCAAGTCTTATTAGATGAGTGCTATAAGCAATGTAATTTATGTAAATAGAATCCATTATGCAAATGCTTCCAACTTGCTTGCTACTTAGAAATTTTGTTCTTTTATGTTTAAGAAACATAGCCTTTATCCCCTGGAATAGACAGATTGGTTATGTTTATGTTCTTAAAGCCTTCTGCTACTGTTCTGAGCTTTGAGGAAGAGTCATTTTTTATTTTAAAAAATGTTTTGCCTTGCCTCTCATCCCCTTCTATAAAAATAGCCTTTTTGTTTAATTTGGTGGTTTACACACTGCCTTAATGATTGCGGTGGTTTAATGGAAACTTAGTGAGAAGGGCAGTCCACAGAGATGAATGCATAGATTATACCCTCTACCTCACAGGGGATCTGGGTTAGTATGAAACTGAATAATTCAATTAATTCAGAGATCTCCGTGAGCTTTATTCCCTACTCTGTTTTAGTCACATTTCCAAATGTGAATTTGCTAACATTCTGGCTTAGAACCATAAATAGGGAGGCAAAAAAGTGTATGTTCTTTGTGTTCATACTCTCTCCATGCTTTAAAATTGCACACCAAATTATAATGAAATGTAGGAGAGCATGCTCCACTCTACACATGAACATACTAAAAATGCTCTTTCTACTAACGTAAACTGCATTTCCTAATTTCTTATTTATATGTATGCACATACATACATAAAATATGATAAAAGAAGAAGGAAAAGGCATATGCCATGGGAAAGAAGGAGTGTTAAAGAGTATGTCTTTGCTTTAATAAATGAACGTTGCAACAAATGAATTATGAATTGAAAACTCTCCTCCCACCCTGAAGAAACACATTTTCCAAGCTCATGACTCATTGCAACAGAACTGCAAGCTTCAAGTCGTTTAAAAACAGTGCTGGTTTAATAAAAGAGAACAAAACATACTAAAACTTCCAATCTGAGTGATGCTTATTTTGCCCCTGGATGACCAACCCAATGCAACCAGCCAGGATTTTAGGGCATTCACTTTTGAACTGTTCAAAATAAATTCCCCGTATTTCATTTGGACTAATCATTTCATTAAAAAAATCTTGCTTCCAGACACTACTATGTGTTTTGCTAGCTGCTTATCAATGGTATCTGATGACTAGTCCTAATATTTATGGGTGTGCAAATTAAGCTGGTATGTTTTCTGGTACTTTTCTTCAAATAGTCAACAAATATTTACTGGCTACCCACAGTGGCAGGCACTGTTCTAGGTTCTGCGATTACAGCAATAACCAAGAAAGACAAGGTCCTTGCTCTCGCGAAATATATAGTCTGGGGGGAAGAGACATATAATAAACAAACAGACAAGAGAATGAGACTATTCCAGACAGGACTGTGAAAAATAAAATGAACAATGAGGTAGAGTGAACAGGGGACAGGGAGAAGGTTGGGTCAGAGAAAACCTCTCTTGAGAAGGGAATATATCACTGAAATGTAAATTCTAAGAAGGAGGCAGTTACACGATGATCTGAGGAAAGTGTAATCCTGGCAGAGTGGACTGTCAGAACAAAAGCCCAGAGATAGAAATAAACTGATCCCATTTCAGAGACAAGGGGGGAAAAAAACTGTAGCTGGAATCCAGCAGAAAGGGGAAGAGAATAGTAGAAGATGAGATCAGTGAGGAAATCTATGGATAGATCACTCAGGGTCTCATGAGTCTTGGAAAGAAGTTTGAATTGTATCTTACTTAACTGGATTAAGAAGCCATTGGAAGGTTTTAAGCAAGGAGGGCTGTGACATGAATTGCCCTTTCAGTGTGTTACTCTGTAAAGAGTAGAGGGGCAGAGAGTGGGGTGCAAAGTGGAAACAGGGAGAATAATTTGGAGTATTCTAGATGAGAAATTATATTGTCTTGAGCTAATGGTTGCACTGGGATTTGGTGAGGAGTAGTAAGATGCAGGATATATTTTTGAAATAGAACTTAGAGGATTTGGTGACCAATTGGATATAGGTTACAAGGGAAATTAGCAGGAAAGTGTCTTTCATTGAGACATTTAGTTTTTCCTTAGAGACATTTCCTTTTATGCAATCATACTGGTTCTTACAAATAAAAAAGGTCAAATTTCAATGAACCAGAATGGTCTCGGCCACTTACTTCTCTTGCCATAAATCCATCTCCTGCAAAACATCTACTATCCTATTAATAGTTACTAAATTTATTGAATAAGACACCTCCCCCCAAGATCTCTAAGTAACCATAAGTTAGTACAGAAAAATTAAGAGCCGATATTAATAATAAAATTCTAACAGAAATCACACACTTTTATTCAGTATAAAACTACACATTCTAAAAAGTTTTTTTTGCTTTTGATTAGAATCATATCAACCCTTAAGGTCATTAGTAGGGAAACAACTTGATAAAATCATTTTGATAAATATAGTCTTTAAAAGCAGATGGTTTATAAGTGGGGAAATCTCCATCGCAACAGTGATTTGGGTGAGTAGTTTTGCAATCACTGTACCAACAGCTGCTAAAGTGCCACAGTGAGACACCCCTGCCTGCCTCACTTTCAAGCCAGTTGCAAACACACCAGAAGTTGGGTCACAATTCAAATCGTATCAGCAATTTATTTCAAAGTTAGTGAGTGTATCAGATCCTTTCCCGAGGATGTATTTCATCAAAAGAGAGAGAAAGGAGAGAAAGGATGAAACTTGGGGTTCTGAGGGTAAGATAGGGGATGCCTGCCACGGGGAACTAAAACAATGGCAGAGCCTGAAATTCCAACTGTGAAACTCACCTGTGATGTCACCCGACTCTAGTCCCAGGTCACCTGACTCTAGCAACCAGGAGAAAGGGAGGAGGTGAGCTCTATGTCAAGGTCAGCCTCTAGGAATACATGGGATTTTTACTCACCCAGGAGCCAGGGATGGGATTTGGAAGCAGCAGGACTGCCCAGGACCTGGTCAAGACCCCAGGGAGAGGTGCCAGGGGCCAGGCCTTGGCTGCTGGTGCTACTGTGAATATTCAGAGCAGCAACCCAGAATCAGAACATAGACCAGACCTCCAGCCCATGGGTCCCCCTAGCAAACTATCCACTTCCATTGCCACCAACCATGGCAGTGAAGAAAAATGGTTTTGAATACTCTAAACATGCCCAGACACCCTTGGGGCCTCCTATGTACCTGAGCCTAAAACAGATGTGAAGAGATGAAGACTCTGAAACGTTATTCCTATTTAACGTCTTGCTGGTAGCATCTTGTTTCTTGCCTTAACTCTTCTGATCTTACACTGAAAAGCAATCGTCTCCACATTCCTCTTCAGTGAACGCTCTAGTTTCCAATGTATGTGGCGTTCCTGTTTGTGTGTCGGGTCATTATGCAGCTCTTTGTTCAGTTCATTTGCCTTCTTCTCACCCTTCCTATTTTTCTTGTATTTAAAAAGGTTGTATTCTCCTTTCTTAGGCTAATTTTCAACTATAATATTGTTCTTCCTTTATGTTGAATTATTAAAACCCTTGCTAGAATTTCCACACAGTGTGAGAAATACTAACATGGAAAAACAAACGCAGCACACAAATCTGAGACAGCTTCCGCCACACTAAACAACCAACTGCATGAGGAAAGTCTCTGGGGTTGATCCAGTCGGTAACTATTATTTTTAAAGCAAATAACTGCTGATTGTTTTATTTCTGCATCTTTCTTTCTGAATTTTAAATATAAAAGGAGTCTAACCATATGGTATTAGTAGTAGGGAAAAAGAGAAGAGAGAATCACCCTTAATTTCATGACCTAAAATAACCATTACTGTTTTTTGAATATTTTGCTTTTTTACTTATTTTGCTTGTTATTTTGAAAATAATATGGTTAGAAGGGAACTCAACAATTTGGGTTTTACTGAGTAGGGTATTTAAATCAATTTATGCGTGAAGTCTCAGAAAATATTTCCCACAGTGATGGTAAATTATTTAACCATTATTAGATGCCAGAATGTGGAGGAGATGACACAAAGAACATTAAGGTAGATGGAATCATGCTTATTGAGTCAGCGTCTCGTTGAAATTAAACTAACAAATCAGAAAGTGAAAATTATGGGGAAAGGAAGCCCTACAAAATCCTGGATAGGAGGAAAGCATAAGTCAAGTCACCCATTTCCAGAGGGTCCAAAGCAATACAAAAAGATTTTCCGGGATAGAAATGGTTCGGAAATAAACACCAAAGCAGACGGGAGAAAGATAACTTGACAAGTTCACCCAGGAGATGCGCGCAAAGATATATTATTCATGCATAATGTAAATACTTCATTTTTTCAATACTTGTACAGTTGTCTGCTTGTCTTTTTTTATAACTGTCTGTGTCACATGTCATCTTAGATAGTTAGTTCTTAAAGCAATGATCCCCAACCTTTTGAGAACTGAAAATCCCTATTGTTTGTTACATGACAACTGCCCTTGCCCAACCTCTTCCCTCACACCAGAAAAAGTAGGGACGAGATCGGGAAGCTTGAAATTACGTGAACTTTCATTTTATGTAAATGGAAACTATTCTGGTTGAGAGGGATTTTACAATTCCAGCTGGGATGACCAAGGACTTCTCCCCACCCTCTTCCAAGGTTGCAAGCCATTTTCCTAGGGGGAAAGTTGGATCTAATAAAAGCTTTCTTTCTGAATTTTAAATATGAAAGGAGTCTAACCATACAAGCCATGGAAGGCTGGAGCCAATATCTCTGCTACATTCAAATATCCTCCTTTTTAGACCTAACCTCAACAGTGGCTGGGAGGAAGGGTTGCTATTTTCATTGTATTAAAATACCAGTTGCTTTAGTTTGTCAATGTCCAAAATGAAATAATCTTTGAAAAAGAGTTTTTGATGTGCGTAACATTCAGATTGTATCTCCTCTTGTGAAGATCAAGGCAATTTTCCCGTGCCCTTTTTCAACTAGAATAAAAGCCCGTTTTTCAGTGGAAAGATGGATGGAAATCCCTCCTCACAGACGCAGTGCACCATCAGGCAGGCGCACTCTCATTGGAGTGGCATCTTTAGTCCCCAGCGGGTTGTTCAGTGTCAGAGGCTCCAGGCTTGATCAACATCCTACACATTTTCTTGACAGATGGGTATCTTTGGCACCTCAGCCAGTAAACAACAGCACTAGTGCCCGTGATTACTTCCTCTTCTCTTTCGCCAAGCTATAAGAAAGAGATTTCCTTTGCCTTTAAAAAAAAAAAGTAAACATTGTTCCCTATTTTTATTTTTGTATTGTTGTTCTAAAATAGACCCTAAAGAGCCCATATTCAAGTTTTGATTTTTTTAATGCATTTGCTTTGGTAAACATGTTGCAGAAAACATCCATAAAAGACTCAAAATCCATTAAGAAGGAAATAACATTGTAGGTGGTTCTGATGATCACTGAACAGAGTTGGTGGCTTCGCCTGCCAGGCTGGGAAGGAGCACCAGGAGAGACTTTCAGGGATCCCAGGTCATGATGCCCACCCAGAGAAGAAAGTTCCTGGGGGAAATTTTTCAAACCATGCACATGCTCCCCCAGATGATTCAAATGAACTCCTCTCACCATCTGAGAACCACAGAGGCAGACAGCATGATTTAGGAATAATAGTCGTCGTGGTCTGAATACCAGTTGACGCCGTTCATTACCTGTGTGATATCAGACTCCTTAATAGCCTTTCTGTACCTCACTTCCTTGTGTGCAAAATGAGGACGCTGATACCTCACAGAATTGCCATGAGTGCCTGGTACATGGCAAGCATTCCGTAAGTGTGACTTGTCTCTCTACCTGTCTCAGAAAATGAGAAAGCTGGGGTGTCAGACAAAACTGACTTCCCCTTCTTGTTCATATGCGGAGATGACATTATCATTTTTTTGAAACCATATGTCATTTGACACAACAAATATATCCATGTCCACATATGAAAGTCAGAGTTACCTTTTTTTTTTTTTGAAAGAAATGGTCAGTGAAAAGAGAGAGAGGGGAAGGATCAGAGGAGGAAGAGAAGCAGGAAGATGAAGAGAACTAAATTATCCTGGGCTAAGCTTCGCTGGGTGCTTTCCAGATATTTGCATCCACTTAATTGTTCACATGCCCATGAGAGATGGGTACTGTTATCCCTTGTTTAGAGGTGAAGAAACTGAGACTCAGAGGGCTTAAGTGATCGACCCAGTTCAGAGTTAGAGCATATCAGAACCCAATCCTCTTCACTCCATATCCCTTCAGCATTTTCTGCATCATGGCACACGGCCTTGTCCCTATTCCCCATTTAACTCTTCCCTTCACTGCTGTTTCTTGGCGTTGCTGTTGTTTGTTTGTTTTCTACCTCACATTCAACTGGTATCAGCAATCTATTTCCTAAAGTAACCCAAGAAACATTTGTGTTACTTTAAGGAAAAATCCAGGTAAGCCTAAAGCAAGGCTTCGCTAATGCTCAATAGATAATAGATATTATAATTCTGTTGTTACTAATATTGTCACTAAGGACTCAGGGGACTGAGGATGCAGAGAGTTAAAAGAAATAAATCAGTGATGAATCTAACAAGTGTTCTGTCTGCCAACTATTAATAAGCTATATGGAAATCCATCCTTATAAAGTTGTTTTCCTTGAGCAGATTGTTGATGTGATTCAAATATTGAAAATCAATGTTACATGTGTCCATACTTTCAAAATATTTGATTCACTAGTTCATTAGCACATTTAGTACGGGACATTTGGCAGAATGATTGATCACTTGCAATACACATGAATAAATAAAATTATTGAGAAAAAATAAGGTTTTATACTGGCTGATAAATTTGCCCTTTTGGGTTCTTAAAATACTCTTATCATAGTCTCTAAGAAAAAGCCAACAGCAAACAATGATCTGGCCTCTGACATGTAACTGTCTTTTTGCTTTATAAAAAACTTCAAGATGGTTCTAGAATAAGGCTTGGTATCAGAAAAGAGGCAAAGAAAATTTTATGGACAAGATCCACATGTCACCAAGGCATCCAGAAAATACCAGGAAGCTCAATCTTAGCTCTCTCAACCCAATTCTTGTTGGGTATGCTATGTAGAAGAGGTATCAACCATGTTAAGGGAAGAATTTCCCCACTGGGGCCTCTGAAGCACACCCAATTAACCAGAAAATGGAGAAACGCTTGAAAGAATGAAGCCCAATCCCCAAAAGTTTCTGGGTTCCTATCACATTAGATAGCTCTAAAAATTATCCCCTATCAGCACTATAGAGATGGATATAAGTAATTAAAAAATTGTTCTAAGCTAATAAAACATTTCTTCTTGCTCAGTACTCATCTCCCAATCAACCAAGTGGATGAAGAAAGATTTATCATTACAATAGAGCATGTCCCACCTGTTTAGCCTTATCTCCTAGGAGGATTACAGGCTTATAACTAAACATGCTAGTTAACTGGGATGGGAATAATCTGAAAAGTATCGACACGTAGGAACACATTGAGCTGCAATATTTGAACCACATCAAAATCATATTCAAATAAAATCATGCTATAAAAATGGAATTTTTTTATTTTTTTATTTTAGGAAATTGTGGGGGAACAAACATTTTGGTTACATGTTATGACTTTGCCAGTTCTATACTGCAAATCAGTCTATTTAGTCTCATCATAACCTCATTTACTAATGTTCCCCACCCAAAATGCTCTTCACAGGGCTCTCCGTGTATGGAAATCCTATTCACTCACATCACAATCCAACTGAAAACATTACTTTCCACACAGTCTTTCTTTACCATCTGGCACCATTTCTTCCCCATTTAGTGAAACATTTGTAATGATCAATTACTCCTATAAGCTCTGATTTGCTATTGACTCATTCCACAAACATTTAATTCACACTATCACGTGTAGCCACTATGCTAAGTGTGGGAGGTACAAATATAAATTATGACAGTCACGACTTCAAGGTTTTGAATTTTAAGAGGTTCAAGCAGATTCTTAATTCCTAATTGTACTATAATGAGCTGAATGAATTTATAAAGAGATATGTAGGTCTGCATAGCATACAATGTAACTTATAGGTAGAGTACTAACTTGGCCTCAAAGGGTGGGGTCTAGGGACTCTTATTTAATTTATAGGCTGCTTCACTTTGTGTTTACACTTAAGATGTTTGTTATTTTTTTTTATATGTGGTTTCATATTACCCCAAAATACTGAAAGTTTATTGTGGGCCAAAACATGCCTTTAATTGCTATAGGTTTCCTTAAGTATCCTGAATAATATTTGACATACACAAAGTACCTCTAAACTCTTAATGGTATGTTGATTAGCTTGTATACCTAGTAACTAGAAGAAAGTGTCTAGAATGTTTGAAAGAAGAAATTGCAAACTAACAGGACCTCAGGCCAGTCTATAAAAGTGTTTGTGTATTTTCCTGCAAAGAGTCTTAAATTTTTAAAACCATGGCCATTATTTAAGATTTGATATATTTCACATAAAGACCCAGATTTCTGTACCGCCCTGGAAAACCAGAAAACCTGGTAGAATTTGTACAAATTCTCTCATAGCAACAAATAACTAGATTTGAGAAGAAGCTTTCATCATATTAGGGCATTCGCTGTCCAGGTCACCAGGGCCTACTGAGCCAACTCTACTCATTTACATTTCCTACATGGCCTCTGCATGTATTGAGTTTGCAATGTATTTTAAGCGTTGAGATCTTTGTAAAGCATTTGTCATCTCCAAATTCCTACATGCCCCTGGTTGGGCAGATAATTTGCATTCTGCACAGCCTCCATTATTCACCCCACAGTTGAAGGCACTGTCATGGGCTTAATCAACATTTATGGGAAAATAGAAGATCAGAGGGGTGACACAAGTGTGCACTGAGGGCATCCAAGCTTAGGAAGAAAAAAATTATTCTTATTTTATTCTCTGAGAACTAGTCTGCCTATGCTGTGTTCTCAGAAAAAAATTAATTAAAGAAGAAGAAGAAAAAGAAAAAGAAGAGAAAGAGAAAAGAAAGAAAGAAAGAAAGAAAGAAAGAAAGAAAGAAAGAAAGAAAGAAAGAAAGAAAGAAAGGAAAAGAAAGAAAGAAAGAAAGAAAGGAAAAGAAAGGAAGGAAGGAAGGAAGACTGGATTAGGAAGACCTAATCCAGTTAGCAGCTGCTATTATGTTCAATGCATGATCTCATCTTGGGGCTCAAACATTTTGTAGAATTTGCTAGGCTTTCTCATGGGAGGAAAACAAAGTATGTTAACTTGGCCTTTTGTTATTAATGAAGAAGGGTATGAATAAACAAGACTCATTCTTTAATCCTCAAAGAATCGTGTTTTTCTAGTAAAGTCATAAATATCTAAATCATCATCATCAACCGCAAAATTAATCATCTTGCCGGATGACTGAAAAGATAAAAAACTGGCAGCCAAGAAATCTAGGCAAGCATTCATTTTTCTGGGCTTCAAGTTCTTCATCTACCAAATGAAAAGAATTAGATGATCTCTGAGGTTCTTCCAGTTCTAAAGTGCCTTGATTTCTTCAAGGCACATCCTAGACGCCAAAAATTTAAGGAAATATAGACATTTCCCTATTCCTCAGGCACTTTGTAGAAGAAATGAGGTTCATAGAGAAACACAACAAAGAACATTACAAGCTGGTTGTACTCTATGCCCCATAAGAGAACAGACAAGAAGTATAGAATTTCAAAGGAAGAGGCAATTTCTGAGAGCAGGAATAATGTAGGGTCCACAAAGGAAGTGGAATTTGGGCTGGGCATGGAAATATGGTTGTATAACCAGCACAAATGGGAGGAGGCTCACGGGCAGGCCTTCCATGGAGAAGAGTCATGTGGATAACGTCCTGGCTATGACTGCCTCCGTGGAGGAGATAATGCTTCGTATGAAAGTCTTGCTCTCTTTTCCATTCCCTAAGCTCCATTCTCCACATCAATGATCCTTATAAAAGATAATAAGACCATCTGGCTTACCTGTTTAAACCCTCAGTGACTTTTACCTACAGGATATAGTCCAAACTAGAAAACACGGCACACCAGCGCCTCTGGGACCAGACCCATGCAGGTCTCTCCAGCCTCATGTCTTGCACCTGCTGACTTGTCCTCACACTCCAGTGACACACAAACACCAAAGCCCCCGAAGGAATCATACATATGTCTGCTGAATACATTCAGCATGAATTTACTTGCAGAAGCTTCCCCCACCCCTTCAAATGCCTCCTCTACCCTCTTTGCCTAATTTCTACCCATCCATTATGGCTCAGCTCACCCTCTCTTGCTTTGCAAATCCTTCCTTTATTGCACTCATAATTATCAGTGTCTGTTTTCTGCACTACATGGTAAAAACATGGAATAAATCTATCTTATTTGCCCCTGTATCGCCAGCATCTATTAAAATGTATGGCACGTAGCTGTCTCTCAAGAAATATTTGTTCAAAGAATGAATGAATGAGTTAGGAGAAAACAAAAGGAACAAGGAGACAGCAGTGCAGACAGTACACATGGTAGCCAGCCTCAGAGTTCAGATGTGAGTGTCTTAAGTTGGCATTACCTAACTTTAAAGTGTACATTGGCAAAGCCGGGCATGGTGGCGCGTGCCTGTAGTCCCAGCTACTTGGGAGGCTGAGGCAGAAGGATTGCTTGAGCCCAGGAGTTTGAGGTTGCTGTGAGCTAGGCTGACCCCACGGCACTCACTCTAGCCCGGGCAAAAGAGTGAGACTCTGTCTCAAAAAAAAGAGTACATTGGCAGGAGGCAGCTACAAATATCTCTGTTGATAGTCTGAGACACAGAAGTCTGGCAGGATCAAATGCTGCACAGTGTCACGTGTCTTGCTCTTCCACCGGATCAGAATTGCAGTGCCTGGGCATTTGAACACGAATAACTTTAGGTTCAGACTTCACCAGGAAGCTCAACGATGTTGCTCTAGAAAAACAAGATCCTCTTTTGCTCCTACCATGTAAAATTTGACTTTGTTGTTATAGCATGTTTAGCTGTAATGGAATGCAGGTTTAGACAAATAACTCATAATTATGACAGGGGCACTGAAGATGAGCTAAGAATTCAGTATTTTGGATGCCACCACATCTTTTATCCTATTGTAAATCATTGTCAATTCTGCTTTTAAAAGAAAATGAGAGCAGGTTCCAGGTGATGGCCACTTACTGAGAAAATGCAGATGGCATTAAATATTTCAGATTGATTGGCTTAAAATGTTTTTGACTTTTGTTTGCTCCTTTCCTTGGTGGAATTGGAATATAGGCTTAAAATTCCCTCTAATGCCAAACAGCTGCTACTTTGCTTTATTTCAATTAAAATTGAATGTAGCCGCCCCAGATGCCCTATCCGTGTGGATTTGCATAAGATGTCACTGAGCATCACCACTAAGCCCTGAAAAATGGCGGGGGGTGTGTGTATATTAATGAGCCATGGAATTTGTGGGGAGGAGGAGGGAGAAGAGAGGGTGATTCTGACATTTATTATAATAAATTACAGCACCAATGTATGCCTGTCGGTACGTTACATTCTCACTCATATGACTTGGGATCAAATATTTAGACTCAAGGAATCTTACAAATTATCTGGTCACATCCCCTTTCATGATTAGAAAATTGGTCCCAGAGAATCTCAGTGATTTGCCAAAGTCACACATCTGATCTGTGCCAAGGCCTCACCCTTCTCCCCTGACAATGTGCCCAGCACTTGGTATCATGAAAGCATTTTTTAGTATTTTGACTTTCATTCAGCTGTCACCACCTTAGCGTGCGGCCCATACCTAGCAAACTCCCACTTGCTCTCTCTCTCCCTTTCTCTGCATCACTTTTTTCCTTCAGCCAGAAATTCTACTTTGATCTAGGTAACTGTTCTTTCTATCACCCTGAAAGACAGACAGAAGCAGCCACAATGCTAATTTTCACTCACAGGAGTAATATGGACAGTTCCATTCCAGGCACAAAGGGAAATAATCTCAAAGAACTTAAGAAGATGTTTTTAACACTATGAATGGTATCAGCTGAGAGAATGTGGTTATGAAATATGCTAAATATGCCCTTTTCCTGCCTTTTCTCAATCTCCGTTTTATCATGAAACCCAGGAGACACCTTGTTACCAACAAAGGCACACTATTTGGATAGAGAAAGCTTAAAGGCATTCCCCAATGCATGTAATAGAATACGTGGAATAGTCAGAGTAAGCTGTTGTAACAAATAAGCCCTCAAATGTAAAATGAATCTACTATAAGAGACGTTCATTCTTACTCACTTAAGAGTGCTGGACAATGAATAAATTAGTAAGCTGTCCTTCTTCTGAGTAGTTATTTAGAGACTTTACTGATGAAGGTGACAGAGTCTTTGCCATCATCAACATGTAGCTTCCAAGATGTCCCTGAAAGCATTGGAATGCCAGCCAGCTGGAAGGAAAACAAGGAGCATGGAGAAGCACACGAGAGGCTTTAATGAGCCGGGCAGAAAAGCGAAGCAAAACATTTTCATTCACAACGTACGGCTGGAATTCAGTCAGATGGCCTCAACTAATCGCGAGTGGCTGGGAAACAAAGTCTGGCTGAATTTCCAGGAAAAAGAGAACATGCCACCTGAGTGATATAGAATCTATTTTAACGCCTATGATGTCACTAAATTATGTAAACACACCCTAAGATTAAATAAATAAATGGCTGCTTTGATTTAATCTTATTTATATTCTCAAATGCTTCCACGGTTATAAGGTTGGAAAATCAGAGAGACACATTGCTTCTCTCAAGCCAACTAACGACTTCTAAGATTAAAGATATAGCTAATACCATAAGTTAATAAATGAGGAATCTAGGCAATAAACCAAGTATTTGTAGTGAATGTTACAACTCACCATGGCAAATAATTGGCTCAATTGATTTATTTTTTTTTCATTAAAACTGCATACCCACATAAATCCAATGAGGGTTTTAATCAAACTTTCCAAGTAGTTCAGCTTTAAACCTAAACATATTCAATAGTCATTGAAACAATCATATTTGCCTGGATTGACCATTTCATTAGATGCTTCCATTTACTGAGCATCTACTTTTCATCAGACACTGACATATGACACATGATGCCTCTATCCCCATGGTGTCATCCATTTTGCAGATGGGAAAACAGAGACTGAAAGATGAATAACTTGTTCAAGGTGAAGTTACGGGGTTGAGATTCCAACCCATGCCCATTTAATTTCAAAACCTTGTGGTTTCCACTGCTTCTCAGTCAGTCCTTTCTTAAGTTTAGATGAGTTGGATGCAGATTCCACCAGAGTATTGGGATATTCTGAATCTGAGCTCAAAGGTGTTTGCAGAGACTTAGACTAAACAGCGATATCATGAATTGACAGGACACATCGTCTCGCTCATGTCAATCCATTACTTACTAACAAGGAGAAGGAATGAGACACAGGGAGAATCTTGATGTATTGCTCCTAAGAGTCCACTTTTTAATCCAGTTGTATGCCTTTCCAGCCTCTGCTTTGGGAAATGCAGATGGGGAAGGCAGGATCAAGCCTACTCAGAAATAGAAGCCGAGGTATTATCCTAGCAACTCCCTGAAGCAATTGTACAACATTGTTTGCCTAAGCCTTAAGTGCTGATGTCTGGCCGTGAACAATGCAAAGTTCAAAGGTTTGCTTATTACCATAATGGGATATAAGTCTTTGCTGTTGGCTGCAGAATAATGAAGATAATTCTTGTGGATTGTTCCTTCAACCTGTGTGTATTTAAGTTAAATAAGTTTGTTATATAGATATTTGCTTTTTCTTTCTTTCTTTTAAAAAAAAATTTCTGAATTTTTCCTTCTTATGATCGGTTTTAAGATGATATTCAACAAGATCTTTCATCAGGGGCAGAAGATTGTAAATTGAGTTTCTCCTCCCTGAGCAAAACATCTCATCCTTTAACTTTCCCTAGTCAATAAATAGCACATCGCATTAGTATTTCTGTATTTGCCAATAATGGGAGACGTGTTACCCTGACAAAAGAAGATTTAATTAAAACACACAGACGCACACGCACACACACACAACACAAATATGTTCATAATATTGCAAAACATTGGCAGGAAACAAATGAGAACATATTGAAAAAATAGAACATCTCTTCCCCCTACATGATAACTTTAGCTACAGCAGTGATAATAAACTCACAAAGCAAAATAAAATAAGGGTTTTCATCCACACATCTTTAGGGTTAACCTTTGAAGATATATTAACTTGCCTCTGCTTGATATGCCCTTAAACACTCAGACTCAAAGCCAAAAACCTGTAAAGCATTTAATTTTTTTAATTATTCATGCTGCATACTCATTCTAGAGATATATATTCCAAAAGTGCTAAAGTCTCCACTTTGGGACCACTGACCTAAAAAAAGAAATTTGGGGAATTTAGTCACACCGTTCCTTCTGCCTTGGAATGTTTGGGCCACTGCCAGCTCATAAGTACTTCGTATGTTAACAGCAAGGAGTTGGTCCAGAAACTGTTATCCACAAGTTTACAATGAAATAAAGAACATGAGCATTTACCTAAAAGATTTCTCCTAGTAATCCTCAGAGTTTGGGGGCTGGGGAGTAGAAGGAGAAAGGGGAGAGAGAAGGTAAATACAGTCTATTCTTCAGCCCTCCTCCTCACAACCTTCTGCAAGATGGTTGGGAAGCCTTGCAGTGGCCAAGGCTTCCTTAACACCTTTCACCTAACCTGTTCAGGTTCATCTGACTCAATGGTGATACACAGAATCCTTACTTAATGGTCAAGTTACTCTCAAAAGAACAAGATGGTCTGGAAGAAACAGTGGTTATAACTTTCATTTGGCCTCACCTTTTTGGTGTTCCCTGAGGAAGAGGGCTTTCAGTCTCTGTCTTTTGAACAAAGACTGTATGTAATACAGGGATGTTCACTCTCTCTCAACCTCTTCCTATTGTCAAGTAATCCCTCCTTTCATCAAGCCAGCCTGGTGATCTTACTGCCTCTCACAGTGCTATGGTTTGAATCTTTTTTGTCCCTCCTCTCCCAAAAAAAACCTCATGTTGAAACTTAATCCCCAGTGCAACAGTGTTGGGAGGTGGGGTCTAATGGGAGGTGTTTAGGTTATATGGACTCCACCCTCATGAGTGAATTACTATTTCTATAAGAAGGGCTTGAAGGAGAAGGTTTGCTGTCTTCTACTTGTCTTCCACGCAGTGTAGGGAATAGCATTCCTCTCCTTCAGAGGATGTACCACTCAAAGAGCCACCTTGGAAGTCGAGACCAGGCCTTTACCAGACACCAAACCTCCTGACACCTGATCTTGGACTTCCCAGCCTCCAGAACCATGAGAAATAAATTTCTATTGTTTATGAATTATCCAGTCTATGATATTCTGTTATAGCAGAACAAAACAGATTAAAACACATGGGAAAATGCATCATCCTTCTGGAAAAAGGAGGATTTTTGAGAGCTTCTTGTGTGGCTTAAACACTAGGTTTCTCAAGCCTGATTGAGGTGTTGAGGTGCTCAATTGCAAACACAGGAAGAGGGAGAAGGAGAGAGGTGAGATCTAGTGCCAGGAGAAAATGCAAAGATTATTGCTCCAATTCTGTTTCCTTCACCCTGTCAGGATGAACTGCAGCTGGTGTTCTCACTAGTTTACCCAAGAAACAAACACATGCCAAAGCAAGCAAGAATTTTTCCCTAAGGCAATCAGATTTAATCATTTATGAAGAAAAGACATTCCCCCTATCAACATGATTTCTCATGCTGTCCTTAGGAAACAAGAGTCCTGGTATTTCAAGACAAAATGTTTCCTGACTCTTTTCTGAGCCAAGTTCACCTTACATAAGCCACTATAGTAATTGGAACTAGCTCTTTCTTTGCTACCCAGGAGGGATGGTATTAATTAATTGCAATAAGATTTTATTTAATTGCAAGTCCATGTCAACAGTACCATAGATGTGAGGGAGAGTATTTCTTTCTGCTACTGATGCAAAAATGTTCCGCTTGATGATACAGATAAAGACAAAGAAGAAAAAGACTCAGACCACAAGCAGTTTATAGTCCAGTAGGACTATATTGGCTATCTATTGATGCATAATAAATTACTCCAAAAAAGTAGTAGCATAAAACAGCAAATAAAAAATTATTGTATCACCATTTCTGTGAGTCAGGATCTGAGTACAGCCTAGCTGGGTGCCTCTGTATCAAGGTCTCTCATGAGGTTACAGTCAAGCTATCAATCAGAACTGATGGAGACTCATCTGAATCTACTTCCACACTCACTCACATGGACCTTGAACCCTTGCCTTATGGGCTTTTCTACATGGCAATTTGCTTTCTCCAGAGCAAAAGTTCTAAAACAGAGTGAAAGTGAGTGCTCAACACAGACGCCACAATCTTTTTATCATTCTATTCTGCCTTGGCTCAGTTTAATCTTACCCTTGCCATCAGCAGGAGGGACAAAAAGCCATTATCTTTGTGGATCAATGAAAGACAGTGAGAATACTGTCTAACCTAGATTGAACATTCATTGCATGGCCAGTCCGAGCCAGGTATGTTCTACCTGCTATGCTTGTTGCCTCCTGATAAGAGAACTAGGAATAACAGAGCCTGTATATCTAGGGTACTCTCCTAAAATACCCTCCAATCTCCTGACTTTTGGGACCACTTTGGATGAGAAATTATGTGAAACTTTGTCTTGTCCCCAGGAAAAGTCCACTTTGCCAAAGCAGACAAGAACCCTGTAAAAATCGTCTGAGAGTTATTTGAAGCGGGAAGCACCGTTATCCATAATTATAAAGGTTTTAAAAATAATTGTAGGTTTTAAAAATCGTTGTGGGTCCCAAGAAAGAGAGAGTCAGATCATCAATCATGCAAATTTGGGACTGGTACTATCACTTAAAGATTGTTCCTCCGAAAGTACTTGTTTATAAACAAATGAGATGTGGTGAGGATTATAGGTGCTCACCAAAATACTTTGTCTCTTTTACCAGAACATAGCTGGACTACATTTCCCACCTTCTATTGAAAACATTACTCTTTTTAAGAAAACAGTTTTATCGAGGTATAATTGACACACAAAGAACTATGCATATTTAACATATACAATTTGATGAGCCTGAACACACGCACACACCTATTAAACCACTACCACAATCAATTTAATAGACATATCCATCACTCCGAAATTTTCCTTATGTTCCTTTGTGGTTGGTGGGGGGTGTTGTTTTTTGTTTGTGTTTTTACATGGTAAGAACACTTAACATGAAATCCATCCTCTTAACAAATGTCAATTGGCAGATAATGGATTTAAAAAATATGGTACATAACCACAGTGGAATATTATTCAGCATTTAAAAACTAAGGACATCTGGCCATTTGTGACAACATGAATAAACCTGGATGACATTATACTAAGTGAAATGAGCTAGTCGCAGAAGGGCAAATATAGCATGATTCCACTTATATGAGATACCTAAAATAATCAAGCACATAAAATCAGAGAATAGAACACTGATTACCAGGGGCTATGGAGAGGAGAAATGGGAATTTGTTGTTCAACTGCTATAAACTTACAGTTATGCCCAGTGAATTAACTCTAGAGATCTGCTGTACAGCCTACTGCCTATAGTCAACAATGCTGTATTAGGTACTTAAATAGAATGGGAGAAAATATTTGCAAACTATGCATCTGACAAAGTACTAATATCCAGAGTCTAAAAGGAACTCAAAGAAATCAGAAAAAAAAAAAAAAACATTAAAAAGTGGGCAAAAGAGATGAACAGACATTTTTCAAAAGAAGACACACAAATGGCCAAAAAACATATGAAAAAATGCTCAATATCACTAATCATTAGGACAATGTAAATTAAAATCACAATGAGATACCACCTTAGCCTGTCAGAATGGCCATTACTAAAAAGTCAAAAAACAATAGATGTTGGCATGGGTTTGGTGAAAAGGGAACACTTATACACTGTTGGAGCAAATGTAAATTCATACAACCTCTATGGAAAACAGCATGAAGAATCCTCAAAGAACTAAAAGTAGACCTACCATTCGATCCAGCAATCCCACTACTGGGTATTTACCCAAAGGAAAAGAAATCATAATATCAAAAAGACACCTGCACTGATATGTTTTGCAGCACAATTCACAATTGCAAAGATATGCAATCAACCTAAGAGTCCATCAACTGATGAGAAGATTAAGAAAATGTGTGTATACACACACACACATATACACACACTCCATGGAATACTACTCAGCCATAAAAAAGAATGAAATAATGTCTTTTGCAGTAACTTGGATGGAACTGGAAGCCATTATCCTAAGCGAGGTATCTCAGGAACAGAAAAACAAATACTGCATGCACTCCCCTATAAGTAAGAACTAAGCAATGGGTATACGTGGTCATACAGAGAGTGGTATAATGGACTTTGGAGACTCAGAAATGCGGGGGAGGTCAAGGATGAAAAGTTACCTGTCAGGTATGATGTACACTATTGGGGTGACGAGTACACTAAAAGGCCTGACTTCACCACTAGACAATTCATCTATGTAACAAAAACCACTTGTACTCCTTAAATCTATTCAAATTTTAAAAAATAAAAATAAATTGTAGAAAAACTAAAAATATATTTAAAGAAAAAAAAAGAAAAAGAAGAAATTTACCATCAGAGCCAGTAATACTTGCCCTCGTGGAGCTCACAGTCTACTGGATCTAAACAACGAGATATTTGTGTCCACACTTTGTGCAAGTCACCGCGCTATCTTTAAGAACTACGGGAGTTTAACGGCAAATCCCCATCAATTCTGATTGCCTTTCGCAATCACCACCGGTCTCCCCTTCTCCCACATGTCTTCTCTTACCCCAGCACCGGTGCAACCCCCCTACTACCAGCACTGCCCCCCTTACCCACCCCATCCCAGCCTCTCTATGCAATTGCCGCCCCCGGAAACCAGTGAGGAAGGCACCCGTGGTCATATCCAGCAACTGCCTAAAATCACAGTATCCTGGAAGCCCTACAGCCTCCTTACCTCATCCCATTAACCATTCAGGACCCACGACTGCCCCGAAAGAAGACTGGAAGGGAATATGATCGACTTTGCAGAGTGTGGACAGACCAAGAAACATCGTGACGTGCTCCTGCTCTTCACCGTTCTGCATCCTTTATCCATTTCCTGTCTTACGTATTTTCCTCCTCTTACTCCTTCTATTGTCTTTAATTCCTTCGGTTTTTGCAAACCCCTGTCTATGTCTTGGGCTTACCCCTGAGGTTTCTATCAGCATTATTTAAAGACACAAATTCAGTTTTTTCTCTAAATAGAGTGAGCCACTGCCTAAAGTATGTGATTTCAAGCGTTCCAGGAAAGAACACACTGAAATTCTACCTTCTTCTACCCCGAAAAATATTCTCCCCAAGCTCTCCGTGATAACTGACATTGCTTTAATTCATTCAATAAAGATGTATTGAGCCTCTACATTATGACAGGCTCAGTTCTAGATACTGGGAATAGAGCAGTGAACAAAACATAAAAATATGGGACAAATATTTCTATTCCACAATTAGGGCTCCCTTTAAATAAAAATATTGCTGAGACGTGACACACAGATTTACATAAATACTGAATTATTCATGCATGTCATTACATTTCTCTGTGAAAGTAACGCATCAGTAGGCAGAGAAGGAGGACTATTCAAGGAGCAGTGCTGGCCCCTTTCTGGTTCTCCCATGATCAAATCACAAAAGTCATTATGACTATGTCATTTTGTAGAAAGAACATACTCTTTGCAGTTACACAGACGTGAGTTTAAATGTTGGCTCCATCACTTGCAAGCTCTGTGACCTTGAGCCAGACAGTTAACCTCTCTGAATCTCTGTTCTTTCATCTGTAGAAAGAGAGAAATCAATATCAATTTATCGGGATTGTAAAGTGAGATCACATGCGTAGGCCCCGAGAGCATGCTCTGGCAGAGTCGGGCCTCAGCAAACATCAGCGTACTTGCCGTTCTCAAAGTAGCGTGGTTTATGGCCAGAGACCAGTGAGCTGGAGTGACTGTAATAACGCCAGCACATAACGGCTGAAATTGCTTTAATAAGGGACGGAGACTGATTTCACAATTAGAGTTGTTTTTCCATAATTAGCAAAATTGCTACCCCTGGTTTGTGATCTGGCCATACCTACTCCTTTTGCATGCACAGCCTGCCCTGGCAACTCAGGACGCCAAACGCAAGAGGTGAAATTTCCCCGGAGCCCTGGAGCCTGTTCAGGGTGCTGGTCTTTTCCTAAATTAGCTTGAACAGAGGCCTGGCCAGGAAGTGTACGAGGGTGAGCGTCGTCAGACCTTGATTCTGAAAGCAGGCACAGAGGGCAAAGAGATAAACGCTCACCTCGTGCCATCCCCCGCTTTGATGTCATTCCATGTCATTTTATTTACCGCCTCGAGGGAATCAATTAAAACAGCGCTAATTTATGGGTCTTAATGAACAAGGTATTATGCAAACTGTAAGCATGACAGGCTTCTTGAATTGGAGAACGCTCAAAAGCACAATCACCTGATGTAATATTCGCTTTTAGCTCTCCCTCCCGGATTCCAGAACGGCACAGGAATGAGCACAGTAATACGTGCGTGTGTGTGTGTGTGTGTGTGTGTGTGTGTGTGTGTGTGTGTAGGATGCATGCTGAATATGCAGGAGTTTACTCTTCCTCTCACCCCGACTTCTCTCCTCTCTAAGAAGCCAGGCCAGAATGTTTACTGAAGAGATTATCTTCACAATCCATGGCGGTGTTTTGCTTTACACATCACCTCTCGGACTAAGCGAAGAATGTATCCCTTAATTGCCCACTCGTGTAATTGGTACTTCTGAGTCTCTACGATTAGGCAGACACCGTCCCAGACTCCAGAAATGTTAGGGTGAATAAAACACAGTCCAGTGGAGGGGGCGGACACCTACACAGCTACAGCACATTATTGGACCACAGAGGAAAGATTAGTTGCTTTGGCGAGTGGGGAGTGCAATAAAGGCAGGATGAGCTTCACCGAGTCCCCAGGAGAAAAAGCATCCCCTCCCTCTCCTGTGATCAGCCTGTGGTTTCCCCAGACCACCCCGCCACGCACCTGAGTCTGGCTCTGCGTAGCTCTAGGAGCTCTGAGCTCTCCTCTTCTAAATCCCATTTTCTGCCTGGACAGACATTCCCGGCAGGATTCATGCACGAGGCCTTTTCATCAGTGGACTTCTCTGGCCTGAAATGAGAGAGTTGTCCCCAACTGACATGCCTGTGGCCGGTAGACCTGGTCACAGCCAAGTCCCGTTCACCATGATCCAAGCACCCTGCCTGCCGCCCAGACAGTTGGCCCTCGGAGGCACTCGGCCGGATTAGAAGCTGAACCTGGAAAGAGCGGACCGTCATCAGCCACCACCCAGACCGGAAAGCGAAGCTGGCCCTCCCATGCAGAACCAGCGCATGGTTCCAGCTGACTTTCAGCCAGGCCACCTCGCGCTCACCCGCCCGTGTCTCTCCGCTCTGTCACTGTCGTGATGCGCAGCTCACAAAGCCAGTCTTTACTCGCAGAGGCCGCGTGCTGTGTGGTTAACAGCCCAGGACCTGGAACTGGGCTGCTGGCTTTGAATCCGAGCCCTTCCGCTTGCTTACTACGTGCCCTCGGAAAAGTCACTTGGCTACTCTGTGCCTCTGTTTGCTCATCTATGATGCGGGGATAATAATAATTCGTTCCTCGCTTGCTGCGAACAACACAGCAAGAGGCAGTCAGGCAGCAGAGCCGGTGCCCTGCGAGTACTTCCCATCCCCCCGCAGCCCTGCCTGCTCTGTCCTCCTTTCTGGCCATTTTACCTCTCTTGGCTTCTCCTTCTCTTCCCTCATCCTCACCCGTCTCCGTGTTCACACCCAATGATGTCCTCTCCCTTCTTCTCTCCCTTCGTGGTGGAATATTGTGAGCCATGATAGGACAATGAGGCGCACATTCCTCGAAATGTCAAGATTGCAAACCAGGGGACAGATTTCTATTTACGAGATTAACCTGATGAAACTTGAGCACAGCAGAAACGTTCCATGGAAATGCTTGCTGGTCGTGGTGATAAATGAGCAGTGGAAAATGCTTTCGAAATCAAAGCTTCATCCAGCCAGTCCATGTATGGGTCATAACTTTCTGTCCTTGCTCTGTTAGGAGTTTGTAGTGAGGTATAGCTCGGTGTATCCCAGGACAGCTTCCTTGGCATAGATGGTAATTTCTCTACTCCAGGACTCAAAGTCCTGTTTACCAAAATTCTGGGTCACATCTCATTTGCAAGAACCCTGAGAGGGGCTTTGCGTGTGACCCTGGGATGCAGACTTCTGGACGTCTTGTTGTTTACTTATGTGTGTCCCCCTCCAGACCCAGTGCCAGATGGCAAGACTGTGTCTTATGAATCTCCATATCCCCAGAACCGAGCCTAGTGCTGGCATGTATTGTTCACACCACCAGTACTTGTTTAATAAATTAAAGGTAAGGACTTTGTTCTTGGAAATATTTCAGCAGTCCCCAGGGACAGATGAGGATGGGCATTTCTCTTTCTGATGATGAACCAATGGCAGTGTGCGTTGCGATCTATGGCACACAAGTTGATGGCACCCAAGCTGGCTAGTCGGGATGGTCCTGCTGAAGGAGGCAGCCAATAACGCTGGCACTTACTGTCATCGTAGCAGTAATCCGTGTCACCCCCCAAGACAGACCATCTTGGAGAAACTGAGGCAGAACAACATTCTCATACTTCCTTAAAGGTAAACTTTCCTCTCTGCTTGTAGAAAGTGAGCTCGCTGCTAACTCTGGGAATAACAGAACGCAGTGCTGAGATGCAGGGAGTGGAGCCAGAATGCCTGGGTTCCAAGCTCAGCCCAACTCTGCCTGTCACTAATTATATGACCTGGCCCAAGGTATTGGACCTCTCTGTGTCTTGGTTTCCTGATCTGAAAAAACAAGGCTTATAACATTAGTGTTGAGAGGTGAGAATTGAATATGATTATAGGAGTACAGCACGTAGAGCTTGCTTGGCTTGGGGTGTGCCGTGTCGGTGTTTGTTTAGTGACAGTGTTATCCAGGTGTGACGTTGGGTGCAAGTCCTGTATGATGACAATAAGGGAAAATGCCAAGAGCAAAAACCAGCTAATGTTCCTGTATCTCTGGCCACTGTGGGCCAGGCCTGGCTGGGAGCAGTCATTATTGTAATTAAAAGCAAGTTTCAGCATCTCGGAGGCTCAGGTGGGATGGAGTCAGCTGTCATAGGTTTAGGCTTGTGAGAAAGCAACACTGTAATAGGCCATAAAATCGCTCTGACCTTCCTCCCTAAGCTGTCACGTGCCGCCGGATCGATGCCTCCCTGGCACCTGCCG
Organism: Propithecus coquereli; assembly: GCF_000956105.1. Classification (NCBI taxonomy): domain Eukaryota; kingdom Metazoa; phylum Chordata; class Mammalia; order Primates; family Indriidae; genus Propithecus; species Propithecus coquereli. The sequence goes on along the minus strand of NW_012140747.1, from coordinate 3,318,778 downwards.
TTGCTAGTAATTCGGGCCCACTTACAGCGCACCTCCTTGCTGCTGCATCCATGCCAAGAACAGCTCAAGGGACTGATAAAGAGACCTGAGTGCGAGGGCCACACGACCAGGGCTGACGGGGGGAGGGGCGGCGGGGGCCCAGGGGGCAGAGGGAAGTGAGCACGAGGGGAGAGAGAAGCCAATCTCATTTTCACATCCCTCTGACCCCGGGAAGAGAAAGGACAGCAGAAAGCTTGTTAATAGCAACAGGACACACAGCCAATCCTTTCTTTTCTCTGCTTTCCACGAGACCCAGGTGACACCGTAACCTGATCTGTGTTCTCTGTGCTCCCTGGTATTTGGCCTACAGGTCTCTGCGTTTTCTCTGCAACCTTTTAAAGCATAAAAACTGCCCCGTGCCTTTCTGAAGCATGTGTTGGAGACAAAGAACACAGGAATATGTCATTCCCTATAAAGGCCAGGAAGGGTGTTATGACCAGCGAGGTGCTAAAATGACATTTGCACTTAGGTGACAAACAAGCCCATTCCGTTCCAGGTAAAGGCCAGGGCTGTTTCCAAGAACTGTGAAACACGGGAAAGTAAAGGCTGCCCTCCTCAGGGCGCTGTGGGGAGCACAGCTGCTGCTTCGGAAGGCAGAGGACGCACTGGGAGACAGGTGGCAGATGGATGAGGAGTCAAGGACGGAACCACGACTGCTGTCAGGTGGGCGCTGCCTTAGCTCTCGTCTTTGACCAGTGTCCTCCCAGGGACCAACACATCAGGAAAGAAGCAACAGACCAGGAAGGTTGATGCTGGTCAACCCAGACGCCTTCTCACGTAAACAAAGCCTTTTTTAAAATACGATTTCAAACAAATTAAACCTGAAAAACAAGATTTCTAACACTGTAAGGATTTGTGAATAGGTGCATGAGACTGATACAAACTGCAGCTGAATGCAATGCGCTTTAGGACTAGGGGGACAGGCAGCCTTGCTCCACACAGCTCGAGAAGAGAAAATACAAAAGTGGCAGTTGAGAGACATAAGGACACCCCTAGCTCCCTCACGAGATTAGCTGCCTGCAGTTGGGCAAGGTACTCTCGCGCTATTGGACTCAGTTTTTTCATCCGTAAAATGAGGTGCCTGGGTTAAAGGATGCCTGAGATTCCTTCCAGCCGAGACACGTTATGATCCATGACCTTTATTTTGTGCTCTTGGCCAGCAGGGTAAGTGCTCCAGAGGAAATAAATGGAGCAAAGGAAAGAATAAACTAAAATAAGAATGTCACACCAGCCCATCCATTTTCTACAGCCTGTGGGATCACCCCGATTGAGGGTCCTTGGAGTTAGGACAAGAGGGTCTACGGTCCTGCTTTGGGTTCCTAATTGCTGATAGGATTCTCTTTTAATCCAACAAACTGACATCATGTTATCTTCTGTTATTTATCCAACATACTGACATCATGGTATCTTCTGTTATTTTCTTACTTAACAAATGCCAGAAATGTGATTTTTAAAAAGACAAAAGTTTTGATTTTTTAAAAAAAAAAGATTCTACACTAAAAGAGTTTAGAATCTTACAGTTCAAAGATTAATCCCAAAATTCCTTAACAATAGAGCTCTCGGATGAAAGCATCTCTCTCTCTCTCCCCCCTACCCCCTCTCACACACACATACACACACACACACACACACAACTCTATCTGAAATTCAGTGCTCAAAGCAATCAGCGATGAAATGTAGAACAAAGGACCTCAACAACAGGCTGCAGTGGCGTGCCACCTGAATCTTTGGGACGTTTCTAATTGGTGAGGAGGAAAATCCACAACCACAGTGAGCCGCCCCGGGTGGAGGAGCTCAGGAGATACTGACGGGGGATTCAGAGCTATCACGTGAAGTCTATTTCCGTGCCTGAACACCACACAATGCCTTTCTCTCCCTTGCACACACCTCTAATGTGTGTGAATTGTATTTTTTTTTAAAAAAAGTAAAGTTCTCTTACTTTAATCCGCCAGCCCATAAAACGGTTCAGTCAACCCCAAAGCTATTTTCTTGGCTTTTGCTCCAAGAAGTTGTCAGGAGGAAAGAATCACAGCTGCAGACTAGTTCTGCTTTAAGAAAAGATTGAGGCAACAACCCTGGTTCTGGGCAATTAAAACATGGGCCAGGTGATGCTCAGGCGTCAGTCCTGCTAGCTGTTAGAATCACTGCTCTCCTGCACCCAGAAAGGTGGACGGCAGGCAGGAAAGTTTCGTGGAGCAACTTGCTCCTGAGACCTGGCTCTGCGTCCGTCTCCCTTTGCTTCCCTGCGCACACCTGCCGCAGGGGGACAGCAGGGCAGGGGTGGTCCCGCCCCGCTCCAGAGGCACCTTCGCACTGTGAGCCATGCTGGGCCTTGTGCCACTCGGGCAGAGTGGCAACGTGAAGCCCCTCATGGCCGTTGGTCTTTGCTAATTCTCCACTTTAACATCTCTTAGACACACCAGGGAAAATAAAGCGCAAAAGTATAGGAACCCAGGCAGGGCGTGGTGGCTCACACCTGTAATCCCAGCACTCTGGGAGGCCAAGGCGGGAGGACTGCTTGAGCTCAGGAGTTCGAGACCAGCCTGAGCAAGAGCGAGACCCTGTCTCTACTATAAATAGAAAGAAATTAGCCAAACAACTAAAAATAGAAAAAATTAGCCAGGCACGGTGGCGCGTGCCTGTAGTCCCATCTACTTGGGAGGCTGAGGCAGGAGGATCACTTGAGCCCAGGAGTTTGAGGTTGCTGTGAACTAGGCTGACGCCATGGCACTCTAGCCCGGGCAACAGAGTGAGACTCTGTCTCAAAAAAGGAAAAAAAAAAGTATACGAATCTGAAACATTGGATGTTAGATTCACTCTTCTAGCCTCGTGAGTTCTGGATGTAATCAAATAACGGGGTACGTCAGAAGAGTCTTCTCACAGAGTACATGACACTCAGCCCCCCAAACTGAAGCTCGACCCCAA
>NW_012140747.1:3309691-3315764 GCF_000956105.1 Propithecus coquereli | reverse complement strand
AGCCTGAGCAAGAGCGAGACCCTGTCTCTACTATAAATAGAAAGAAATTAGCCAAACAACTAAAAATAGAAAAAATTAGCCAGGCACGGTGGCGCATGCCTGTAGTCCCATCTACTCGGGAGGCTGAGGCAGGAGGATCGCTTGAGCCCAGGAGTTTGAGGTTGCTGTGAACTAGGCTGACGCCACGGCACTCTAGCCCGGGCAACAGAATGAGACTCTGTCTCAAAAAAGGGAAAAAAAAAGTATACGAATCTGAAACATTGGATGTTAGATTCACTCTTCTAGCCTCATGAGTTCTGGATGTAATCAAATAACGGGGTACGTCAGAAGAGTCTTCTCACAGAGTACATGACACTCAGCCCCCCAAACTGAAGCTCGACCCCAAGATTCCCCGGCTGTACTAACAATTTCACAGTATAAGAAAGATCTCCTTATGTGATATGACAGAGCCTACACGGATGCTCTTTCTGTTAGGAAAAGGAAAAAAAAAAAAAAAAACGATGAAACAGAAAGAGGAGGGACAGAGAGTGGTCCAGGAAAGCCGGTGTGGGAGGTGCAGAGGCTGTGTCGTGGGCGGGGGAGGGCAGGCCAGCACTCGGAGGTGGCCCAGGACAACTCGCACGGAGATCCCAGCGGAGCAGAGAGCAGGTCGGAACAGACCCTCTGGTTCGGGATCATCAGCACCAACACCCAGGAAGCCGGAAAGGAAGCGTGTCGCCCAGTCGACCTTCGAAAGCTAGTTGGTGCAGGATCTGTTCCAATTTATTGGCCATTTGTCACTGGCTTGTTTGGTTTTTCTTACTGAGCTTTGGGAGTATTTATATCCTCTAGATGTACGTCCTCACTTGTATACATAATTTGCAAATATTTTTTCCTAGTCTTTTCATTTTCTTAATAGTGTCTTTCAAAGAACTGGAGTTCCTAAGTTTCTGGAAGTCTAATTTACCAATTTTTGTTTGTTTGTGGTCCATGATTTTTGTGTCCTATCTAAGACTACTTTGTTTAACCCATCATCACAAAGGTGTTCTTCTGTGTTTTTTTCCTTAAATTTGTATAGTTTTAGGTTTTCCATCTTGGTCTATAAACCATCTTGAGTTAATTTTTTGTATGTGGTTTTAGGTATGGGTCTGAGCTCATTTTTCTTTACTATGGACGTCCAATTGTCTCAGCACCCTTTGTTGTGAAAACTATCCTTTCTCCATTGAACGACTGTTTTTGTTTGTAGGAAATCAGTTGCCCATATGACTATGGGCTGTCTCTGGACTCTCTCCCATTCCGTTGAGCGATGTGCCTGCTCTTTCATCAACGCCCCAGAAGCCTCACCAAAGAAAAAATACGATGTCAAATAAGCAACTGAAAATATGCTCAACATCATTTTTCATTAGGGAAACACAAATTAAATCCACAATGAGATGCCACTACACACCTATTAGAATAGATAAAATTTTTAAATATTGCAAATCCAAAGTGCTAGTGAGCAAGTGGAGCAACTGGAACTCTCATGCGTTGCTGGTAGAAGTGCAAAATGGTGGAGCCACTTTCAGAAAGAGTTTGGAAGTTTCTTTCTTTTTTTTTTTTTTTTTCCCCAGCTGAGACAAGGGTCTCTCTCTTTCACCCAGGCTAAAGTGCGGTGGTGTCATCATAGCTCACTGCAACCTCAAACTCCCAGGCTCAAGCGATCCTCCTGCCCCAGCCTCCCAAGTGGCTGGGAATACAGGCATGCACCACGGCACCTGGCTAATTTTTCTATATTTTGTAGAGGTGAGGTCTCACCATCTTGCTTGAGCTGGTCTCAAATTCCTGGCCTCAAGCAATCCTCCCACCTCAGCCCCCCAAAGTGCTACGATTACAGGCGTGAGCCACCGTGCCCGGCCTGGAAGTTTCTTATAAAGTTAATCATACATGTCTCCATAGAACCTATTTCTAGGTAATTGAGAGAATTGGACACATTTGTGCACACAAAAATCTGTAGGTGAAATTTTAGAGCAACTTTAATCCTAATCATCAGATACTGGAAACAACCCAAATGTTCATCAAATGGCAAGCGGATAAACAAACTCGAGCGCATTGTGCTGTACGATGGAAAACTACTCAGCAATGAAAAGGAACAAAATGATCCATTCCGCAACATGGGTGACTCTGGAAAGCAGCTTACACTGCGTGGAAGAAACCACACTCGATAGGCTATATACTGTACGATTCTGTTTATGTGACATTAAAGGAAAAGCAAAACAATGGCGACAGGAATCTGTGGTTCCAGCAGGACCTGGAGTGAGCAGATTGACTATGGAGGGACATGAGAGAAGTTTTAAGTCATGGAAATAGTCTCTATCCATTCTGTGGTGATCACATAACTGTATACCTTTGTCGAAACTGATGAAACTGTACCCCTAAAAACGGGAATTTTACTCTATGTAAAATTATACTGCAATAACCGTGGCCTAAAAAAAAAAAAAACGCACTCTAACTGGCAGACACTCAGAGGATCAGCAGTTGGGTGGTGCAAGAGAAGGGAAAGCTCTCCAGCCTCAGGTGGCAGCTGCTGAATTAATGTTGTTTTATGTTAATTAAATTTATTAATATAACTCTGTGATAAGAGTACCTGCCTTCTAGTTCCAATATTCCCAAGAGTGATGGGAGTGGGAGAAATAAGCCAACCCGGCAATATTCTGTGAAAATAATTACCTCAGGAATCTGGGTGAGAATGAACCAACGCGGGTGCTACACTCCAATAACAAATTAAATACGCCGCTCTGCAGAGAGATTTTGTAATGGGCCCACGAGACCTGGTTGCTTCACTCAGAGCTCTTAGAGAAAGCAGGGTTTGTGGTTATTCTGAGATGTCGCCACCTTTATTCTCTATCCAGTGTGGGTATTTGGAGAGCTTGCTAACAACCACATTTCCTTTTTACCGAGTCTTCCTGCGTTTGTTTTGATCTTCTGGGCGATGGCTGCTGTCCGTGCTCTCCGAGTGGGGACTCACACACGTCTCCTCAGCAGAATTGATAATGCACAGGAGATGCAGTCAGGCCGTCCACGGAGCCCCTCGAAACAGTCACACACGCAGCCCAAGCCTGAGGATCCCAGTTCCACGTGGCAGGTCCCAGAGAAAGAGTCACCAGCCCTGAATCTTCACCCTTGGCCCCCATCATGATGGGGGTTCCATCATCCCCCAAGTCTAGACTGTCAGACCAGGTGGGCCGTGCTGGTTTGCTTTCCAAATCTCCCAGGATAAGGGTGTTTTTAAGCCACAAGGCATTTGAGTTCCTTCACTCCTCAGCTCCAACCTCCCTTTCCAACATTATCTCCTGACAGCCCTCCTCACCCCATCTCGTCCTCATGCCGCCCTACACCCCTCCGACCCCCCGGATGCATCAGACTACTGGGCTGACGATAAACCCACTGGGCACTCACTCCTTTTTTTTCTTCCTTTGTCCACATTTCTTCAACTCAAATGCCCTTTTCATGAGAAAAAATCTCCACTTACAGAAATCATGGTCTTTCTTCAAGGCCCAGCTCAAAGGCCACCTCCTCCATGAAGCCCTCCTGACTTCCCCAATCAGGATTATTGTCTCTTTCTTCTGCTTCCTATGGTCTTCCTCTACCCCTCATGCCCTTCTGACCCATCAGGTGCCCCCAAAATATAGGCACAGTCAACATTTGTTGAATTGGACTGCACTTACCTCTATCACAAAGCCTCCCTTGCTTAAACATGCCCTTGAGTATTTCCAAATAAAATAATGTCTTGAATCAGGCTTTTTATTAGACTATGTATTGTTTCGGCGAGAAAATTTTCATTCTCATATTGGAGCTGTGAAGATAGACTCCAAAATAAAAGGCAAAATAAATCCAATCAATCCCAATATTAAGTCTTATTGAGCAATAAAATAATTGCCTTGCTGAATTCCACCGCCTTTTAAGGAAGACTATATTCAGTCATGTCGCTCTGTGTGTGTAGACATAGACGAATGCTCCCGTTAGGTATTCCAGGGCATGTTTTCCCATCTTTAATCCATCACATCAATTTTGAGATTATTTCTTACAGAGCATTTCTACATTTCCTGGAAAACCAACAGGATATGAAAATGTTAAGAGACTTTTTTATCAGTGAAAATGTAGTGCCTTTATTTTGTCTATAATCTTGTCTTTCTCCGAACTTCCACCTGCTGGTTAGAGAAAAATAAATTAACTAAATGTCTAACCTGGTTTAAATTTAGCTTGATCCAATAATTTAAACAGCCGCTTTAGGGAATACCCAGTCTCTCTTGAGTAGAATTGCTCTTTCAAACAGCCTTCTTCTCTCTCTGCTTCTCTCACCATAACAGTGAGTGCAGTGGGGGGAGTGGTTGGGGGACTTAAGGGTCCTGCAGCTTCTACGTCAGACTTATTGGCTATCAACTCAGCATCCTCGTAACAGGAAGCCAGAAACCCTCCGAGGGTCGGCTAGATCTTCTCCAACCAGCTGTCCTCTCGTCTTAACTACATGTGGCCATCCCAGGATGGTATGAATCGGCCCTCCCCAGAGATTCAAAACAAAAACGCATTATCCTCACTGGGTATCTTATATGCCTTCCGACTCCCAGGCAATAAAACAAAAGAGAGCAAATACACGGCTGACCACCTCACTTCTTTCTCACTTCTATGCTACCTCTTCCCTGTTCTTGGAACAGAAAACTCAACTCAACTGCTACACCAGCCTCCATCTTTAGCCCCCTTCCCCAGCCTCCGATGACTTTGCTAATTTTGATTCTTCATTCTATCAATATATAAGCCACGTTGTGATCCTGTGAAAATTGGGGGCTTCAAGACCCCAAGGAGACTGTGGCCCGTGATTCAGTTTTCTGGGTGAAAACAGCTCTTTCTTTAAAAAAAATAAATCATGCCTACCTTGCTTTATTTGCCATTGGTTCAGGCTATTGATGGGCAAACACTTCAGTCACGCCTACTGAATATGAATGCATCGTGCCATAACAGAATTGCAATGCCCAGTGACAAGCTGTCTATTTTCCTTACAGAAGCATCAGGGCTAGACAGACATTTTGTGAAAAGGCATTTGAGTCAAACGCACTTCTGACCTTTCGTCTGCTGTCAATGCCAAGTTCTACCATAACTGTCATCAGTCTGGGCTTTCCCATCAGCCTGGCTCCACCTACGTGTGATTCTGCTCTGCCTTCACCTTTGCCCTCAGCACTACAGCACTTATAGAACTAGATTTAAGAAAAAATCCTCTCCTGTAATTCTTCTTTTTTCCCCAAAAATGGAAATTCTCTTACACTCCGTTGAGACCATCTCCAACATCAATGCAAATTCAAAACTCAGAAGTTCATCTCATCGTTCCCCTCTCTAGTCCTCTATTTCTTCTTCTCAGATCGGGCAGGGAGACCTCCTTCAGGACAGTCTGCTCTCCTGGGAGACCCATTTAGAGAGCTCTTTGCAATTTCTTGCGATATTAAATTTTGCGACTCACAGAAGGGACTCTGACTTGGCCTCAACTTTCTTAGGTCTTAGTATGAGAACCTCTGTCTACCGTGATCTCTACGCAAACACAGTTCTTGAAATGAATTCGTACCTTTTTCTTTCAACTTTTGGAATTTTCACCTGGCTTGTTCATCTCTGATACATGCATTAGGATTGTTCCCTAGCATGAAGGTCAGGAAATCTGAAAACTTCTGCCTCTAACACAAACAAACCACGTGACCTTGAGTGTGTTTTCTCACCCTTCTGAACCAGGAAACTCATCTTACAGATTAAGAAGGATTGGATTAGTGATCACCAAGGGTCATTTCTACTCTGTGATATCATTTGTTTCAATAAATGTCTATCGTTTTTAAACTGATTCTTTGCATTTAATAGAGGCAAATAATAATGAGAACTTTTCTTTCCTCTTTGCACACCTCCTGCACCTTCAAATTTAGATGAATAAAAAGCAAAGCTTCCAACTATGCAGCTTTCTTACTTTCCTTTACAAATGGTAGTTGATTCTTTAACCTGCTTTAACCTGCTCTGCACTCCAGCATTTTAAAGAATAATATTTTTCATCACATTAGCAGAGCCCACCAGCATTATTAAAAAT